>NC_138293.1:93617500-94045000 GCF_965601325.2 Salmo salar | reverse complement strand
CTTCACAACACTATCCTACCTCCTCTCTCCTTCAACACTGTCCTACTACTAATCTCTCTCACACAACACTGTCATACCTCCTTTCTCTCTCTCAACACTGTCGTACCTCCTCTCTCTCTCACAACACTGTCGTACCTCCTCTCTCTCTCACAACACTGTTTTACCTCCTCTCTCTCACAACACTGTCGTACCTCCTCTCTCCTTCACAACACTGTTGTACCTCCTCTCTCTCACAACACTGTCGTACCTCCTCTCTCCTTCACAACACTGTTGTACCTCCTCTCTCTCTCACAACACTGTCGTACCTCCTCTTTCTCTCCCAACACTCTTCTACTGCTCCTCTCTCTCTCACTCACAATGCTGTCGTACCTCCTCTCTCTCACAACACTGTCCTACTGCTCCTCTCTCCTTCACAACACTGTAATACCGCCTCTCTCTCACAACACTTTCCTACTGCTCCTCTCTCTCACAACACTGTCTTACCTCCTCTCTCCTTTACAATTCTGTTGTACCTCCTCTCCTTTACAATGCTGTCATACCTCCTCTCTCTTTCACAACACTGTCGTACCTCCTCTCTCTTTCACAACACTGTCGTACCTCCTCTCTCTTTCACAACACTGTCGTAGCTCCTCTCTCTTTCACAACACTGTCGTACCTCCTCTCTCTTTCACAACACTGTCGTACCTCCTCTCTCTCAACACTGTCGTACCTCCTCCCTCTCTCAACACTGTCGTACCTCCTCTCTCCTTCACAACACTGTCGTACCTCCTCTCTCCTTCACAACACTGTTGTACCTCCTCTCTCTCTCACAACACTGTCGTACCTCCTCTCTCTCACGACACTGTCAAACCTCCTCTTTCCTTCACAACACTGCCGTACCTCCTCTTTCTCTCGCAACACTCTACTGCTCCTCTCTCTCACTCACAATGCTGTCGTACCTCCTCTATCTCACAACACTGTCCTACTGCTCCTCTCTCCTTCACAACACTGTCATACCGCCTCTCTCTCTCACAACACTGTCCTACTGCTCCTCTCTACTTCACAACACTATCCTACCTCCTCTCTCCTTCAAAACAATGTCCTACTACTCATCTCTCTCACACAACACTGTCATACCTCCTCTCTCTCTCACAACACTGTCGTACCTCCTCTCTCTTTCACAACACTGTCGTACCTCCTCTCTTTCACAACACTGTCGTACCTCCTCTCTCTCACAACACTGTCGTACCTCCTCTCTCTCTCTCACAACACTGTCGTACCTCCTCTCTCTCTCTCTCTCTCTCACAACACTGTCGTACCTCCTCTCTCTCTCACAACACTGTCGTACCTCCTCTCTCTCTCACAACACTGTCGTACCTCCTCTCTCACTCACAACACTGTCGTACCTCCTCTCTCACAACACTGTCGTACCTCCTCTCTCACAACACTGTCGTACCTCCTCTCTCACAACGCTGTCGTACCTCCTCTCTCTCTCACAACGCTGTCGTACCTCCTCTCTCTCTCACAACGCTGTCGTACCTCCTCTCTCTCTCACAACGCTGTCGTACCTCCTCTCTCTCTCACAACGCTGTCGGACCTCCTCTCTCTCTCTCGACACTGTCGGACCTCCTCTCTCTCTCGACACTGTCGGACCTCCTCTCTCTCTCTCGACACTGTCGGACCTCCTCTCTCTCTCTCGACACTGTCGGACCTCCTCTCTCTCTCTCGACACTGTCGGACCTCCTCTCTCTCTCTCGACACTGCCGGACCTCCTCTTTCTCTCTCTCTCGACACTGCCGGACCTCCTCTCTCTCTCTCGACACTGCCGGACCTCCTCTCTCTCTCTCTCGACACTGCCGGACCTCCTCTCTCTCTCTCGACACTGCCGGACCTCCTCTCTCTCTCTCGACACTGCCGGACCTCCTCTCTCTCTCTCGACACTGCCGGACCTCCTCTCTCTCTCTCTCTCTCGACACTGCCGGACCTCCTCTCTCTCTCTCTCGACACTGCCGGACCTCCTCTCTCTCTCTCTCGACACTGCCGGACCTCCTCTCTCTCTCTCTCGACACTGCCGGACCTCCTCTCTCTCTCTCGACACTGCCGGACCTCCTCTCTCTCTCTCGACACTGCCGGACCTCCTCTCTCTCTCTCGACACTGCCGGACCTCCTCTCTCTCTCTCGACACTGCCGGACCTCCTCTCTCTCGACACTGCCGGACCTCCTCTCTCTCTCTCTCACGACACTGTAGTACATCCTGTCTCTCTCACGACACTGTAGTACCTTTGTGTTTCTCTCATTTCTAGAAACCTCTGAGACTGCCTCGCCTTAATCCCCCCTCGCTCCCCCTGGGAGAGACGATCACAGACTGGGAGAAGAGAGGATCTGACTGACTGATTGACTGACATAGACAAACACACTCCGTCACACACAAACACACACCAAACACAGCCAGTCACACACATACACTCAGATTTAGTCACACACACGAACGTGCACACACACACATAGACAGTTTCAGGCACACACACACACACACACACACACACACACACACACACCTACACATTCACACAGTCTGTGCCACTCATTAGTGAGGCATGTCCAGAACCAACAGCCCCCCATGCGGAGATGAGATGCCTGCTGCTTCAGAGACACCAGGAGGAGAAGGGGGAGTCCACAGTCCTCTAGCCTCTCAGTCCCTGTCTCAATCAACACCTCCTCCTCTTCCTCCTCCTCTTTGTCCTTCTCATCTTCATCATCATCATCAGCTTTATCATCCTCTTCTTCTTCCCCGTCCTCCTTCTCCTCCTTTTCCTCTTCATCTTCTTAATCTTCATCATCCTCCTCTTCATCCTCAACTTCATCTTATCTTCATCATCATCTTCATCCTCCTCCTTTTCATCCCCATGTTTGTCCTGGGTTCTGGCTAGATGGTTATAGGTTCTATAGTGGAGCTGGGTTCTGGCTAGATGGTTATGTGTTCTATAGTGGAGCTGGGTTCTGGCTAGATGGCTATAGGTTATATAGTGGAGCTGGGTTCTGGCTAGATGCTTATAGGTTCTATAGTGGAGCTGGGTTCTGGCTAGATGCTTATAGGTTCTATAGTGGAGCTGGGTTCTGGCTAGATGCTTATAGGTTCTATAGTGGAGCTGGGTTCTGGCTAGATGCTTATAGGTTCTATAGTGGAGCTGGGTTCTGGCTAGATGCTTATAGGTTCTATAGTGGAGCTGGGTTCTGGCTAGATGCTTATAGGTTCTATAGTGGAGCTGGGTTCTGGCTAGATGCTTATAGGTTCTATAGTGGAGCTGGGTTCTGGCTAGATGCTTATAGGTTCTATAGTGGAGCTGGGTTCTGGCTAGATGGCTATAGGTTCTATAGTGGAGCTGGGTTCTGGCTAGATGCGTATAGGTTATATTGTGGAGCTGGGCTCAGCATAACAAGAGGCTTCCTATAACAATCTATTTTCACACACAGACACACACACACCACTGCGACCTGTATGCTTTAGTCGGCTGGCCCTCGCTACATATTCTTCGCCAGACCCACTGGCTCCAGGTCATCTACAAGTCTATGCTAGGTAAATCTCCGCCTTATCTCAGCTCACTGGTCACGATAACAACACCCACCCGTAGCACACATTCCAGCATGTATATCTCACTGGTCAGCCCCAAAGCCAACACCTCATTTGGCAGCCTTTCCTTCCAGTTCCCTGCTGCCAGTGACTGGAACGAATTGCAAAAATCGCTGAAGCTGGAGACTTACATTTCCCTCACTAACTTTAAACATCAGCTATCTGAGCAGCTAACTGATCGCTGCAGTTGTACATAGTCCATCTGTAAATAGCCCACCCAATCTACCTACCTCATCCCCATATTGTTTTTATTTACTTTTCTGCTCTTTTGCACACCAGTATCACTACTTACACATCATCATCTGCTCATCTATCACTTCAGTGTTAACCTCTCTGGGCCAGTGGGACGCTTGCGTCCCACCCTAATCAACAGCCAGTGGAATCGCGTCACGCTAAATGCAAAACCTCATAAATGCTATAACTTCAATTTCTCAAACATATGACTATTTTACACCGTTTTATAGATACACCTCTCTTGAATCGAACCACGTTGTCCGATTTCAAAAAGGCTTTACAGCAAAAGCAAAACATTAGATTATGTCAGCAGAGTACCCAGCCAGAAATAATCACACAGCCATTTTCAAAGCAACTAGCATGCATCACAAATACCCAAAACACAGCTAAATGCAGCACTAACCTTTGACAACCTTCATCAGATGACACTCCTAGGACATCATGTTACACAACACATGCATTTTTTGTTCGATAAAGTTCATATTTATATCTAAAAACAGCATTTTACATCGGCGCATGACGTTCAGAAAATCTTTTGCCTCAAATGCTTCCGGTTTATTAGCGCTACAATTTACAAAATTACTATTCGAAAACATTGTTAAAATGTAATATTGTCATTCAAAGACTTATAGATTAACATGTCTTGAATGCCATCTCTTTGCCAGATTTAAAAATAACTTTACTGGGAAATCACACTTTGCAATAAACGACGTGGTATGCCCAGAAAAATAGTCTAGCCTATACATGTTTTGAGCCATCTTGGAACGATCAACCATCAAAAATACTATTGTAAATAATCTCTTACCTTTGATTATCTTTATCAGAAGGCACTTCTAGGGATCCCAGGTCCATAACAAATGTAGTTTTGTTCAAAAAAGTTAATAATTTATGTCCCAATAGCGTTAGCGCGCTCCGAAGGCTAGTGAAAATGTACCGTGTGCGTCTGACTTGTCGTCAGGAATGAGCAAAAAATATATATTTAAGTTCGTTCAAACATGTCAAACGTTGTATAGCATAAATCTTTAGGGGCTTTTTCAACCAGGGCTTCAATAATATTCCATTGGGATGGTTGCATTGTCTTTCAAAACGTTTCGAAAAGGGAGAGTACCCATGGGCGCCGACGTCACAATGGTAATGGGCCATTTCCTGTGACCAAGGTAAACATCCTCTCTTTCAGTCAATTTTGATGGTGGGAGGCTCAAACACTTTGTAAAGACTGGGGACATCTAGTGGAAGCTTCAGGAAGTGCTAAATGAATCGCAAGCCACTGTGTGTTTCAATGGCAAATGTTTGAAGTGATATCCACACATCAGATTTCAGTTTCCTGTCAGGATTTGTCTCAGGGTTTTGACTGCCATATGAGTTCTGTTATACTCACTTTAGGGTGTTTTCTATCCAAAGCCAATAATTATATGCATATTCTAGTTACTGGGCAGGAGTAGTAACCAGATTAAATCGGGTACGTTTTTTATCCAGCCATGTCAATACTGCCCCCTAGCCCTAACAGGCTAATCTACTAAATTGTAATTACTTCGCTGCTATGGCCTATTTATTGCCTTACCTCCTCACGCCATTTGCACACACTGTATATAGGCTTTCTTTTTTTTTCTATTGTGTTATTGACTGTACGCTTGTTTATTCCATGTAACTCTGTGTTGTTGTTTGTGTCGCACTGCTGTGCTTTATCTTGGCCAGGTCGCAGTTGTAAATGAGAACTTGTTCTAAAATTAGCCTACCTGGTTAAATAAAGGTGAAATATATATATTATTATTATTTATTTTTTAAACACACATATACAGATAAGAATGCATGGGAGTCCTTTATAGCTCAATGTCAACCTGTTCACAGACAAACAGGTCCCAATGATTACCGGTATGCTCCTTGTAACACACACACTCCAGCACTCTGAGCTGAGATTGTAAGATGCAGGATGCATTGCCAAGTGCACTCCATGATGCATGAATGAACTGCCAAGCCAAGGCCAGGTTTTCTAAGGCAACATGGTTGTGTGTTGATCTCAATGGGTTATCAGTTTCCTGCACATGCTTCAAATTCACTGATGTTTTAAAAACAGCCATTCGATTGGAATCTTGAATGAATAACTATGGTAAGTAGGGGTTTGTAAGTTAAAGGGTTTTTTGCTCTGAAGAATATCAATACACATTAAGAAGGTGGGATACAGGTGTGGTATGGGCAACACCACGGAATTACACTTTGACTCAGATGTTTCACTTAAAATGTATGCCAAACAAAAAAAACCATTGATTTCACTTTAACAAACCATACAATTATATGCAAAATGACTACTTTGAACAATTTAAACAGAAATGTTCACAAAACTAATTTACTAAAAGAACTTTGCAGACCTGTTAGGGCTAGGGGGCATGTTCAGGAGACTATCAGCTGAACATAACAGTATGTCAGTGGAGGGGAGGACAGTAACAGGAGACTATCAGCTGAACATAACAGTATGTCAGTGGAGGGGAGGACAGTAACAGGAGACTCTATCAGCTGAACATAACAGTATGTCAGTGGAGGGGAGGACAGTAACAGGAGACTATCAGCTGAACATAACAGTATGTCAGTGGAGGGGAGGACAGTAACAGGAGACTATCAGCTGAACATAACAGTATGTCAGTGGAGGGGAGGACAGTAACAGGAGACTCTATCAGCTGAACATAACAGTATGTCAGTGGAGGGGAGGGGAGGACAGTAACAGGAGACTCTATCAGCTGAACATAACAGTATGTCAGTGGAGGGGAGGACAGTATCAGGAGACTCTATCAGCTGAACATAACAGTATGTCAGTGGAGGGGAGGACAGTAACAGGAGACTATCAGCTGAACATAACAGCATGTCAGTGGAGGGGAGGACAGTAACAGGAGACTATCAGCTGAACATAACAGTATGTCAGTGGAGGGGAGGACAGTAACAGGAGACTCTATCAGCTGAACATAACAGTATGTCAGTGGAGGGGAGGACAGTAACAGGAGACTCTATCAGCTGAACATAACAGCATGTCAGTGGAGGGGAGGACAGTAACAGGAGACTATCAGCTGAACATAACAGTATGTCAGTGGAGGGGAGGACAGTAACAGGAGACTCTATCAGCTGAACATAACAGTATGTCAGTGGAGGGGAGGACAGTAACAGGAGACTCTATCAGCTGAACATAACAGTATGTCAGTGGAGGGGAGAACAGTAACAGGAGACTATCAGCTGAACATAACAGTATGTCAGTGGAGGGGAGAACAGTAACAGGAGACTCTATCAGCTGAACATAACAGTATGTCAGTGGAGGGGAGGACAGTAACAGGAGACTCTATCAGCTGAACATAACAGTATGTTAGTGGAGGGGAGGACAGTAACAGGAGACTCTATCAGCTGAACATAACAGTATGTCAGTGGAGGGGAGGACAGTAACAGGAGACTCTATCAGCTGAACATAACAGTATGTCAGTGGAGGGGAGGACAGTAACAGGAGACTCCACTGTGGTTTGTGACTACTATGATTTCCCATTGTAGCTTATTCAACTGCAGTTAATTGAAATTATTCCGTTACAGATTTTGAATCACTTAATCATTCCAAATCCAACTTGATATCAGTGAAAACCCTATGATTAACTAATACTCCAAGCCTAACTTGACATGTTACTTCTGTGAACGTTCATTATCCTCCTCCCTCTTTATGAGGTTGAGGAATAAGAAAATATCTTGTGGGTTTTTGGTAACGGAATTACAAGACACAAGGCAATGTTTCTTAAACTTACAGAAGGTAAATCATTTCTCCAAAACTAAAAATAATTGTTGATATTAGTTGGCAGGGGTCTTTACTTCATCATTGTTGTGAATTGATATATTTCTATTTTTCTCTAAGACTCCTTTTCCATCTCTTTAACCTCTATGGGCTAGGTGGGACGCTTGCGTCCCACCTACTCAACAGCCAGTGTAATCCCGTGGCGCGTTATTCAAATTCCTCAAAAATGCAAAAACTTCAATTTTTCAAACATATGACTATTTTACACCATTTTAAAGACAAGACTCTCGTTAATCTAACCACACTGTCCGATTTCAAAAAGGCTTTACAACGAAAGCAAAACATTAGATTATGTCAGCAGAGTACCCAGCCAGAAATAATCAGACACCCATTTTTCAAGTTAGCATATAATGTCACATAAACCCAAACCACAGCTAAATGTAGCACTAACCTTTGATGATCTTCATCAGATGACAACCCTAGGACATTATGTTATACAATACATGCATGTTTTGTTCAATCAAGTTCATATTTATATCAAAAACCAGCTTTTTACATTAGCATGTGACTAGCATGTGACTCGCATTCCCACCGAACACTGCCGGTGAATTTACTAAATTACTCACGATAAACGTTCACAAAAAGCATAACAATTATTTTAAGAATTATAGATACAGAACTCCTCTATGCACTCGATATGTCCGATTTTAAAATAGCTTTTCGGTGAAAGCACATTTTGCAATATTCTCAGTAGATAGCCCGGCATCACAGGGCTAGCTATTTAGACACCCAGCAAGTTTAGCACTCACCAAAGTCAGATTTAATATAAGAAAAATGTTATTACCTTTGCTGTCTTCGTCAGAATGCACTCCCAGGACTTCTACTTCAATAACAAATGTTGGTTTGGTTCAAAATAATCCATAGTTATATCCAAATAGCGGCGTTTTGTTCGTGCATTCAAGACACTATCCGAAAGGGTAAATAAGGGTGACGAGCATGGCGCAATTCGTGACTAAAAATTTCTAAATATTCCATTACCGTACTTCGAAGCATGTCAACCGCTGTTTAAAATACATTTTTATGCCATTTTCCTCATAAAAAAACGATAATATTCCGACCGGGAATCTGCGTTTAGGTAAACAGACGAAAGAAAATAAAGCATGGGGTCGACTCGGGCACGCGCCTAAGCCCATAGTACTCTGATCGACCACTTGCCAAACGCGATAAAGTGTTTCAGCCAGAGGCTGCCTCGATATCGTTCAGCTTTTTCCCGGGCTCTGAGAGCCTATGGGAGCTGTAGGAAGTGTCATGTTATAGCAAAGATCCTCAGTCTTCAATAAAAAGAGCCAAGATGAAACACAACTTGTCAGACAGGCCACTTCCTGCATGGAATCTTCTCAGGTTTTGGCCTGCCATATGAGTTCTGTTATACTCACAGACACCATTCAAACAGTTTTAGAAACTTTAGGGTGTTTTCTATCCAAAGCCAATAATGATATGCATATTCTAGTTACTGGGCAGGAGTAGTAACCAGATTAAATCGGGTACGTTTTTTATCCGGCCGTGTCAATACTGCCCCCTAGCCCTAACAGGTTAACCTGTTGGGTCTAGGGGGCAGCATTTGCACGTCTGGATAAAAAAAATGTACCCGATTTAATCTGGTTACTAATCCTACCCAGTAACTAGAATATGCATATACTTATTATATATGGATAGAAAACACTCTAAAGTTTCCAAAACTGTTTGAATGGTGTCTGTGAGTATAACAGAACTCATTTGGCAGGCAAAACCCTGAGACATTTTCTGACAGGAAGTGGATACCTGATGTGTTGTATTGAGTTTAAACCTATCCCATTGAAAAACACAGGGGTTTAGGAATATTTTGGCACTTCCTATTGCTTCCACTAGATGTCACCAGCCTTTACAAAGTGTTTTGAGTCTTCTGGAGGGAGATCTGACCGAACAAGAGCCATGGAACGGTGATGTCCCATTAGACACCTGGCGCGCTACTTCATGTTGGGTACCCTCGTTCCAATACGTTATAAAAGGCTATGCATTCGTCCACCTTGAATATTATTCATGTTCTGGTTAAAAAAGGCCCTAATGATTTATGCTATACAACGTTTGACATGTTTGAACGAACGGAAATATATTTTTTCCCCTCGTTCATGACGAGAAGTCCGGCTGGCTTACATCATGTGCTAACGAGACGGAGATTTTTGGACATAAATTATGAGCTTTTTTGAACAAAACTACATTCGTTATGGACCTGTGATACCTGGAAGTGACATCTGATGAAGAGAATCAAAGGTAATGGATTATTTACATAGTATTTTCGATTTTAGATCTCCCCAACATGACGTCTAGTCTGTATCGCAACGCGTATTTTTCTGGGCACAGTGCTCAGATTATTGCAAAGTGTGATTTCCCAGTAAGGTTATTTTTAAATCTGGCAAGTTGATTGCGTTCAAAAGATGTAAATCTATAATTCTTTAAATGACAATATAATATTTTACCAATGTTTTCTAATTTTAATTATTTAATTTGTGACGCTGACTTGACTGCCGGTTATTGGAGGGAAACGATTTCCTCAACATCAATGCCATAGTAAAACGCTGTTTTTGTATATAAATATGAACTTGATAGAACTAAAAATGCATGCATTGTCTAACATAATGTCCTAGGAGTGTCATCTGATGGAGATTGTAAAAGGTTAGTGTATCATTTTAGCTGGTTTTATGGTTTTGGTGACCCTGTCTTTGACTTGACAAAACATTACACACAACTCTTGTAAATGTACTGTCCTAACATACTCTAAATTTATGCTTTCGCCGTAAAACCTTTTTGAAATCGTAAAACGTGGTTAGATTAAGGAGATGTTTATCTTTCAAATGGTGTAACATAGTTGTATTTTTGAAAAATTTGAATTTTGACATTTATTTGGATTCAAATTTGCCGCTCTTGAAATGCACCTGCTGTTGATGGAGTGCACCACGGGTGGCACGCTAGCGTCCCACCTAGCCCCAAGAGGTTAACAAGAAATTAAAGCCTAGGATGGAACATGGTTAAAAAACGTATATATGCCTTCATTTCTAAACAGTATAGACTCTTAGCTTTCATTTGACATCTGAGTTGACATGCACCTATGAACTTCACATGTTGGTGCTGTCATGACGTGGCCCTTTCTGGGTGTAGATTGTGATTTCCCCCTCTCTCACTCTCTCCTACACCCAAGTTTTGTTATCTCAGGTCGTAAATTCCTGGCGGAGACTATCTCCCCCTTTTCATGCAGAGAGAGATCAGAGAGTGAACAAAGGATTTCACGTGGCCGAACTCCTAAATCCCCAAAATGGGAAAATTCAACTATATGTCCACTTGCGAGAATGTGGGAAGGGTCCGTGGACACTTAAGGGACAGTTATGTTGAGTGTGTTTCATTTGGTGACCTCACGAAGGACAGGAAACACACATAACTATATCTCTGAATATGTACATTTTTCAATTATGGTGTTTGTATAATTCTTGTATAAAATGAATGAGTAAAGATGAAACTATTTGTGAAATGATGTAGTGTGATGTTAACCTTGAATTTTGAGAGAATTGTATTCTCTTTAAAGTTGAACTAAGTCATTGGCCCGCCCCCGTGAGCACAGACATTATCTGGCGTCATGGAACCGCCTTTTCTACTGTTACGAATAAAACCCCCTCCTGAGGAAATCCTCTTCAGACTAAGCAAACCCACAGCGTGAGCTGTGATTGTGAATAGTTAAGACCACACATAGCTCGGTCTGCAGCTAGAAATGATGTAAACCTGGGACGAGAATACCGACAACCACCGAAACATCTATGAGAACATTTCTGAATGGTACTCTGAAGTATCCATTCTAACCACGAAAGACTTTGATCTTCAGGGAAACAGAAAGAGAGAGACTCAGATGAACTCTCCAGCAGACAGATCGGATTCCAACAGAGAAGATCACAACGACACATGGGTGTAAATATATATTGATTACAATTATTCCCGAATGAGTGAGCGTTCATGTACCAAGGATTAGCATTTCAATTAATATAATTATCAACTGTGTCTAGTGATCCCTTTTGTCTTTCCCGCTTCTTTCTCAGTCCTCACCCACTTCCCTTTTCCACGAACCCATCAATTCGGCTTAGCCCACTAGGGAATGTTCCCTATCATTTGTTACTAACCATTATCTACTGTTTGTTTGTTTATGCATTTCTGTGATTAATTAGTTAGTTAGTAAATAAATGATTAAGCCAATTGGTGTATGGATGATTTATAGTAAAGGTTGGGTTCGTGCAGATAAACAACAATTAACAACGTTCAGATGAGACTGACGTGAGGTAAAGAATAATTCATTAATAGAAGACTAATTGATCAGATATTAAAATATCTTAAGAGTTATATTCAAAAAATTATAACTTTGTAATCTGAAGGTTTTCCGTGGTGCCCCAACTTCCTAGTTAATTCAATTTACATGATTAGTTTAATCACGTAATAATAATTACAGAGAATTGATTTGATAAAATAAGCCTTCACCTTAATGATGCCAAAGACACGACAGTGCTCATGGGTCCTTTTACATGGAAATGCCCATATGAATCGTATGTCCTTCCGCCTATTCAGCCTCAATCTCTCCAAGCCTCAAGCCTCTCCTCTCTCCAACAATATGTCCTTTGTCTAGCCTTTTTCTTTCCTAGTATGTCTTACATGGTAGCAAGAGTACTGAATACTGATACCTTTAAATGAATCAATAAGAGTACTGAATACTGATACCTTTAAATGAATAAATAAGAATACTAAATACTGATACCTTTAAATGAATCAATAAGAGTCCTGAATACTGATACCTTTATTTATTTAAACTAGGCAAGTCAGTTAAGAACAAATTCTTATTTACAATGACGGCCTACACTGGCCAATTGTGCACTGCCCTATGGGACTCCCAATCATGGCTGATTGTGATACAGCCTGGATTCAAACCAGGGTGTCTGTAGTGACGCCTCTAGTGTAACAGTATAGCTTCCGTCCCTCGCCCCTACCTGGGCTTGAACCAGGGATCCTCTGCACACATCAACAACAGCCACCCACGAAGCATCGTTACCCATCGCTCCACAAAAGCCACGGCCCTTGCAGAGCAAGGGGAACAACTACTTCAAGGTCTCAGAGCGAGTGACGTCACCGATTGAAACGCTATTAGCGCGCACCCCGCTAACTAACTAGCCATTTCACATCGGTTATACTAGCACTGAGATGCAGTGCCTTAGACCGCTGCACCATTCAGGAGCCTTTAAATTAATCATTAAGAGTACTGAATACAGATATCGTTCAATTAATTAATAAGTGAGATCCATAACTATTGGTGATTACTGAACAAATTGTTTAAATGAAAAGCTGCACAAAGTGAGAGGATTTTTTATATTTTCCAGGCATCACATAGTCTTTTCTACAGTAGACTATTACTTGGTAGAAAGCATAGTCTATTGAATAGCCTATAGATACATTTGAATAAATCAATAACTTTGATCCATAATTATCCCCTTATTGATAGTCACATAGTCACATGAAGGTGTTTTATATGCAGAAACAAAGCCCAATAGAAACGTGCGAAATGATCTAGCCCACTTTGAACCGTTTTCCACAGTCTTCCATTAAATATCCCTTGGATGGGCACCTACAATACACTTTCAATCTTTTCTCAATGGGAACGGGATGGAATTCATTCTGCAGAACATAAGAGGGTGATTTGGCTGGGGGAAAATGTACTTTGAACTTGCTTGGGAGGGTTGTAGAAGTGGGGCTACAGTAGCTACTGCACAATAATTATACTGAAAGTGTGTATTTTCTGTGATCTATCAATCTGTATCATAGTTAGAAAACAGCTAGGGGAGAGTGACTACTGCAGCCCAGCAAATTAAAGCACACTGTCTATCTATAACGTTACAGTTGAAGAAAGGTCTTGCATGTTGTATAAGGCAGCTGTCCAGTTCCCCGAGAATCTAAATGAAGTGGCAGAGCGCATCTCGTCAGGCTCCGCTCAAGCCATCTGGTTGTCACCATGGAGATTTAGAAGACAGTTGACAGTTCACTTCTGTCGCCTCTTTTGGTGAGGCTACAACAATATTAAAAAGTAACATTTGTGTGACTGTGAAGTCCTTACCTTGTGCTGCTACGTGGTGGAAACACATCGCTGACATCAGAATCCAACAGGAGAGCCACTTCAGTCCCGCCGAACCGCCGAACATCGTCCCGGTCGGCATCCCCGGTATCCCCGTCAAGTCAGCAGAGCGAGTTCGCCGTTTTGGTAACATGTTGCTTGGCTGCCACACACAGCCTCCCGTGAGAGCGAGCGAGTCGGTCCTGCCTCCTAGTCCAGCGACTCCTACTAGTCCTGTGTGAAAGTAGTCTATCGCTCACCGATGTGAACGAGTAAACCGGAGAGGAAAGCTAGTCGGTGAGCGAGGAGAGTGTGGGGCAGCAGGCGTGCCTTGTGTTGCATGTAGTTGTATAGAACTGGAGCCCCGTGGATAAATCCCGCAGGAGCTTGCTAGGCGGAGTCAATTGAACCACTGTTTAATTCCAAATCTATGGAAGGTGTGTGAACATTGAAATCAAATCACTGTACTTAAAATTCGGAATTACAATTAAAAACTTAAATTACATTTAAAAAATCCTACATCGGAAAGCAGGAGTTAAAAACAATCATCCGATGACCAGGTTATCAAAACAATTAAATAGCACCTACATTTAGGCTTTAAAGTGTTTGACAAATGATCAAAAACAATTATTATATAATTCCATGACTGAATAGCCTTGCGCTATTTATGCTACCCCAAATTGCATTACACAATCTCCAAAAACATGGCCAACAAGTCGCCGGGGGAACATAAAATAATAAGCCATTTTATGTTAAACCTGATTATCAAGTGAACGCCTATGTGTTTCGGGGAGGCTACGTGCGTTTTTCTCAGTATTTAAACGGTTCATTTTGAAATAATTTGATAGATATATGTAAACATTATAATAATGAGAAGAGCTCATAACCTACATAAATATGGTGCTGCCTCTTCACGTCTTCCTAGACGGATTGAACTCGATGAACACGCACAATGAATTGATCAACTGTCAAGTCAAGTGGCTTTACAGCAGAATAACCGCCACAATTTTCATTCAAGGCCGTTCTAGGCCTTCATATTTTTTTGGGTGTAGGCCTACGTCTACGTCCAATGGTTTAAAAGATATTTACTGTCCACTCCACTTCATACAAGTTGTTGTCCAAATTATGAGGTCCTCTCTGTGCGTTCAGTGCGCACAGTGCGGCAAGCGATGGAAGATGCAGTGCACTGTCGAATAGTGCCACCATGCGATACGACACGACACGGCATCTATTGGTGAGTGTTGATTCATTGGTGCAACCAACCGTTGGTAGCATCTTCCGAAGCTGGAAGCAAAATGAAAACATGTTGATGTTACGCGCCATTTAGAGGGTTCGGAGAGTGGAACATCAGCTATAGAAAAGACAAGAGAATAGACACATGAAAAATATTATAGTATACTATGGTACAAATGCTGTAGTATTCATTGTAGTGTTTTTGCCGACTTTACTGTAGTATATTCACTGTAGTGTTTTTGTGGACATTAGAGTAGTATTATTTACTACAGTGTTTGTGTTTTATCATCTTTGATATAGCAGTGGAGGGTTTCTCCTTGAGGATCCTATTGGACAAAATACGCAAAGAGCAAATGTTCCATTACCTGTAGGTAGGTAGGTAGGTAGGACTGGGGTCTGAGCATACAGTTTAGAGCTTCTACTCTTTTCTATAAGCTGTAGGGAACACAATATATGGTCTATACTGGGCATGTAGTTTCTCACGTGGCACAAAATGTGATATGGGCAGGTTATATGCACATTATGTACTGTAGTATAATATACTTTAGCAATTACTGTAGTGTTTTTGCAGACATTGCTGTAGTTTTTACTGCAGTGTTTTTGCAGAAATTATTATAGTTTTTACTGTAGTGTTTTTGCCTGTAGTATTTACTATAGTATTATACAGTATCATACAACAACATTCTATAGTAAATACTACACATTATCAAGGGATACTACAGTGTGTATTATAGTATTCTTCAGAATACTACAGTTTACTACATAATTCTATAGTAAGTCCTGTAGTCTTCTATAGTAAACTGTAATATATTTTCATGTGGGGCATACAGAGCTCAGCAGGACTTGACTTTATTCTTGGAAAGGCATCCACCATCAACCACCGTCTCAATCAGTTCATGTGACACACGGGAATTTATAAACAAACCAGACATTACTAATCAATGGTCATCAGGTCCAATTTCCACTCTTACGCAAGTTTGATGTAAATATTGATTTGAAGAAAATATAAACTCAGTGAGTTGTGTGTTCTGTGAATGTCAAAATGAATCAGCATGATTGCATCAGCATTGGAAATACAAGCAACTACCTCTCACAAAATGCCCATATCCTACCAGGAAATCAAAGATCAAAGCTCATGTGGTCAGATGAGGCAAGCATATAAGGCTGAGTGGTGAGTTATCATTTACTTCCTCCTTTATAACAGCAGGGAGATGCAATGTACTCTCCCTCCTCTTCTCTATCTCTCCTTCCTCCCCATCTCTCTCCATCCTCTCCTCTATCTCTCCTTCCTGCCCATCTCTCACCCTCCTCTATCTCTCCTTCCTGCCCATCTCTCACCCTCCTCTATCTCTCCTTCCTCCCCATCTCTCACCCTCCTCTCCTCTATCTCTCCTTCCTCCCCATCTCTCACCATCCTCTCCTCTATCTCTCCTTCCTGCCCATCTCTCACCCTCCTCTATCTCTCCTTCCTCCCCATCTCTCACCCTCCTCTCCTCTATCTCTCCTTCCTCCCCATCTCTCTCCATCCTCTCCTCTATCTCTCCTTCCTGCCCATCTCTCACCCTCCTCTATCTCTCCTTCCTCCCCATCTCTCACCCTCCTCTATCTCTCCTTCCTCCCCATCTCTCACCCTCCTCTCCTCTATCTCTCCTTCCTCCCCATCTCTCTCCATCCTCTCCTCTATCTCTCCTTCCTCCCCATCTCTCACCCTCCTCTATCTCTCCTTCCTCCCCATCTCTCACCCTCCTCTATCTCTCCTTCCTCCCCATCTCTCACCCTCCTCTCCTCTATCTCTCCTTCCTCCCCATCTCTCTCCATCCTCTCCTCTATCTCTCCTTCCTCCCCATCTCTCACCCTCCTCTCCTCTATCTCTCCTTCCTCCCCATCTCTCTCCATCCTCTCCTCTATCTCTCCTTCCTCCCCATCTCTCACCCTCCTCTATCTCTCCTTCCTCCCCATCTCTCTACATCCTCTATCTCTCCTTCCTCCCCTATCTCTCTCCCTCCTCTCCTCTATCTTTCCTTCCTCCCCATCTCTCTCCATCCTCTCCTCTATCTCTCCTTCCTCCCCATCTCGCTCCATCCTTTCCTCAATCTCTCCTTCCTCCCCCATCTCTCACCCTCCTCTATCTCTCCTTCCTCCCCATCTCTCTCCATCCTCTCCTCAATCTCTCCTTCCTCCCCCATCTCTCTCATCCTCTCCTCTATCTCTCCTTCCTCCCCATCTCTCTCCATCCTCTCCTCTATCTCTCCTTCCTCCCCATCCTCTCCTCTATCTCTCCTTCCTCCCCCATCTCTCTCATTCTCTCCTCTATCTCTCCTTCCTCCCCATCTCTCATTATCCTCTCCTCTCTCTCCTTCCTCCCCATCTCTCTTCATCTCTCCTCATCCCCATATCCATCATCTTCACTATCTCTCTCTCCTTCTCTCGCCATACTATCATGCTCCATCTCTCTCCATCTCTCTCCTTCTCTCTCCATACTATCCTGCTCCCTCTCCATACTATCATGGTCCATCGCTGTCCATCTCTCTCCATCTCTTTCCATCCTCTCCTCCTCTCTCATCTCTCTCCTTCTCTCTCCTTCTCTCTCCTCCTTTCACATCTCTCTCCATGACTTACTATGTGCCTCCGAGATGCCCCCCTCTACACGCACGCACACACACACACACACACACGCACGCACACACACACACACACACACACACACACACACACACACACACACACACACACACACACACACACACACACACACACACACCCCACACACCCACACACACTCACACTCACACCCACCAAGATAGCAGTGATTGTCCACTGCATGTGAATGAGACTGGAGAGCAATCTGCCAGCCTAACAGCCTCATAATCAGCACAGCATTAGCAGGATGGTGTGTGAGTGTGTGTGTGTGTGTGTGTGTGTGTGTGTGTGTGTGTGTGTGTGCGTGTGCGTGTGTGCTCCCTCTGAGTCGAGCAGGCAGGTCCACATTAGCAGACTGCTGGGAAAGTGTGTGTGTGTGTGTGTGTGTGTGTGTGTGTGGTAGCAGACTTCCACACTGCTACCACGAAAAGACTTCCACCCTGCTACCATGAAAAGACTTACATTTACATTTTAGTCATTTAGCAGACACTCTTATCCAGAGCGACTTACAGTAGTGAATGCATACATTTCAATTCATAATTTTTTTTTTTCCGTACTGGCCCCCTGTGGGAATCAAACCCACAACCCTGGCGTTGCAAACACCATTGCAAACACCATGCTCTACCAACTGAGCCACAGGGAGCACTGTATGGAGAGTTCCACTCTGGTTCCACGAAAAGACTTCCACCCTGCTACCAAGAAAAGACTTCCACCCTGCTACCAAGAAAAGACTTCCACCCTGCTACAATACAGCGGGTAAACGCAAGTATTTCCCGTGACTGTGCCTCAAAACCAAATGTTTTCCTGGCCCACCACTCTACCCTGGACTTGGACAGCCTTTATGACCAGGTCCACCTATACAAGGCAGCAGTGCCCACCTTCGCCCGGACTCTAAAGGACATCGCTCTCAAACGCAGCCCCAACACTTCACACAGGAGCAACAGACCAAGAGACACCCCGCGCAGACCAGCGAGACACTCTCCCAGACCAAACCGCACGACCAACAACATTGGACACTTTATGGAACACAAAGCCTTCACTATCTCCTCCTGGAATATCCAAGGCCTGAGGTTATCTGCCTTTGGCCTAAAGAGCAGGATTCTGGACTTCATCAAAGAAATCGGAAATACAGACATTTCATCCTTCAAGAAACCTGGTATAGAGGAGACGGACCCACTAGTTACCCTCTAGGTTAAAGAGAGCTGGTAGTCCCATCCACCAAACTACCAGGTGTGAAACAGGGAAGGGACTCAGGGGGTATGCTAATTTGGTATAGAGCAGACCTAACTCACTCCATTAAATTAATCAAAACAGGAACATTTTACATTTGGCTAGAAATTCAAAAGGAAATGATCTCAACAGAGAAAAATGTCCTCCTGTGTGCTACCTATATCCCCCCCACTAGAATCCCCATACTTTAATGAAGACAGCTTCTTCATCCTGGAGGGGGAAATCAATCATTTCCAGGCCCAGGGACATGTACTAGTCTATGGAGACCTAAATGCCTGTCACAATGGGTGGCTTGAGGAATCAGGAGAGGTGGAGTCAGGCGCAGGAGACAGATGATTCCGGGAATAAACTTTAATAAATATTCGCACGGAAAAATAACAAGAACGGAGTGCAGGGTGTGCAAAATAAAAGGCACCACACTCTACGAAAGAATGGTAACGCAGGGGAATCATAAGGAACAGATGAGTTTCTTTCTTATCGATTCGCCTGCGTTTCCGGTGGTGCTGGGGGTCCCCTGGCTGGCTGATCACAATCCCCGTATTTCGTGGAAACAGAGGGTTCTCCAGGGGTGGTCAGAGGAGTGTTCAGGGAGGTGTCTAGGAGTTTCCATAGGTGCCATGTCGGTGGAGAGTCCAGACCAGGTGTCCACCGTGTGCATTCCCCTGAATACGCAGATTTGGCGATCGCTTTTTGTAAAAAGAGGGCGACCAAATTACCACCTCATCGACAGGGGGATTGTGCAATAGATCTCCAGGTTAACGCTGCGCTTCCCAAGAGTCACGTGTACCCCTTGTCACAGGAGGAGATGGTGGCTATGGAGACATATGTCCCGGAATCTCTGGGACAGGGGTACATTCGGCCCTCCACTTCACCCGTCTCCTCGAGTTTCTTTTTTATGTAGAAAAAGGAGGGAGGTCTGCGTCCGTGCATTGATTACAGAAGTCTAAATGCTATCACGGTGGGGTTTAGTTACCCGCTACCTCTCATCGCTACGGCGGTGAAATCATTTCACGGAGCAAGATTCTTCACAAAACTGGATCTCAGGAGCGTGTATAACCTGGTGCGTATTAAGGATGGAGACGAGTGGAAAACCGCATTTAGTACCACATCGGGCCATTATGAGTACCTCGTCATGCCGTATGGGTTAAAGAATGCTCCAGCCGTCTTTCAATCCTTTGTAGACGAGATTCTCAGGGACCTGCATGGGCAAGGCGTGGTTGTCTATATCGATGATTTTCTGATATATTCCGCCACCCACGCCGCGCATGTGTCCCTGGTACGCAAGGTGCTTGGGAGACTGCTGGAGCATGACCTATACGTCAAGGCTGAGAAGTGTGTGTTCTCCAAACGAGCCGTCTCCTTCCTGGGTTATCGCATTTCCACCACGGGGGTGGTGATGGAGTGTGACCGCGTTAAGGCCGTGCGTAATTGGCCGACTCCAACCACAGTGAAGGAGGTGCAGCGGTTAGGGTTTGCCAATTACTACCGGAGGTTTATCCGGGGTTTTGGCCAGGTAGCGGCTCCCATTACCTCACTGCTGAAGGGGGGGCCGGTGCGTTTGCGGTGGTCGACTGAGGGGGACGGAGCCTTCAAGAGGTTGAAGGTGCTGTTCACCGAAGCACACACACACACACACACACACACACACACACACACACACACACACACACACACACACACACACACACACACACACACATGCACACATTCTCACACACTCACACACACCATAAATGAATCCTAATCACCCTGTACAGTAGGTAGAACATAACCAGTAAACTCCATCAGACTACCACTAGGACTCCATTTGGTCTAAAGTAGTGCACTACCTAGAGAATAGGGTGCCATTTGGGATGCAACCTTGATTTTACAGATTTTTACAATCCCTTTGGCACTAATTTCAGAACCTTGTGGTCATTTTTCAAAACTCTAGACCAACAACTCAAAACGGTCATCACTTGTAAAACAGGCTGTCCAATGTTCAGAACATTGCATTGTGCATTCATAGCTTCAAAGAAACCTTGCACTTGCAGAATCATTGGTTCACATAACTAATTTATCATGAAATACCATAGGAACATTCATTTAGATCACCCACACACAAGATACCGATAGTTTCACTGTGTAGTTGTTCATTCAATCATTAAATATTGTAGTATAAAATATGTGATACATGTTTCACTATGCTACTACACGTAAATACATCACTGTAAAAGGACTAGTAAAGAGAATACTACAGACACAGTGGAATCATTGACCAAAATATGAAATGTATTGATGAAATACAATAAAATCACAATATAGGTTTCTTTGAATCAAAGGAAAAATAATTAGCTACATAAAAATAAAAAAACTACAGTAAAACATCAACTGCGGTGTTCCTCACCTGGCTTACTGTAAAAAGAAAAACAAAGGATTAATTACTGTACTTCTATATTTCCATCAAACCTGTCTTGTGGATTTGGCCATAGATTCTCATCCACATCACAATGGATGTTTTCATTAGCCAAACATCTTGGGAAGAATCTTCTGGCGAATCCAGGCCAGACACTGGTCTGCCGTGATGTCATTGCATGCGTCATCCATGGCCTGGAGAAGGGTGACTTGTACCTTCCACCTCCATGTGGAGAAAAATTCCTCAATCGGGTTTTAGGAAAGGAGAGTATGGGGTAAATACAGGGTGGTAAATTGTGGATGGGCCTGAAACCATGCTTGCACCATTTGAGCATGGTGGAACCTGACATTATCCCACACAATGACATAGGTCATGCCATCAGCTCTACAGACCTGATTTAGCCCATCAAGGAAGGTTACATTCGAACAGCAAATCATGTGGCTGCCTGCAACTCAATATATAGAGTATATAGAATAGAGAGCTTAAGTTGTTGTTCGACCTAACATTAGAATGGGCAAGATGCGTAATCTAAGCAACTTTGACCGTGGTGTGATTGTTGATGCCACACATGGTGATTCCAGCGGGGGGGGGGGGGGGGCCCTACCCAGTACTAAATAGGTGTACCTAATAAAGATGAGTGTACAGTAATGTCAAATCTGAAAACATGGTCTGGAAAAGTGGTACATGGGACCATAGAAACAGTGTCTGATAAAGAATGATGATGAAATATTACATCCATAGATAATGTAGTCCAATTGGTTCATGTTCTACGGTATTGGTGTCAATGGATCTCGTTATGATCTAAACATGGAATATTGTTCGTCAGTTTCCATAAAGCTATGCATTAAGAGTAATGCAACAGTTACTCATCATTTTAAGCAGTTGTATCAATTGATAGTTAGATCATTGTAATGAAATGAATAGACAGTCATCTCAGATGTAATGTGTGAATTGCATTTGAAATGGTAATACTTTGTTAAGTTGTGTCATTTTGAACAGGTGATTTTAGTTCAATGAACACATGATCTTAGCTGTATGTGTATTGTCTCCAAGCAATTGGAAAAAGTGTTTGAGATTTGAAAAATGTGCATGTTGATCATTGGTTGTGAGTTTTGTGTCTAGAGTTTTGAAAAATGACATCAAGGTTCCGAAATTAGTGCCAAAGTGATTGTGTCATGTTATCTATTTCTTTGTTTTGGCCGAGTATGGTTTCCAATCAGAGACAGCTGTCTATCGTTGTCTCTGATTGGGAATCATACTTAGGCAGCCTTTTCTCACCTGTGTTTGTGGGTAGTTGTTTTCTGTTTGTATTCGTTACCTGACGGAACTGTTGGCTTTTCGTTTTGTTTCTTTGTTCTAGTGTTTCATTGAGTAAATAATATCATGAACACGTACCACACTGCGCTTTGGTCCACTCCTTCTGAAGAAAGTCATTATTGAACTACCCACCACAACTGGACCAAGCAGCGTGCCCTGGAGGAGATGGCATCCTGCTCTCTGGAGGAGCTTGAAGAAAGAATAGACTGGACTTGGGAGCAAGTATTGGAGAGATACAACAGTCTGCCGGGGAAGCAGGTGGAGACAGCGAGAGAGGAACGGTGACGAGACCGGGAGTCACGGCAACGACGGAAGCCCGAGAGGCAGCCCCCCAAAAAATGTTGGGGGGGCACACAGGGAGATTGGCAGAGTCAGGGTGGAGACCTAAGCCAACTCCTCGTGCTTACCGTGGGGAGCATGTGACCTGTCGGGCACCGTGTTATGCGGTGATGCGCACCGTATCTCCGGTGCGCATTCACAGCCCGGTGCGCTCGTTGCCGGCTCCCCGCATTTTCCGGGCTAAAGTGAGCATTCAGCCAGGATGGATTGTGCCGGCTCAGCGCTCCTGGTCTCCATTGCGTCTCCTCAGCCCAGGATATCCTGTGCCAGCTCTACGCACTGTGTCGCCAGTGCGCCTTCACAGCCCAGTTCGTCCTGTGCCAGCGCCCTGCACTTGCCGGGCTAAAGTGAGCATCCAGCCAGGATGGGTTGTGCCAGCCCTATGCTCCAGATCTCCAGTGCGTCTCCTCAGTCTGGTGAGACTTGTTCCGGCTCCACGTACGAAGCCTCCAGTGATAATCCATGGTCCGGAGCCTCCAGTGATAATCCATGGCACGAAGCCTCCAGTGATGATCCATGGCCTGGAGCCTGTAGGGATGATCCATGGCACGAAGCCTCCGGTGATGATCCATGGCCCGGAGCCTGTAGGGATGATCCATGGCACGAAGCCTCCAGTGATAATCCATGGCCCGGAGCCTCCAGTGATAATCCATGGCACGAAGCCTCCAGTGATGATCCATGACCCGTAGCCTCCAGTAATGATCCATGGCACGAAGCCTCCAGTGATGATCCATGGTGCGGAGCCTCCAGTGATAATCCATGGCGCGGAGCCTGTAGTGACGATCCATGGCACGGAGCCTCCAGCGACGGTCCCCAGTCCGCAGCCTCCAGCGGCGTTCCACAGTCCAGAGTCTCCAGCGGCGGTCCGCAGTCCGGAGTCTCCAGCGGCGGTTTGCAGTCCAGAGCCTCCGGGATGATCCACGGTCCGGTGATACAAAAGTGGAGGGATCAGCGGGCGGAGCAGGGGCTACGCCCCGAACCGGAGCCGCCACCATGGGTAGATGCCCACCTGGACCCTCCCCTATAGATGCCCACCCGGACCCTCCCCTTTGGGGGGGGGGGGGGGGGGGGGGGGGGGGTACCGTCACGCCCTGACCTGAGAGAGCCGTTTTTCTCTGTTTGGTTAGGTCAGGGTGTGATGTGGGGTGGGCATTCTACGCTATCTATTTCTTTGTTTTGGCCGAGTATGGTTTCCAATCTATCGTTGTCTCTGATTGGGAATCATACAGCCTTTTCCCACCTGTGTTTGTGGGTAGTTGTTTTCTGTTTTGTATTTGTTACCTGAAGGAACTGTTGGCTTTTCGTTTTGTTTCTTTGTTCTAGTGTTTCATTGTGTAAATAATATCATGAACACGTACCACGCTGCGCTTTGGTCCACTCCTTCCGAAGAAAGTCATTACAGATTGTAAAAAACTGTAAATGTCTTTTAGGTAAAACTAAGGCTGTGTTTGTACATGGGTTCTTTTGTTCTTATCTTCTTTCAAATACTTTATCTGTGCTTGATTGAAATTGCCTGGTGCAATTTAACTATTGGAATAGTCCCAAAAGTACTGCCAACCCCTCCCATCTGGCACCCCAGGCAGGTCTTCACAAAACACTCACAGTATTTGAAAGAAAACAAATGCTATTTGAATCCTGGTCTGTTTCATACACAGTAGACCCGTCTCTGTACACTGAAGTTTAGGGACACTAAGTAGCCTAAGTGATGACATAATGGTTTCTGCTATTCATTGGACATCTGTGGTATAAACAGCTGAACAAGCCTGGCCATAGAATCCGTTTAATCACGTAAACAACCACAAACCATTTATTGATTAAATACCCTCCTGGCTCTGGGCACAGGGTTTCTGTGGTACTCTGTGACTAGTGACCAGGCTGCTTCTGTGGTACTCTGTGTGTGTTTGTGTGTGTGTGTGTGTGTGTGTGTCTGTATGTGTGCGTGTGTATGTGTTCATGCGTGTGTGTGTGTGTGTGTGTGTGTGTGTGTGTGTGTGTGTGTGTGTGTGTGTGTGTGTGTGTGTGTGTGTGTGTGTGTGTGTGTGTGTGTGTGTGTGTTTGTGTGTTCACATTTAGCTGAAGAGGAGGGGGCATCATCCACTGGCTTTTAGCAGGAAATGTAACAACAACAACATCTGTCCTCATAACATCAGCAGACATCACAATACCAAAGCACGCACACACACACACACACACACACACACGCACACACACGCACGCACACATACACACAGGCACAATCACACATATGTACACACACACACACACACACAGTCTTGTACAACTAACCTTGTGGGGACACACAATTCAGTCCCATTCAAAATCCTATTTTCCCTAACCCTAACCTTAACCCTAACCTTAACCTACAAACCTAACCCTAGCTCCTAACCCTAATCCCAATTCTAACCCTAATACTTATTCTAACCTTAACCCGAAACCCACTAGAAATAGCATTGGACCTTGTGGGGACTAACAAAATGTCCCCAGTTGGTCAACATTTGTGTTGGTTTACTACTCTTGTAGTAAACCAAGTATAGTTAAACACTGACCTCAAATTGACAGACATGATTATGTCTCCTAAGTCTCCGATTTCTCTTCCCGGGTAACACACACACACACACCACACACACACACACACACACACACACACACACACACACACACACACACACACACACACACACACACACACACACACATACACACACAGAGAGAGAGAGTCCTATACTGGAGACACTTGTAAAG
Organism: Salmo salar; assembly: GCF_965601325.2. Taxonomy (NCBI): domain Eukaryota; kingdom Metazoa; phylum Chordata; class Actinopteri; order Salmoniformes; family Salmonidae; genus Salmo; species Salmo salar. The sequence continues at coordinate 94,019,331 of NC_138293.1, read as the reverse complement.
CCCAGCAGCAAATTGAAACATGAAAAATATGACCGAAAACGACCCGAAGTTATAAAACACCTTCAGAGATTAAACACCTTCAGAGAAGTACGCATCACCCAGGATGCCTCCTAAATAGCACCCTGTTCCCCAGATAATGCACTATGTTTGACCAGAGCCCTTTAGAGATTTGGCCAATAGTCCACTATATAGGGAACAGGGTGCCATTTGGGACACATGCTGTATCATGTATCCCCACGAGTCTCTGTTGTCCAGGTATAATATTGTTCAAATGAAGATTCAGCCTATCAGACTTCACCATAGCAACTGACTGAGGAGATGTAAAAATGTGTTTGCAAAAAAAGTAGAACCTCTTGTGAGTAACAAAGATCATCTTGGATTTAGGTTTTCTATTAATAGTATCCTGAATGAATCAGTCATTTGGATCCTGGCTGCATCCCAAATGGCCCCCTATTACCTCTGTAGTGTACTACAGGATCCTGGTCAAAGTAGTGCGGTCACGACTTCCGCAGAAGTTGGCTCCTCTCCTTGTTCGGGCGGCGTTCGGCGATCGACATCACCGGCTTTCTAGCCATCGCTGCTCCATTTCTCATATGTCCATTTGTTTTGTCTTGTTCCATACACACCTGGTTTTCATTCCCCAATCAATCTACATGTATTTAGTCCTCTGTTCCCCATCATGTCTTTGTGTGTAATTGTTTATTGTTACGTGATTATTTTTGTCAGGCGCTGCACTTTTGTATTAGACCGTGTTTGTGGCACTAGTCTGTTTTATGTGCTGTCGTTGTTGACCGGTATTAAAGTGCGCCAGTTTAATATACTCCGCTCTCCTGCACTTGACTTCGCCTCCCATATACACGCCTAACACACACACACACACACACACACACACACACACACACACACACACACACACACACACACACACACACACACACACACACACACACACACACACACACTGATCAAACCATGATGAGGGATAACAAATATCAGGAGGTAATATTCCAGTTTTTTAAAATCTCTTTGGTACTATTTTCACAAGGATGTGGTACATTTTATAACTGGTAAGACTTGTAACACAGTCAGTCTTCCATTCTAAACCTGTCATTGTGCATCCATTTTATTTGTAGAGATCTGTCAACACACAACCGCTGATCCAAAATATAATTTAACTGTGAAATACAGTACAATGAGTACATTGATTAAATCACCAAAACACAACCTAATGACATCTTCTCAATGTAGTTATTTTAACAACCAGTTAATCCAATAGCACCAGAATGTAAGATACATGTTTCAAACTGGACCTTTGATGAATGTAGTATGTTACAGTACATTACCCTGTTTTCACATTAGGAAATACATTGCACTACACATAAAAATTGACTGAACATCAAATTCCCATCATTTTTATCCCATGTGCGATCAAAGGTGTGATCACTGAAAACATCTTTCACAATGTAATCAAACAAAAGAACTGACAGGAACATTGCTTAGCAGGCGCTAGTTAGCATCAAGCCTGTCTTTTGGCCATAGGTTCTCATCAACATCACAGTGAATATCCTCATTGTTCATGCACCCACGGAGCTGGGGTCACGTACCAAAATGTGTCGACTGTTGTCAATTTGGATAAAAGTGACTGCTACGTTAATGACATAATATTATGGTATTATAGTACTGTATTATAGTACTGTATTGGCCAATGCACTTTCAGTAAAGCAGTGTGAACACAAAAAAGGCGCTATCTAGAACTTAAAAAGGGTTCTGCGATTGCCCCCATAGGAGAACCCTTTGAAGAACCCTTTTGGTTCCAGGTATAACCCTTTTGGGTTCAATGTAGAACCCTTTCCACAGAGGGTTCTATGTGGAACCCAAAAGGGTTCTACCTGGAATCCAAAAGGGTTCTACCTTGAAACAAAAGTGTTCTACCTGGAACCAAAAAGGGTTCTCCTATGGGGACAGCCGAAGAACCCTTTTGAAACCGCTTTTTCTAAGAATGTAGAGTTTTGAAACAACAGTCTTTTTGATGATCTGTTTTAACAAGGTTCAGAACTTTTGTGAAACATTACAGCACAGTTGAAAAATATATGGAAAATAGAAATAAAAACTGGATGGTGTTAAGAGATAGATGAGATGGGTTGAGTGGAGCTGAAGGATGGGACTAAAAACAACAAGATAACTAATGGGAAATATACTGTGTATGTAAAATGTAAATAGGTTCAGCGCTTTTGTGAAACAGCACATTTAAAAATATATGGCAAAATAGAAATCAAACTGGATGGAATTCAGAGATAGATGAGATGGGTTGATGGTAGCTGAAGGATGGGATTTAGAGATAGATGAGATGGGTTGATGGTAGCTGAAGGATGGGATTCAGAGATAGACGAGAGGGGTTGATGGTAGCTGAAGGATGGGATTCAGAGATAGATGAGATGGGTTGATGGTAGCTGAAGGATGGGATTTAGAGATAGATGAGATGGGTTGATGGTAGCTGAAGGATGGGATTCAGAGATAGATGAGATGGGTTGATGGTAGCTGAAGGATGGGATTCAGAGATAGATGAGATGGGTTGATGGTAGCTGAAGGATGGGATTCAGAGATAGATGAGAGGGGTTGATGGTAGCTGAAGGATGGGATTCAGAGATAGATGAGAGGTGTTGATGGTAGCTGAAGGATGGGATTCAGAGATAGATGAGAGGGGTTGATGGTAGCTGAAGGATGGGATTAAAAACAAACAAAAGATAACTATTGTAATATACACTGTGTCTGTATATTTATATAGTATACTATCAGCTGGAAGTAGAAGCCTAAGTGTTGTTGTCCATTAGTTTACTCCAATTAGGGGAGGAATGGTAGGGTTAGGGGAATATAATAAAGGGATATATATATATGTATATATGTATATATTCATATTTGGGGGATTGGAAATGATGCAGACAATTACATGGATGTAATCTACAATCTATCTGCACTATTGAAGCTGATCTACCCCCTAAAAAAAATGTTAAAATAAATACTATTCAATTTAAACTTTGTGAAAATGTACCCCATACTTGTGAAAATTGCACCAAAGCGATAAAAAACAGTATGTATTACTATTCCTTGTTGGATTCCCTTCTCAAAGCAAATAACACTATTTATCAGAATATAATGAGTTGCCTTTTCGTTATGAGTAGATCCATCCTCTCTCCTCTGTTCTGTGACTGTTACAACTGGGATAAGCATTATTCCTGTAATAACATACTGTATATCACATTAGAGTAATGTTAACAATATATTACAATAAGGATATACATGATATTACATTAGAATAATGTATATGTGATATGCATTATTACACTCAAAACAATGCTGGGTTATTTGGTTGACCCAACTGCTGGGTTTCAGGCGTTGGGTCACTTAGTTGGGATGTATTCTTTAAAAAGAGCAAAGTTGGGTTGTTTTTGCTGGGTTATTGATATATGACCCAGCAGGTCAGATCAGAAGACTGGAGACGTAGGGGCGTGGCTTTCACATAGTTGCTTTTAGCCACCTGTGAGAGTAAATGTCATTTATCTTTTCTGTTGTATAGTTATCACATGTTAAGGTTGAACATTGACATTTTTGTAGCTTCAATGAGGCTTACAGATGTGTATGAGTTCCCTAAAAGCCTATGAAATCCAATTGTTGGAATAGATACCACCTTATTATAATGTGTCATGACAAATCTTAATATTCTAGAATGATATGTAAAATGCTAAACTTTTAAAGGAACATTTAAATATGATGACGGTGGCCAATAAGATCTATCTGAAAGCCATGCCCCTAATAAGCCACACCTCCTGAAAATAACCTCAGGATTACATTCAAAAAGACCCAAGCTGCTAGTTCAACCCAGCATTAAAGTAAAAAACACCCAACTGTTGGTTAAATTAGCCCATGTTTGGGTAAGGCCAACAACCCAACATGCATTCACTCAACCCAGCTGGCTGGTCAAAACAACCCTGTGTGTGTTGTGTCAAATATTTACCCAGTGCTGTGCTACCAAAGAACGCAAATTGGATTGTTTTTAAGCCAGCATTTTTTAGAGTTTACTGTATCACCCAGAGAGATAATTATCGGCACAGTCAATAACATTAGCTTGACATTAGCATAATTCATCTTTTATCCTATTATTGTGATGTAAATAACATTAAACAGGCAATCCTCCACTGCATAAACTGTGCCTGAGGAAAGTCTGATATAGGCAAGGGATGCTCCAAACTTCTGATGCCAAAAGCGATTCATTAACGAAGCAGGTCTTTAAGCAGAGCTATTGTCCTACAGTAGTCCCCCTACCTGAGAGACGCAGCAGAGTTGCTATGGTAACGGAGTCAGGTTCTATTCTTGTTGCAGGTTCTTTGTTTGTCTCTTTCTCATTCCCTGTACTCACATTCATGTATAAACACACACAAACAGGCACGCAAATGGCTTCGCACACACACACACACACACACACACACACACACACACAGATACGTTATTATGTTTCAAGTGTTGACTGAATGAAAATCAACACACGTTTTTTTCCCCATAATATGCTAGCTACAATGGTAACTTCAACCTAGCCTAGCTTGACTTGCTTTAAAGTTAGAGAAACAAGTTGAGGAAAAAGTAACTAATGAAAACATGTTTTATTATCACCTAAAACAATATATTTATCCTGTCTTTAATGAAAAGGTCATATTTTGCAATCCCCCAAAATAATGGGATCTCTGATGAGAGACAGGCACTCCTCCATCTTGCCTTGTAAACACTACACTTGTCCGTTCAGTAGCGGGGCAAGACTCCGTGAAGATGACGTACGGCGTAATGAAATACATCACGATGAAAACGGGGCAGAAGAATATCAGGATCCCATCAATGTACTATCTAGTCTTTCCTGTTATCTCCCATCAATGTACTATCTAGTCTTTCCTGTTATCTCCCATCAATGTACTATCTAGTCTTTCCTGTTTTCTCCCATCAATGTACTATCTAGTCTTTCCTGTTTTCTCCCATCAATGTACTATCTAGTCTTTCCTGTTATCTCCCATCAATGTACTATCTAGTCTTTCCTGTTTTCTCCCATCAATGTACTATCTAGTCTTTCCTGTTATCTCCCATCAATGTACTATCTAGTCTTTCCTGTTTTCTCCCATCAATGTACTATCTAGTCTTTCCTGTTTTCTCCCATCAATGTACTATCTAGTCTTTCCTGTTTTCTCCCATCAATGTACTATCTAGTCTTTCCTGTTTTCTCCCATCAATGTACTATCTAGTCTTTCCTGTTTTCTCCCATCAATGTACTATCTAGTCTTTCCTGTTTTCTCCCATCAATGTACTATCTAGTCTTTCCTGTTTTCTCCCATCAATGTACTATCTAGTCTTTCCTGTTTTCTCCCATCAATGTACTATCTAGTCTTTCCTGTTTTCTAAGCTGGATGATATTTGCATCCTCAGAGAGTCCTTTGCCGTAACTAGAATGGTTTCTATCAGGGTACCGTGGTAACTAGAATGGTTTCTATCAGAGTACAGTGGTAACTAGAATGGTTTCTATCAGGGTACAGTGGTAACTAGAATAGTTTCTATCAGGGTAAAGTGGTAACTAGAATGGTTTCTATCAGGGTAAAGTGGTAACTAGAATGTTTTCTATCAGGGTAAAGTGGTAACTAGAATGGTTTCTATCAGGGTAAAGTGGTAACTAGAATGGTTTCTATCAGGGTAAAGTGGTAACTAGAATGGTTTCTATCAGGGTAAAGTGGTAACTAGAATGTTTTCTATCAGGGTAAAGTGGTAACTAGAATGGTTTCTATCAGGGTAAAGTGGTAACTAGAATGTTTTCTATCAGGGTAAAGTGGTAACTAGAATGTTTTCTATCAGGGTAAAGTGGTAACTAGAATGTTTTCTATCCGGGTAAAGTGGTAACTAGAATGTTTTCTATCAGGGTAAAGTGGTAACTAGAATGGTTTCTATCAGGGTAAAGTGGTAACTAGAATGGTTTCTATCAGGGTAAAGTGGTAACTAGAATGTTTTCTATCAGGGTAAAGTGGTAACTAGAATGCTCTCTTCTCAACCTGCTTTCCTCTACCCCCCTCTCCTTTCCTCTCCTCTCCTCTCCTCTCCTCTCCCCTCCCCTGCTCTGCTCTCAACAGCCACTGCATGCGACCTGCTCCAGACTGATTGCATGATTTTGTGGAGTTCCCCCTCTCCACCCATTTGTTTATGGTCAGTGTGTGTGTATGTGTGTGTGTGCGTGCGTGCGTGCGTGCGTGTGTGTGCATGCGTCAGAGGAAAGCTTTGACGAGAAGAGTGGTATTACTTAATTCCTCTCTCTCTCGCTCTCTATTCTCGCTACAGGTGGTAGCAGCAAGCAAGTCCCCCTCCCCCATAGAAAACAAATGCATCAAAATATTTGTGAGTTTACTAGATTTCTTGGAGAGTTTGTCTGCACAGACAGCTAGCCACCTGGGGAAAAGCATGGAGATATTAACAGAGAAATACCCCAAATAGAAAGCCTGAACGATTCTAGACACTTAGAGAACTATACGCTGGCTCCTGTACATATCCCAATATCATTAAGCATAAAATCAAAAACTCTTCCCCTAAGGCGATGAGTTAACTATGTATCCTATCATTAATCAGAATAATTATCCTCCACAAGGTATTCTCCTCCTTAAAAAAATGTTGACGTCTGGAATACGGACATCAATAACCAGACGGTCATCTAAAGAGATGATAAGGTTCTCTCTGAGGGTGGACGTGTGTGTGTGTGTGTGTGGTGGCCTCATGATATATTATATTAATGGACAGCCTTATCTCTACCAAGAAGAGGAAACTCCCCCCCCCCCCCCCCCCAACAATTAATTAATGTTTTCCTGATTAGTTACATTTTAGATGTTTAATTGCACCTAGTATGTGTCCCAAACACCACCCTTTTCCCTAGATAGTGCACCAGAGCCCTGGTCAAAACGTAGTGCACTACAAAGGGAACATCTGGGATACAGTCCTATTCTCCTCCAACCTCCATTCAGCCAGGTATGTTATGTTCCTTTCAGACAAAGAACAATGCATGTCTCTACACCAACAACACCTGGCAGATAGATGGTGGTGATAAACATGGTTTAATAACAGCTGGATCAGAACTCTATGGTTAGTCTAGTGATAAACATGGTTTAATAACAGCTGGATCAGAACTCTATGGTTAGTCTAGTGATGGTGATAAACATGGTTTAATATCAGCTGGATCAGAACTGTCACGGTTATCGTCGGTGAAGGAGGACCAAAATGCAGCAGGACTTTGTTTGTTCATTTTGAACATTTATTAAATCAAAATGAACACAAAAACAACAAACAAGAGAACGACCGATCCACAGACAGTCTGGCAAGGCACAAGGCTAAACACAGAACAATCTCCCACAAACACACAAACACACCCAACTAATATAGGACTTCCAATCAAAGGCAACACCACACAGCTGCCTTCAATTGGAAGTCCACCCCAATTAACTCTACATAGAAACACACTTACTAGACTACACATAGAAATACATAAACATAGACCATAAACCAAAAACCCGGAAATACTAAATCAAACACCCTTTTACCAAAACACCACCCCGGAACACATAAAACAAATACTCTCTGCCACGTCCTGACCAAACTACAATAACAATTAACCCTTATACTGGCCAGGACGTGACAGTACCCCCCCCCCTTAAAGGTGCTAACCCCGGAAGCACCTTAAAAAAAAAAAAAAAAACCAAACAACAAAACTAAAATTCCCCTCTACTAAAGGGAGGGAAGGGAGGGTGGCTGCCGTCAACGACGGCACTGTGCTACACCCCCCCTCCCCAACCCACCTATATCTGGAGGTGGCTCCGGTTCTGGCCGTTCCAGGCAGTCGGGCCAGTCCGGCAGCTCGGGGCAGTCTGGGCAGCTCGGGGCAGCTCGGGGCAGTCTGGCCAGTCTGGGCAGCTCTGGCGACTGTTGACTGGCGGGCAGCTCTGGCGACTGTTGACTGGCGGGCAGCTCTGGCGACTGTTGACTGGCGGGCAGCTCTGGCGACTGTTGACTGGCGAGGCTGGGTTTACGCACTTGAAGCCTGGTGCGTGGTGCTGGGCGTACCAGATTGTGAACACGCACCTCCAGGCTAGTGCGGGGAGCGGGAACAGGACGAGTCGGACTGGGTTGACGCACTTCCGGGTCCGCACGAGAGACAGGAGCTGGAAACCCAGGGCTATGGAGGCGCACAGTCGGTCTTGATCTTACCTCCTGCACAACCCGTCTTGGCTGGATGGAACTAGTAGCCCTGTACGAGCGGAGTGCTTGTACAGGGCAGACTGGGCTGTGCAGGGGCCTGATGGTAGCCGTGCGTAGAGCGGGAGTTGGGTAGCCTGGTCCTCGGAGGCGTACCGGCGACCAGATGCGCTGCGCAGGCATCCTCCTACCAGGCTGGATGCCCGCTCTAGCACGGCACCTGCGAGGGGCTGGAATAACGCGCACCGGACTGTGCGTGCGTATGGGTGAGATAGTGCGCTCCTCAGCAAAACATGGCGCTCTCCACCTCATACGCTCCTCCATATAACCACGGGTAGCTGGCTTCCGGCTCTTCCTATGCCTAGCCAAACTACCCGTGTGCCCCCCCCCCAAAAATTCTTGGGGGTGCCTCTCGTGCTTCAACACCAGTCGTGTTCCTCAGAAACGTTCCCGGTCAATACCAGCCTTTCCTCCCTCTCTCTTACCACCTGTCCCCATGGAAGGCGATCTTTTCCTGATTGGATCTCCTCCCAAGTGTAGGAGCCTTCTCCCTTCAAGATCTCCTCCCAAGTCCATCTCTCACCATAGTCCAACTCAAAATCCCACTGCTCCTTCCTCTGCTGCTTGGTCCTGGTTTGTGTGGGAGATTCTGTCACGGTTATCGTCGGTGAAGGAGGACCAAAATGCAGCAGGACTGTTTGTTCATTTTGAACATTTATTAAATCAAAATGAACACAAAAACAACAAACAAGAGACAAGAGACCGAACGATCCACAGACAGTCTGGCAAGGCACAAGGCTAAACACAGAACAATCTCCCACAAACACACAGACAAACACACCCAACTAATATACGAACATACAAAAATAACAAAAACGAACGCACGATACACTGACAGTCCTGTTAGGTTTACACACACTAAACACGGAACACGGAACAATCTCCCACAATTAAACAGACAAACACACCCAACTAATATAGGACTTCCAATCAAAGGCAACACCACACAGCTGCCTTCAATTGGAAGTCCACCCCAATTAACTCTACATAGAAACACACTTACTAGACTACACATAGAAATACATAAACATAGACCATAAACCAAAAACCCGGAAATACTAAATCAAACACCCTTTTACCAAAACATCACCCCGGACCACATAAAACAAATACCCTCTGCCACGTCCTGACCAAACTACAATAACAATTAACCCTTATACTGGCCAGGACGTGACAAGAACTCTATGGTTAGTCTAGTGATGGTGATAAACAGGGTTTAATAACAGCTGGATCAGAACTCTATGGTTAGTCTAGTGATGGTGATAAACAGGGTTTAATAACAGCTGGATCAGAACTCTATGGTTAGTCTAGTGATGGTGATAAACAGGGTTTAATCAGATGAGAAGGAGAATAGTCAGAATGCTTCATGTCTATTCTAATACAGTCTCATCATTATAATGTTTGGTTCAGTCACAACAAGCTAATTAATCATCTAGAATGAGATTCTACTCTATTACATTCTACTTCTCTATTGGTCTCTTCATCCATTTCTCCCTGTGTTCACACTAGCCCTGTCGTGGTACCTCTGCTCTGTTCTACATCTCTGTATTCTCTAGGCATGAGATCTGGTTGCACGTCTTACACCGTTGTACATCAGGCCTCTGTATTTCCTTGTCAACGCATTTCCACACAGCGTCACACAGTGTCCAGAGACACAGGGGAGATTATAGACATCTAGACGCAGGAGGTCTCTGCCATTTCATACTAGCTTTTCAATGAGAAAATCCTCCCTATTGCGTGCACAACAGTAGCCTCATAAATATATCTCCCCCTGTACTCTCTATCTCCTCCTTTCTAGTACTAGTTATATTTTCTCCTACCATCTCTATCTCCAGCACTAGCTATCTAACCCCTACCCTCTCTATATATCTCCTACCTTCTCTATCTCCAGTACTAGTTATATATAGTGCCTACCCTCTATCTCCAGTACTAGCTATATATCTCCTACCCTCTTTATATATATCTTCTGCCCTCTCTATATTCTCCTACCCTCTCTAAATATCTCCTACCCTCTCTATATACCTCCTACCCTCTCTATCTCCAGTACTAGCTATATATCTTCTACCCTCTCTATATATCTTCTACCCTCTCTATCTCCAGTACTAGCTATATATCTCCTACCCTCTCTATATATCTCCTACCCTCTCTTTCTCCAGAACTAGCTATACATATCCTACCCTCTCTATATATCTTCTACCCTCTATATATATCTCCTAGCCTCTCTCTATATCTACTACCCTCTCTATCTCTAGTACTATATATATATCTCCTACCCTCTATCTATATCTCCTAGCCTCTCTCTATATCTCCTACCCTCTCTTTCTCTAGTACTAGATATATACCTCCTACCCTCTCTCTATATCTCCTACCCTCTCTATCTCTAGTACTAGCTATATACCTCCTACCCTCTCTATCTCCAGAACTAGCTATACATATCCTACCCTCTCTAAATATCTCCTACCCTCTATATATATATCCTACCCTCTCTCTATATCTCCTACCCTCTCTATCTCTAGTACTAGATATATCTCTCTACCCTCTCTCTATATCTCCTACCCTCTCTATCTCCAGTACTAGATATATATCTACTACCCTCTCCATCTCCTCCAGTAGCCTGCTAGCTATGTATATTTCTCTTTCCATTCCTTCCCTAGCAGTTATAGTTAAACCTCAGCATGCTTGCTCAACTCCCTGGTGAACAACAACACCAAGACCATTGAGACATGTTGACAACAAGATGAAACCAAAGCAGAAAATAATCAACAGACCTAGCTACGTTGTTCTGGTACACACACTTGAAGTCAGTAGTCTCATAACAGTGCACTTTATATGGAATATGGTGCAATTTGGGACGCACCCCAGGTGTCTCTCTCAAACGGTTCATTACAGTGATTAAAACCTCCATGGTGGAAGGGTGATGTGTTGCTCTGCCACCCACACAGCTAGCAGAAGAGACAAGGGTAGAACAGACTCCCATGAACCTCCTTACAACCTAGCAGAAGAGACAAGGGTAGACCAGACTCCCATGAAGCTCCTTACAACCTAGCAGAAGAGACAAGAGTAGAACAGACTCCCATGAACCTCCTTACAACCTAGCAGAAGAGACAAGGGTAGAACAGACTCCCAAGAAGCTCCTTACAACCTAGCAGAAGAGACAAGGGTAGAACAGACTCCCATGAACCTCCTTTCAACCTAGCAGAAGAGACAAGGGTAGAACAGACTCCCATGAACATCCTTACAACCTAGCAGAAGAGACAAGGGTAGAACAGACTCCCATGAACCTCCTTTCAACCTAGCAGAAGAGACAAGGGTAGAACAGACTCCCATGAACCTCCTTACAACCTAGCAGAAGAGACAAGGGTAGAACAGACTCCCATGAAGCTCCTTACAACCTAGCAGAAGAGACACGGGTAGAACAGACTCCCATGAACCTCCTTACAACCTAGCAGAAGAGACAAGGGTAGAACAGACTCCCATGAAGCTCCTTACAACCTAGCAGAAGAGACACGGGTAGAACAGACTCCCATAAACCTCCCTACAACCTAGCAGAAGAGACAAGGGTAGAACAGACTCCCAAGAAGCTCCTTACAACCTAGCAGAAGAGACAAGGGTAGAATAGACCACCATGAACCTCCCTACAACCCTCAGAAAACAGTGTGTGAGAGTATTAAGGCTTATATTACTGCCTCCATGGTGATGTCCCTGTTGTTCATGTTGTCCATGTTGTTATTGTTGTCCATGTTGTTCTTGTTGTCCATGTTGTTCTTGTTGTCCCTGTTGATCCTGTAGTCCCTGTTGTTCCTGTTGTCCATGTTGTTCTTGTTGTCCATGTTGTTCTTGTTGTCCATGTTGTTCCTGTTGTCCATGTTGTTCCTGTTGCCCATGTTGTTCCTGTTGTCCATGTTGTTCTTGTTGTCCATGTTGTTCTTGTTGTCCATGTTGTTCCTGTTGTCCATGTTGTTCCTGTTGTCCATGTTGTTCCTGTTGCCCATGTTGTTCCTGTTGCCCATGTTGTTCTTGTTGTCCATGTTGTTCCTGTTGTCTCTGTTGGCCCTGTTGTCTCCGTTGGCCCTGTTGGCCTTGTTGGCCCTGTTGTCCCTGTTGTTCCTGTTGGCCCTCTTGACCCTCTTGTCTCTGTTGATCCTGTTGGTCCTGTTGGTCCTGTTGTCCCTGTTGGCTCTGTTGGCCCTGTTGTTCCTGTTGTCCTTGCCAGGGGACACATAACAAGACCCCAGCAGACAGAAAGCCAGGAGCAGGACCCTAATTAAAACAGGGCTATAAGGCATGGAAAGACATGGGTATTGTGTTGCTGTGAGGGATGGTCCACATTCAGCCCATTCTAGTTGCGGATGTCTCCTTGACCTAAACCCACCCATATGCAATATGTACAGAATGCTACTGCTATCTTACCTTACATAACAACAGTAAACATGACATGTATACTGTATGTGTCTTCATTACGGCAGAGAGTTTTTTCCTGGGTCAGACCATGTTGTCAGGAAATACCTCCCCAGGGCCTGGTCCTTCCCGGGCCCTAGTCCAAAATCAAAAGCAGGCATAATGGGCCTCGGTTTTAAGATATTTAACAGGTAAACAAGAGCTAATACCTTGGGAAGTTCTTGTTTTGCTGTGAAGAGACTCAAATGTACCTGATGTTTACATCTCTCTGCATGGTTCTGGTCTGGACTGCTCGATAGTAGCTCATCTGTGACAGGTTGTTTCAAACACATCAAGGATCTTCTTTAGTAAGAATCCCTATAGAACTCCAACAGTGATGTCTGTAAAGTTCCAAAGGGTTCCTGTAGAACTCCAACAGTGATGTCTGTAAAGTTCCAAAGGGTTCCTGTAGAACTCTGACAGTGATATGTGTAAAGTTCCCAAGGGTTCCTATAGAACTCTGACAGTGATGTCTGTAAAGTTCCAAAGGGTTCCTGTAGAACTCTGACAGTGATGTCTGAAAAGTTCCAAAGGGTTTCTGTAGAACTCTGACATTGATGTGTGTAAAGTTCCAAAGGGTTCCTGTAGAACGCTGACAGTGATGTGTGTAAAGTTCCAAAGGGTTCCTTTAGAACTCTTCCAGTGATGTGTGTAAAGTTCCAAAGGGTTCCTGTAGAATTCTGCCAGTGATGTGTGTAAAGTTCCAAAGGGTTCCTGTAGAACTCTGACAGTGATGTGTGTAAAGTTCCAAAGGGTTCCTATAGAACTCTGCCAGTGATGTGTGTAAAGTTCCAAAGGGTTCCTGTAGAACTCTGACAGTGATGTGTGTAAAGTTTCAAAGGGTTCCTATAGAACTCTGACATTGATGTGTGTAAAGTTCCAAAGGGTTCCTGTAGAACTCTGACAGTGATGTGTGTAAAGTTCTAAAGGGTTCCTATAGGACTCTGACAGTGATGTCTGTAAAGTTCCAAAGGGTTCCTGTAGAACTCTAACAGTGATGTCTGTAAAGTTCCAAAGGGTTCCTTTAGAACTCTAACATTGATGTGTGTAAAGTTCCAAAGGGTTCTTCGGCTGTCCCCATAGGAAAACCTTTTTTTTGTTTTCAAGTAAAACTATTTTTTGGTTTTCATGTAGAACTCTTTTGGTTTTCAGGTAGAACTCTTTTGGGTTCCATGTATAACCCTCTGTGGAAAGGGTTCTATATGGAAGTAAAAAGGGGTTCTACCTGGAACCAAAAAGGGTTCTTCAAAGAGTTCTCCTAGGGGGACAGCCGAGGAACCCTTTTAGGTTCTAGATAGCACCTTTTATTTCTATGAGTGTATGACATACATGATTTATAGGCTGCTGTTGGCTAGTCTGCACAAAGAGATCTTAGAAGAGGTAGCGCGGCTAGTCTTTTGGCAGGCTGACTCCAATTTCTGTGCAAGTCTCCAAGTGCCATCAACAAATAATTTACTTGGAAGTCTGAGTGAAAGTCTGAATTTCACATGAAGTCTGTGTGCAGTTGGTTATCTCAAGTCTGAATCGGGCCCTTTAAAAGAAGGCAGTGGTAACAGGAGAGAGTAACAGAGTACATCCCGTTAATATCATCCTGATCATTCTGGTAATGATGCTTGAAACGCATTCTAGTTTCTTCAATCTGATGTAATCACCCGTGGAATTACTAGATCATCTTTTCATGCTGGTTTGACACATTTCATTTTCAGATTTGTCCTAAAAATGACATATCGATTTGTAGTAAAGCAACAAGGGTGCCTGGGCCTACATGTCTTCATTGAACAGCTGGGAAGACAATGTAATTCCTACAAGATGTTAGAGAGACGTGTCACGGTTGTGTGGAGAGACGGACCAAGGTACAGCGTGCTCTGAGTTCGACATCTTTATTTATGTGAAAACTTACAAAAGCAAAAAGGAAACAAACAACGAACCGTAACACAAGCGGTGCAGCATGCACTAACTCAAAATAAGATCCCACAAAAATCAGTGGGGAAATGGCTGCCTAAATATGATCCCCAATCAGAGACAACGATAAACAACTGCCTCTGATTGGGAACCATACCAGGCCAACATAGACATAAAACAACCTAGATAACCCACCCTAGTCACACCCTGACCTAACCAACATAGAGAATAAAAGGCTCTCTATGGTCAGGGCGTGACAGGATGGTGTCACGTGTGCTCCCTCTCCAGCCTCTAGGTCACCAGGCTTCTCGTTATAGCGCACACCTGTCACCATCGTTACGTGCACCTGCACATCTTCAGACTCACCTGGACTACATCACCTCCCTGATTGTCTACCCTATATATGTCACTCCCTTTGTTTCCTTCCCCAGGCGTCATTGTTTTTGTTCCTGGGTCATGTCTGTGCGTTGTTTGTGTTATGTGTTTGTTTCATTTATTTATTAAAACACTCCCTGAACTTGCTTCCCGGCTAACATTGTTACAGATGGACTGGGTTTGAACCAGGCTTGTCAGTGTGCCACAAGACTGTGGCACACTGAAATTGTAGGATAGGGGGAAAAGTTTGATAATTATGAGAAGATAAAACCAGGATGGGGGTAGATTTGTTAGTAGTGTAATACTATGGTGTTATATTCTTTAGTAGGGATGTAAACTGAGTGAAGTTGTAAAGTAGATAATAGAAAAACACGACAGTAAACTGTGACGAGATCTAACCAAAATTATAACTCAGCTGCAAGGAAAAGGTCAGTAATCTTTATTCATTAGTTTGGGGGTTAAGTTAAAAAACTCCCTTAAAAAATGTACTTTGCGTTAGTCAAAATAGAGTGGGAAAAGGCTTGATTCTTAAACCAAACGGGATTGAATGGTATCTGGTATACCGTCCATATAATCTAACATAGGGAAAGTCTAATTACAAAATTATCTATGTTGGTGTTGGCGGCACTGGGTAACAGATCATTGAAAGGAGTTGAACGGAGACGGACGGGTCCGTAATGACTCGTAGTAGTTGAGGCCATTACAAAAAATAAACTACCCTGTGTTGAAAAAGTATTCAGGAAGAGGTATTAACACCTAAAACCTATGGGACAAAGGAGTACTATAAAAACGTAATATAGACGGCGAAATATAAAGGAATAACGATCGAAAGTATATTAGGAGGGAAACCTAAAATAGAGCGTGTGAAATGAGATATTAACTGAGTCAAAAGTCATAAGAAGCGGGAAATCGTATGCGTGTAAGACCTAATAGTCTATTGTCTACAAGTAGAGATAGATATATTAATCAGCCAGACACATAAACGATAATTCGCTCACGTGTGAGACTAATATTCGATAAAAGATCACCTCTATAGATAAGTTTCAATAAAGTAGGTCAGAGACATAATGGTATGAATATAGATCGCCTATCGAAATACGTTTCAGGGGGATAGTCGATATCTTCCGGAGGCACACAAATAGGTCTGACTATTCCGAGAGGGAGGAATTAAAGGTTCATGATTTGAGTAAGTCAGAGAGGTGAGACCTTATGTTCTATAAAAAGTCATAAAAATAATTATTCTGAATTCCTAAGGGAAGTAAAAACTGGAAGAGTTAACTAATAATAGGTAGTAAAACCTCCAAATAGGTCCCAGAATTAACAGGGGACGAGAGATATGAAAGGAAGTGAAAGGAAGTCGCCAAGAAAGAAGAAGTAAGTAACCAAGAGTATCTAATGGCCACTCTAGGAGAGAGAGCCGAAAAGGAAAGAACAGAGAGAAAAAGGTCAGGCGCCCACAGCAAGACTCAGAGGAGGAATAGAAAAGAAAGACAGAGGAGAGTAGAAAAGGGATAGAACCAGACGATAGAAAGTTTTTCAATTGCAATAAGACAGGACATTTCGCCCGGGAGTGTAAGGCTCCCTGTAAACATTGTGACCGAGTAGGAAACAACACCAAAATTGAAACCCTAAGCATTAGCATTGGTGGTTCAGAGGTAGAATTCACACCTGCCATGCGGGAGGCCTGGGTTGGTTTCTCAGCCTATACACCAGTGGATTTGAGTTACTGATTGAAATTCAACTATTGGTATGTTTTGCCTGGAACGATACGGTTGTTAGTGTTTAAGATATAAACCGAACATTTTGATAGCTTGTTTAGTTTAAATTGAGACTAATTAATTCAAAATAATAGCGAGGCAAATTCGATAAAGTACGTTGTCTGTTGTCTAAAAGGCCTGCTGAGAGGACATATAGAGAATGGGAGTTGTATTTAGATAACTGAATCAAGGAAGAGACAATTATCTAAATCTAATGAATTATAATGAGCGGATAGGTGATTGCGATAGAGTTGTACCCACCGAAATGTGTTTATTATTCTAAAAGAGTTGAATGAAGTAGTTAATACATTTGGCGATTTACATGGTACTTTTAAAGTCTTGGACATTTTATAAGTGTGAAGCCGAAGGAGAAGAGAAAGTTGTAAAGGTTGGTTTTAATCTTACTATAGAGGTAAGACAGAACGTTGTTTGAGTAGAGGTTATATTTTTGCCCACTGGTAAGAATAGGAGAGTTAGTCGCGCTCGCTGGGCTATATTTGGCTGTAAGGAATTCAGGTCTGAATAGTTGAATCGTAAAAGTTTTGTGATAGTTTCTGGTTATTGATTCTTGGTTTGATTGTTTAGTAACACCGGTGAATTGAACAGGAAGTTAACGTTGTAAAGCAAGCTTGGGTCAAATTAGTCAAGTAGTATGTTAAATAGCGGAGTTTCATAGATTCAAAGTACAGTATAGTATCTAAGGGTAGCGCATGTTCAATTAAGTACACATAACCATTGAGGAAGTTTAAAACTAATGATTGGAGGGAGTACAGTGGAATTATTATTAGGTTTTGTTTATAGTCAACGTTTGGGTTTTTGAATCGGTGTAGTATAATGAAATGCTGACCAAGTGTTTGTTTTTTTCTGGGAAAAGGAGTGCTTCATCGTCTCTCCTAGGAATGTTTCCTAGAGCCACGATATCTTAAAGGGGTATACACACATGGAATTTTAGAAGTTTTATTTTCTGAGTTTTAATTAAAAACGTACATTCTTTTGATAAGGGAATGTTCTGGGAACCTGGGATACAACATGTAGAAAATGTTTGATGGTTTTTCTTTAACCTGTTATGGATAGGGGGCAGTATTTTCACGGCAGGATAAAAAACGTACCCGATTTAATCTGATTATTACTCCTGCCCAGAAACTAGAATATGCATATAATTATTAGCTTTGGATAGAAAACACTCCAAAGTTTCTAAAACTGTTTGAATGGTGTCTGTGAGTATAACAGAACTCATTTGGCAGGCCAAAACCTGAGAAGATTCCTTACAGGAAGTGGCCTGTCTGACCATTTCTTGGCCTTCTTGATCATCTCTAACCAAAACAGGGGATCTCTGCTGTAACGTGACACTTCCTACGGCTCCCATAGGCTCTCAGAAGGCGGCAAAAAGCTGAATGGTGGCTTTGCAGGCCCTGGCTGAAAAACATTAGCGCATTTTGATAGTGGTCGATCAGAGAACAGAGGCTGGAGGCGCGTGCACGAGGCGACCCCATGTTTTTATTCTTTCGTCTTTGAGCGAAAACAACGACTCCCGGTCGGAATATTATCGCTTTTTACGAGAAAAATAGCATAAAAATGTATTTTAAACAGCGGTTGACATGCTTCGAAGTACGGTAATGGAATATTTCGATTTTTTTTGTCACGAAACGCGTCGGGCGCGTAACCCTTCGTCACCCTTGGATAGTGTCTTGAACGCACGAACAAAACGCCGCTATTTGGATATAACTATGGATTATTTTGAACCAAACCAACATTTGTTGTTGAAGTAGAAGTCCTGGGAGTGCATTCTGACGAAGAACAGCAAAGGTAATACAATTTTTCTCATAGTAAATCTGACTTTGGTAGGGGTCAAACTTGGTGGGTGTCAAAATAGCTAGCCTGTGATGCCATTTTTTGTGAACGTTTATCGTGAGTAATTTAGTAAATTCACCGAAAGTGTTCAGTGGGAATGCTAGTTCTGAACGTCACATGCTAATGTAAAAAGCTGTTTTTTGATATAAATATGAACTTGATTGAACAAAACATGCATGTATTGTATAACATAATGTCCTAGGCGTGTCATCTGATGAAGATCATCAAAGGTTAGTACTGCATTTAGCTGTGGTTTTGTTTTTTTGTGACATTATATGCTAGCTTGAAAAATGGGTGTCTGATTATTTCTGGCTGGGTACTCTGCTGACATAATCTAATGTTTGGCTTTCGCTGTAAAGCCTTTTTGAAATCTGACAGTGTGGTTAGATAAAGGAGAGTCTTGTCTTTAAAATGGTGTAAAATAGTCATATGTTTGAAAAATTGAAGTTTTCGGATTTTTGAGGAATTTGTAATTCGCGCCATGCCCATCATTGGATATAGGAGCAGCAGTTACCAAAACGGTGGATAGGTACTTGCGCCCCAGTGTTATTGGTACAACCAGTGAGGATTAGTCATCAACGGCCAGTGGTGAGTAAAATAGTAAGAAATAAAAGAAGTCTGGTCCTAGATGAGGTTGGCCCCATATTGATGGATTCCATAGGGATCCCTAGAGGAGTACCAGATGAATACAAGGCGTTGAATCAAATAGGTGAAGGGTTCACAAATACTTTCTTTTGGTGGGTTACGATAAATAAGAATGTGGATTGGGTAAACTATACCTATTATAATCAACAAAGATTTGTAAATCAGACTAGAGATGCAGTGAAGGGAATCTCTGACCAATTATCTGCCACCTCCCTCATGACTTGGGAAAATAGGTTGGCTCATGATATGTTATTGGCAGAGAAGGGCGGGGTTTGTAGAATGGTGGGGGGTCATTGCTGTACTTTTATTCCAAATAATACATCACCAGAGGGGACTGTAACTAGAGCCTTGGCTGGGTTGACCGCACTAAGTGAAGAATGGGCTGAGAATTCAGGGGTTAATACATCTGTGACAGCATGGTTTGATGAAATGTTTGGCAAATGGAAAACCATAGTAGCTACTATTGTGGGGGCTGCTATGGTTTGTATGGGTATGCTGGTATTATGTGGTTGTTGTTTTATTCCCTGTGTCCGAGGTTTGGTGAGTAAGGCGTTGGAGAATGTAGTGACTCAGCAGATGGTGAGGTACAGGGCTATCTCAGTGTCTGACCAATTGAATGAACGATATACAGATCCAGACTTGATGGACACCTTTGATACATTCAATCCTGAGGAGCCGGAACTTAATGAGACTATTTTCAATGTTTAGAGACTGTTTATTCAATGAAGATCATGATGATAATCCTGAACAGAAGAGTTAAGATTGGAAGTAGTAGTAAACAGCCATGTAACGGTCTTCGTCGTCCTCAGATGATTGGGAAGAGAAATCAGACCAAAATGCAGCGTGTTAAGTGTTTGTCATTTTTAATGATAAAACTGAACACTAAATCCGACAAGCAAAACAAAAGAACAACCAAACAGTCCCATCAGGTGCAAAAAAATAAACAGAAATGATCTACTCACAAACCCCAAAGGAAAACAGGCTGCCTAAGTATGACTCCCAATCAGCGACAACGATGTACAGCTGTCCCTGATTGAGAGCCACACCAGGCCAAAACAAAGAAACACAAAGCATAGAAAAAAGGACATAGAATGCCCACCCCAACTCACGCCCTGACCAACCAAAATGGAGACATAAAAGGATCTCTTAAGGTCAGGGCGTGACAAGCCATCGATGAGTAGATGATGTTTATACATTTAATGGTTTGATTTGGTATGATTTTTTTTAATTGAAGTATCAGAGTGTAACATTTAGTCAAAGAGTGGATTGTTAAAATAATTTGTATGTGTTAGGATAATGACTTAAGTGTTCCACTCTGAAATTGTAGGACAGGGGGAAAAAGTTTGATAATTATGAGAAAACAAAACCAGGATTGGGGTAGATTTGTTAGTAGTGTAGTACTAGTGTTGTATTCTTTAGTAGGGATGTAAACAGAGTGAAGTTGTAGAGTAGATGATAGAAAACATTAGAGGGTTTCAAACCAAGAGGGTCCCAACGGGGGAGGGGAGGTGAAAGCCTTGAAGAATGTGACAACTTTTATGGTTCTTTGTGGTTAATGGAAAAGTACTGGTTGTTTGAGAAGGGAGTGGTCTAAAGATAGGAATGTATGTGTGTATTATAAAAGGACTGAGTCCTAATTTTAGACTTTAGAGCCCTCATGAATAAAGATCTTTGAACCTTTTTTATCAAATCTGAGACTTTGCCCAATTATTAGTGAATCAAGGGTCTTACAAACCTCGTTGAATTGGTTAAAGATTAAAATCATTATTGCCATTAAAAATTCCCTTAACAGGAGCAAAGTCTTCAGATTTTAAACAAGGACAATCATCACACAACCCATATATTACCTCAGGACTAAAAGACATGTTGTCTTTCAGAGCATTTTGAATGTTTACTGCTAACAAACTTTAATTTTCTAGCTCCTGCCCCCACTACCCCCCACCCCGTTACTACCTTGGTGTTAAAGTCACTCAAGGTTTTGAACAAGGCGAAAGCCATCACCAATTTGCCATCCTGTTCATTAGAGAGACCACTTGGGCTCGTTATGGAGGGTACTTGTCAATTGGTTATGTTGGGAACGAAATAAGTGGCCGTGATTATGTTTTTATACCGAGTCATTGGACAGAGACAAGGGCAGAGGCTTCGGCAGAAATACCCTCGTCTAACATATCATCTTCAGTAGAGGTCTTAACTGACCTGGTGGTTCATTTGACCACTGTCTGACCATGTATTGGGCCTGTATCTGTCCTACTGTCCGACCATGTATTGGCCCTATCTGTCCTACTGTCTGACCATGTATTGGGCCTGTATCTGTCCTACTGTCTGACCATGTATTGGGCCACATCTGTCCTACTATCTGACCATGTATTGGGCCTGTATCTGTCCTACTGTCTGACCATGTATTGGGCCTGTATCTGTCCTACTGTCTGACCATGTATTGGGCCTTTATCTGTCCTACTGTTCCACCATGTATTGGGCCTTTATCTGTCCTACTGTCTGACCATGTATTGGGCCACATCTGTCCTACTGTCCCACCATGTATTGGGCCTTTATCTGTCCTACTGTCCCACCATGTATTGGGCCTGCATCTGTCCTACTGTCCCACCATGTATTGGGCCTGTATCTGTCCTACTGTCTGACCATGTATTGGGCCTGTATCTGTCCTACTGTCTGACCATGTATTGGGCCTGTATCTGTCCTACTGTCTGACCATGTGTTGGGCCTCATCTGGCCTACTGTCCCACCATGTGTTGGGCCTTCATCTGTCCTACTGTCCCACCATGTATTGGGCCTTCATCTGTCCTACTGTCCTGCCATGTATTGGGCCTTAATCTGTCCTACTGTTTGACCATGTATTGGGCCTTCGTCTGTCCCACCATGTATTGGGCCTGTATCTGACCTACTGTCTGACTATATATTGTGCCCTCATCTGTTCTACTGTCCCGCCATGTATTGGGCCTTCATCTGTCCTACTGTCAAACCATGTATTGGACATTTATCTGTCCTACTGTCCCTCCATGTATTGGACATTTATCTGTCCTACTGTCCCTCCATGTATTGGTCATTTATCTGTCCTACTGTCCCACCATGTATTGGACATTTATCTGTCCTACTGTCCAACCATGTATTGGGCATTTATCTGTCCTACTGTCCCACCATGTATTGGGCATTTATCTGTCCTACTGTCTGACCATGTATTGGGCCTAATCTGTCCTACTGTCCCACCATGTATTGGACATTTATCTGTCCTACTGTCTCACCATGTATTGGAATGTGGAATTGCAAGTTCACGTGTGGGGGTGAAATAGTGTTATTCTCCTCATATGTCAAAATGTGGGGTTAACATGTTGCAGTAGCCATGTTTCCACAAGTGTAATAGCAAATTCTGCAATTTCGTTATGTAAAAAGGTAACTTACCTGACCATAATAGTTAAAGTGCGTTAAAAATAATGATTTGTTATTTCTGAGCCATCCACTCCATATTAGTGTAGTCCTCCATAGTGTTGCATTGATATACATGTAAACTTAGCTGTACCACTAGTGAGAGGCAGTCTTCTTCGTGAATGGTCCGTGACAGATGGAAGAACCCAGTGAAAAGAACAGAGAAGTTAATCTCTCCATTTCTCCCTATTTTTTGTCCTGTTTTTCAGATTGTACGCATAGTTATGTTTTCAAAATCTAGAGATGACGCACCTCTCTTTTTTTTCTTCTTCCTTCCTCACTCTCTGTTTCCTCTCGCTTATTCTGCTTTCCCCTTCCCTCTATCTCTCCTCTCGCTTATTCCGCTTTCCCCTTCCCTCTATCTCTCCTCTCGCTTATTCCGCTTTCCCCTTCCCTCTATCTCTCCTCTCGCTTATTCCGCTTTCCCCCTCCCTCTCTCTCCTCTCGCTTATTCCGCTTTCCCCCTCCCTCCATCTCTCCTCTCGCTTTTTCCACTTTCCACTTCCCTGTATCTCTCCTCTCGCTTATTTCACTTTCTCCCTCCCTCTATCTCTCCATCCTCTCTTATTCTGTCGCACACCCTCTCTTTTCCTAATTACTTGTATCTCTCTTCCACTACTCCATTCCCTTTCTCTCTCATTCCCGCTCTCATTCCCTCTCTCTCATTCCCTCTCGCTCTCATTCCCTCTCTCATTCACTCTCTCTCTCTTCCCCTCGCTCTCATTCCCTCTCTCTCATTCCCTCTCTTTCTTCCTCTCTTCCTCTCTTCCTCGCATTCTCTCTCTCTCTCATTCTCTCTCCCTCTCATTCTCTTTCTCTCTCATTCTCTCTTTCTCACTCTGTCATTCTTTCCATGTTCAAATGTCAAGTAGCAGCTGGCTTGCCATCTCAGTAGGGTGTCTGTGTTCATAAATCTGGCTAGTTCTCCACCTGTTCTCCATGGTGTGTAAATCCTCTAGCTAACGGAACGAGCAACAGCACTGGGTCTTATTCACTTGGAACCAAACAATGCAAACTGGCCCAAATGGGGAGGGACCTACCTGAATGTGTCCAATAAGAAACATATGTTTTTTTTCTGTTGCAAAACATTTTGTACTAATGAATAGGACCCTGGGCTGTCTAGGCCTGCACTACATGGTGATGAATGAGCTATAGAGAAGACAAGCTCTGACTGCCAATTCATCAGGAACTGAAACTGCAGCAGAAGAGGATCCACAATCACAGCTAGCAAAGCTATCATAGTCAGTAGTATCATAGTGAATACTATCATAGTGAGTACTATCATAGTGAGTACTGTCATAGTGAGAAGTATCATAGCGAGTACTATCATAGCGAGTACTACCATAGTGAGTAGTACCATAGTGAGTACTACCAAAGTGAGTAGTACCACAGTGAGTAGTACCACAGTGAGTAGTGTCATAGTGAGTAGTATCATAGTTGTGTCAGAGTGAGAAGTATCACAGTGAGTACTATCATAGTGAGTAATATCATAGTAGTATTATAGTGAGTAGTGTCATAGTGAGTAGTATCACACTAGTATTATAGTGAGTAGTATTATAGTGAGTACTAGCATAGTGAGTAGTATCATAGTAGTATTATAGTGAGTAGTATCATAGTGAGTAGTAACATAGTAGTATTATAGTGAGTAGTGTCATAGTGAGTAGTGTCATATTAGGTACTATCATAGTGAGTAGTGTCATAGTAGTATCATAGTGAGTAGTACCATAGTGAGTACTATCATTGTGAGTAGTATCATAGTACTATCATAGTGCGTAGTATCATAGTAGTGTCACAGTGAGTAGTATCATAGAGAGTAATGTCATAGTAGTATTATAGTGAGTACTATCATAGTGAGTAGTATCATAGTAGTATTTTAGTGACTAGTGTCATAGTGAGTAGTATCATAGTAGTATTATAGTGGGTAGATTCTAATTGAGTACTGTTATAGTGAGTAGTATCATAGTAGTATGATAGTGAGTAGTGTCATAGTAGTATTATAGTGGGTAGTATCTTAGTGAGTACTATCATAGTGAGTAGTATCATAGTAGTATTATAGTGAGTAGTGTCATAGTAGTATTGTAGCGGGTAGTATCATAGTAGCATTATAGTGGGTAGTATCTTAGTGAGTAGTAGTATCATAGTAGTATTTTAGTGACTAGTGTCATAGTGAGTAGTATCATAGTAGTATTATAGTGGGTAGATTCTAAGTGAGCACTATCATAGTGAGTAGTATCATAGTAGTATTATAGTGAGTAGTGTCATAGTAGTATTGTAGCGGGTAGTATCATATTAGCATTATAGTGGGTAGTATCTTAGTGAGTAGTATTATAGTGAGTAGTATCATAGTAGCATTATAGTGGGTAGTTTCTTAGTGAGTACTATCATAGTGAGTAGTATCATAGTAGTATTATAGTGAGTAGTGTCATAGTAGTATCGTAGTGAGTAGTGTCATAGTGAGTAGTATCATAGTAGTATCGTAGTGAGTAGTGGCATAGTAGTATCGTAATGAGTAGTGGCATAGTAGTGTCGTAGTGAGTAGTGTCATAGTGAGTAGTGTCATAGCGGTATCGTAGTGAGTAGTATCATAGTGAGTAGTGTCATAGTAGCATTATAGTGTGTTTCCTGCCTGGTAATCCATCGCAACATGTTCTGTTTCTTTGTGTTTCCTGCCTGGTAATCCATCACAACATGTTCTGTTTCTTTGTGTTTCCTGCCTGGTAATCCATCACAACATGTTCCACGTTTCTTTGTGTTTTCTTCTTTTACTATAGCTGGTTCTGAACATGTAAACATTTACCAGAGTACTATATCAGCCTTTCATCTGTCATCCATGCAGGCTTATTGAGCTGGTGTTGACTGGAATTGTCACAAATGTAGCCATGTTGAATAGACCAAATCGCAGGCGGGATGTGAATACTCATCTTTTAATGGTAAAGAATCAAGCAAACACGGTAAACAATAAACAAGAACGACTCAAGACAGGCTAACAGGCTATACTTACAAAAATAGCAGTGCTAACGAAACAACCCACAAACCCAGATGACAAACACACTCCTAATATATGACTCCCAATCAGGAACAACGATAACCAGCTGTCCCTGATCGGGAGCCACACAGACCAACATAGAAACAGACATCCCAGAACACACATACACAGACTTCTTCTGCCACGTCCTGACCAAAATACTACACAACTACTCCCTCTGCCGGTCAGGACGTGACAGGAATCTGGTAAAGATTCTGTTGACTGGAATCTGGTAAAGTCGCCCATGCAGGCTTATTGAGCTGGTGTTGACTGGAATCTGGTAAAGATTCTGTTGACTGGAATCTGGTAAAATCTTCCATGCAGGCTTATTGAGCTGATGTTGACTGGAATCTGGTAAAGTCACCCATGCAGGCTTATTGAGCTGGTGTTGACTGGAATCTGGTAAAGATTCTGTTGACTGGAATCTGGTAAAATCGTCCATGCAGGCTTATTGAGCTGATGTTGACTGGAATCTGGTAAAGGTTCTGTTGACTGGAATCTGGTAAAATCGTCCATGCAGGCTTATTGAGCTGATGTTGACTGGTATCTGGTAAAGGTTCTGTTGACTGGAATCTGGTAAAATCGGCCATGCAGGCTTATTGAGCTGATGTTAACTGGAATCTGGTAAAGGTTCTGTTGACTGGAATCTGGTAAAATCGCCCATGCAGGCTTATTGAGCTGGTGTTGACTGGAATCTGGTAAAGGTTCTGTTGACTGGAATCTGGTAAAATCGCCCATGCAGGCTTATTGAGCTGATGTTGACTGGAATCTGGTAAAGGTTCTGTTGACTGGAATCTGGTAAAATCGCCCATGCAGGCTTATTGAGCTGGTGTTGACTGGAATCTGCTAAAGGTTCTGTTGACGTTGTCTGATCAATAGTGATCAATAATATCAAATTAAACTCTATTTGCCACGTACATAGATTAGCAGATGTTAAAGCAGGTGCAGTGAAATGCTTATGTTTGTTTCTAGTGCCAGATGTGCAGTAAGTGTTTATCAGTACTATCCTAATACCTTTCCACACAAAATTACTTATTTACTTGTGCTCTAACAACTAGTTGGCAGGTAGCCTAGTAGTTAGAGCATTGGGCCAGTAACTGAAAGGTAGCCTAGTGGTTAGAGCATTGGGCCAGTAACCAAAAGGTAGTCTAGTGATTAGAGCATTGGGCCAGTAACCAGCAGGTAGCCTAGTGGTTAGAGCATTGGGCCAGTAACCAGCAGGTAGCCTAGTGGTTAGAGCATTGGGCCAGTAACTGAAAGGTAGCCTAGTGGTTAGAGCATTGGGCCAGTAACCAGCAAGTAGACTAGTGGTTAGAGCATTGGACCAGCAACCGAAAGGTTGCTAGATCGAATCCCCAAGCTGACAAGGTAAAAATCTGTCGTTCTGCCTCTGAATGAAGCAGTTAACCCACTTTTCCTAGGCTGTCATTGTAAATAAGAATTTGTTCTTAACTGACTTGCCTAGTTAAATAAAAAAAGGTAGGTCGCATTCTTCATCGTAGCGCTATGGAAGTTATTTATTTAGATCCGCCTGTTCATGTCGTCGAACTGGATAAATGTTTTTCTAAGGACCGCCGCTTTGACGTAACGTCGCAGTGAAGTGATGTAAATGGATGTAATGATGCAGCCGACCACCAGCGGGAGGCAAATACAAGATTATTCAACAGAGGACGTTTACATGGTCCTAGGAAGTTATGGATGGTTGTCTTCTGACTTACAAAACGGTGGGAAATCAATCAAATAAGTAATGTAAACATGTACATATTTTTGTAAGTAATTCTAGTGCCCGATTTCAGAGACTGTCAGCTTAAGAGGTTAAATAGGATTTCTCAGAGATCAAATTCAATTTCAACAAAATAATGTTGCCGTGTCTAACGACGCCAGGACAGCGGAGTCAATCACCACCTTCCGTAGACACCTGAAACCCCACCTCTTTAAGGAATACCTGGGATAGGATAAAGTAATCCTTCTAACCCCCCCCCCCCCAAAAAATAAATATAGATGTACTATTGTAAGTGGTTGTTCCACTGGATATCATAAGGTGAATCCACCAATTTGTAAGTCGCTCTGGATAAGAGTGTCTGCTAAATGACGTAAATGTAAATGTAACTACAGAAAAGATTTCAGAACAATGAACATTATGTGAACATTCTTAAAGTTATCAGTGTTCAATGACTATGTGTGGGGTAGAGTACTGTGTGCTATTTTGTTTGTATTTTATTAGGATCCCCATTAGCTGTTGCAAAAGCAGCAGCTACTCTTCCTGGTGTCCACACAAAACATGAAACATGACATAATATAGAACATTAATAGAACAGTAATAGCTGGCTAGAACGGTGTCTAAGTTCAGGGCAGGGTCCTGGGTAGAAGCCGGCTAGAACAGTGTCTAAGTTCAGGGCAGGGTACTGGTGTCACGTCCTGGCCAGTATAAGGGTTAATTGGTATTGTAGTTTGGTCAGGACGTGGCAGAGGGTATTTGTTTTATGTGGTTCAGCGTGGTGTTTTTGTAGTAAGGGCATTTGATTTAGTATTCCGGGGTTTTTTGGGCACTCTTTGAGATTCACGTATTTCTATGTTGATCTAGTTAGTTGTATGTCTATGTTTGGTTAATGGGGGTGGACTTCCAATTGAAGGCAGCTGTGTGGTGTTGCCTTTGATTGGAAGTCCTATATTAGTTGGGTGTGTTTGTCTGTTTAATTGTGGGAGATTGTTCCGTGTTCCGTGTTTAGTGTGTGTAAACCTAACAGGACTGTCAGTGTATCGTGCGTTCGTTTTTGTTATTTTTGTATGTTCGTTTTGGAATTTATTAAAAGTTCAAAATGAACCATCTCAACTCTGCCGCATATTGGTCCTCATTTTCCGATGATGATTTCGCCATATCGTCCTCCGACGAAGAAATCCCTGACAGAATCTCCCACCAAACCAGGACCAAGCAGCAGAGGAAGGAGCAGAGGAATTTCGAATTGGACAAACGAGAGAGATGGACTTGGGAGGAGATCTTGGGGGGAGAAGGCTCCTACACTTGGGAGGAGATCCAAGCAGGAAAAGATCGCCTTCCATGGGGACAGGTGGTAAGCGAGAGAGAGGAAAGGCGAAAGGTTGGTATGGACCGGGAACGTTTCCGAGGATCACGACTGGCGTTGAAGCACGAGAGGCACCCCCAAGAATATTTTGGGGGGGGGCACACGGGTAGTTTGGCTAGGCCTAGGAAGAGCCGGAAGCCAGCTACCCGTGGTTATATGGAGGAGCGTATGAGGTGGAGAGCGCCATGTTTCGCTGAGGAGCGCACTATCTCACCCATACGCATGCACAGTCCGGTGCGCGTTATTCCAGCCCCTCGCAGGTGCCGTGCTAGAGCGGGCATCCAGCCTGGTAGGAGGATGCCTGCGCAGCGCATCTGGTCGCCGGTACGCCTCCGAGGACCAGGCTACCCAACTCCCGCTCTACGCACGGCTACCATCAGGCCCCTGCACAGCCCAGTCCGCCCTGTACAAGCACCCCGCTCGTACAGGGCTACTAGTTCCATCCAGTCAGGACGGGTTGTGCAGGAGGTAAGATCAAGACCGCCTGTGCGCCTCCATAGCCCTAGGTTTCCAGCTCCTGTCTCTCGTGCGGACCCGGAAGTACGTCAGCCCAGTCCGACTCGTCCTGTTCCCGCTCCACGCACTAGCCTAGAGGTGCGTGTTCACAAGCTGGCATATCCGGTACCAGCACCACGCACCAGGATTATAGTGCGTCAGCCCAGTCCAGTACGTCCTGTTCCCGCTCCATGCACTAGCCCTAAGGTGTGTGTTTCACAGCTGACATATCCAGTACCAGCACCACGCATCAGGCATCTAGTGCGTAAACCCAGCCTCGCCAGTCTAAAGTCGCCAGAGCTGCCCGCCAGTCAACAGTCACCAGAGCTGCCCGCCAGTCAACAATCACCAGAGCTGCCCGCCAGTCAAAAGTCACCAGAGCTGCCCGCCAGTCAACAGTCACCAGAGCTGCCCGCCAGTCAACAGTCACCAGAGCTGCCCGCCAGTCAACAGTCACCAGAGCTGCCCGCCAGTCAACAGTCACCAGAGCTGCCCGCCAGTCAACAGTCACCAGAGCTGCCCGCCAGTCAACAGTCACCAGAGCTGCCCGCCAGTCAACAGTCACCAGAGCTGCCCGCCAGTCAACAGTCGCCAGAGCCGCCCGCTAGTCAGAAGCCGCCAGAGTGGCCAGACTGCCCGGAACTGCCGGAGTGGCCAGACTGCCCGGAACTGCCGGAGTGGCCAGACTGCCCGGAACTGCAGGAGTGGCCAGACTGCCCGGAACTGCCGGAGTGGCCAGACTGCCCGGAACTGCCGGAGTGGCCAGACTGCCCCGAGCTGCCAGACTGCCCCGAGCTGCCAGAGTGCCCCGAGCTGCCAGAGTGGCCCAACTGCCCCGAGCTGCCAGAGTAGCCCGACTGCCCCGAGCTGCCAGAGTGGCCCGACTGCCCCAAGCTGCCAGACTGCCCCGAGCTGCCAGACTGGTCAGACTGCCCCGAGCTGCCAGACTGGCCCGACTGCCCCCCGGGTCTGCCAGAGTGGCCCGACGGCCTGGAACGGCCAGAACCGGAGCCACCTCTAGATATAGGTGGGTTGGGGAGGGGGGGTGTAGCACAGTGCCGTCGTTGACGGCAGCCACCCTCCCTTCCCTCCCTTTAGTAGGGGGAAATTTTTGTTTTGTTGTTGTTTGGGGTTGTTTTTCTTAAGGTGCTTCCGGGGTTAGCACCTTTAAGGGGGGGGGGGGGGGGGGGGGGGTACTGTCACGTCCTGGCCAGTATAAGGGTTAATTAGTATTGTAGTTTGGTCAGGACGTGGCAGAGGGTATTTGTTTTATGTGGTTCAGCGTGGCGTTTTTGAAGTAAGGGCATTTGATTTAGTATTCCGGGGTTTTTTGGGCACTGTTTGAGATTCACGTATTTCTATGTTGATCTAGTTAGTTGTATGTCTATGTTTGGTTAATGGGGGTGGACTTCCAATTGAAGGCAGCTGTGTGGTGTTGCCTTTGATTGGAAGTCCTATATTAGTTGGGTGTGTTTGTCTGTTTAATTGTGGGAGATTGTTCCGTGTTCCGTGTTTAGTGTGTGTAAACCTAACAGGACTGTCAGTGTATCGTGCGTTCGTTTTTGTTATTTTTGTATGTTCGTTTTGGAATTTATTAAAAGTTCAAAATGAACCATCTCAACTCTGCCGCATATTGGTCCTCATTTTCCGATGATGATTTCGCCATATCGTCCTCCGACGAAGAAATCCCTGACAGAATCTCCCACCAAACCAGGACCAAGCAGCAGAGGAAGGAGCAGAGGAATTTCGAATTGGACAAACGAGAGAGATGGACTTGGGAGGAGATCTTGGGGGGAGAAGGCTCCTACACTTGGGAGGAGATCCAAGCAGGAAAAGATCGCCTTCCATGGGGACAGGTGGTAAGCGAGAGAGAGGAAAGGCGAAAGGTTGGTATGGACCGGGAACGTTTCCGAGGATCACGACTGGCGTTGAAGCACGAGAGGCACCCCCAAGAATATT
This sequence comes from Salmo salar, assembly GCF_965601325.2. Taxonomy (NCBI): domain Eukaryota; kingdom Metazoa; phylum Chordata; class Actinopteri; order Salmoniformes; family Salmonidae; genus Salmo; species Salmo salar. The sequence goes on along the minus strand of NC_138293.1, from coordinate 93,988,042 downwards.
TTGGGGGGGGGCACACGGGTAGTTTGGCTAGGCCTAGGAAGAGCCGGAAGCCAGCTACCCGTGGTTATATGGAGGAGCGTATGAGGTGGAGAGCGCCATGTTTCGCTGAGGAGCGCACTATCTCACCCATACGCATGCACAGTCCGGTGCGCGTTATTCCAGCCCCTCGCAGGTGCCGTGCTAGAGCGGGCATCCAGCCTGGTAGGAGGATGCCTGCGCAGCGCATCTGGTCGCCGGTACGCCTCCGAGGACCAGGCTACCCAACTCCCGCTCTACGCACGGCTACCATCAGGCCCCTGCACAGCCCAGTCCGCCCTGTACAAGCACCCCGCTCGTACAGGGCTACTAGTTCCATCCAGTCAGGACGGGTTGTGCAGGAGGTAAGATCAAGACCGCCTGTGCGCCTCCATAGCCCTAGGTTTCCAGCTCCTGTCTCTCGTGCGGACCCGGAAGTACGTCAGCCCAGTCCGACTCGTCCTGTTCCCGCTCCACGCACTAGCCTAGAGGTGCGTGTTCACAAGCTGGCATATCCGGTACCAGCACCACGCACCAGGATTATAGTGCGTCAGCCCAGTCCAGTACGTCCTGTTCCCGCTCCACGCACTAGCCCTAAGGTGTGTGTTTCACAGCTGACATATCCAGTACCAGCACCACGCATCAGGCATCTAGTGCGTAAACCCAGCCTCGCCAGTCTAAAGTCGCCAGAGCTGCCCGCCAGTCAACAGTCACCAGAGCTGCCCGCCAGTCAACAATCACCAGAGCTGCCCGCCAGTCAAAAGTCACCAGAGCTGCCCGCCAGTCAACAGTCACCAGAGCTGCCCGCCAGTCAACAGTCACCAGAGCTGCCCGCCAGTCAACAGTCACCAGAGCTGCCCGCCAGTCAACAGTCACCAGAGCTGCCCGCCAGTCAACAGTCACCAGAGCTGCCCGCCAGTCAACAGTCACCAGAGCTGCCCGCCAGTCAACAGTCACCAGAGCTGCCCGCCAGTCAACAGTCACCAGAGCTGCCCGCCAGTCAACAGTCGCCAGAGCCGCCCGCTAGTCAGAAGCCGCCAGAGTGGCCAGACTGCCCGGAACTGCCGGAGTGGCCAGACTGCCCGGAACTGCCGGAGTGGCCAGACTGCCCGGAACTGCAGGAGTGGCCAGACTGCCCGGAACTGCCGGAGTGGCCAGACTGCCCGGAACTGCCGGAGTGGCCAGACTGCCCCGAGCTGCCAGACTGCCCCGAGCTGCCAGAGTGCCCCGAGCTGCCAGAGTGGCCCAACTGCCCCGAGCTGCCAGAGTAGCCCGACTGCCCCGAGCTGCCAGAGTGGCCCGACTGCCCCAAGCTGCCAGACTGCCCCGAGCTGCCAGACTGGTCAGACTGCCCCGAGCTGCCAGACTGGCCCGACTGCCCCCCGGGTCTGCCAGAGTGGCCCGACGGCCTGGAACGGCCAGAACCGGAGCCACCTCTAGATATAGGTGGGTTGGGGAGGGGGGGTGTAGCACAGTGCCGTCGTTGACGGCAGCCACCCTCCCTTCCCTCCCTTTAGTAGGGGGAAATTTTTGTTTTGTTGTTGTTTGGGGTTGTTTTTCTTAAGGTGCTTCCGGGGTTACCACCTTTAAGGGGGGGGGGGGGGGGTACTGTCACGTCCTGGCCAGTATAAGGGTTAATTAGTATTGTAGTTTGGTCAGGACGTGGCAGAGGGTATTTGTTTTATGTGGTTCAGCGTGGCGTTTTTGAAGTAAGGGCATTTGATTTAGTATTCCGGGGTTTTTTGGGCACTGTTTGAGATTCACGTATTTCTATGTTGATCTAGTTAGTTGTATGTCTATGTTTGGTTAATGGGGGTGGACTTCCAATTGAAGGCAGCTGTGTGGTGTTGCCTTTGATTGGAAGTCCTATATTAGTTGGGTGTGTTTGTCTGTTTAATTGTGGGAGATTGTTCCGTGTTCCGTGTTTAGTGTGTGTAAACCTAACAGGACTGTCAGTGTATCGTGCGTTCGTTTTTGTTATTTTTGTATGTTCGTTTTGGAATTTATTAAAAGTTCAAAATGAACCATCTCAACTCTGCAGCATATTGGTCCTCATTTTCCGATGATGATTTCGCCATATCGTCCTCCGACTAAGAAATCCCTGACAACTGGGTAGAAGCTGGCTAGAACAGTGTCTAAGTTCAGGGCAGGGTACTGGGTAAAAGCTGGCTAGAACAGTGTCTAAGTTCAGGGCAGGGTACTGGGTAAAAGCTCGCTAGAACAGTGTCTAAGTTCAGGGCAGGGTACTGGGTAGAAGCCGGCTTGAACAGTGTCTAAGTTCAGGGCAGGGTCCTGGGTAGAAGCCGGCTAGAACAGTGTCTAAGTTCAGGGCAGGGTACTGGGTAGAAGCCGGCTAGAACAGTGTCTAAGTTCAGGGCAGGGTACTGGGTAGAAGCCGGCTAGAACAGTGTCTAAGTTCAGGGCAGGGTCCTGGGTAGAAGCTGGCTAGAGATGGCCTGGAGATTGAAGCTGTTTTTCAGTCTCTTGATCCCAGCTTTGATGAACCTGTACTGTCTCCGCCTGCTAGATGGTAGCAGGGTGAACAGGCCTTGGCTCAAGTGACTGAGGACCTTGATGATCTTCTTGCTCTTCTTGGCCTTCCTGTGACACCGGGTGCTGTAGATATCCAAAGTGATGTGGGCTTGTTGCTGATTGGTTGACCCCTTTTTTCGAGCTGAACCTATACATCGTGGATGTGTTTTTAACATTAGATGGTTCTAAACATGTAAACATTGTCCAGAGTCTCCATGTGGAAAGGTTTGAGTAGAGCTGTTGACCTTGGATCAATAACGATGGGGATGGGCTTGTTGCTGATAGGTTGACACCTTTTCTTTATTGAATCTATATGTCCTCCATGTTTGTACAGTTCAGCGTGCCAAGGTGAAGTGTTACTGTAGCTTACATCCAAGACTAAGTTCTATCCAGGCAGTGAAAACAAACAAACTGTTATTTGTGTTAACCAATCAATTTCTTAGTGGAATATTGACGTCTACAATGTGGTTCAATGAGAATGAAAAATAGAGCTTTCTGCTAGAAGTGTACTGGGACTGCTGAGATATTACATGGTCTGATGTACTGCCTACTCTCAGTGTGCTCTGGTCTGATGTACTGCCTACTCTCAGTGTGCTCTGGTCTGATATACTGCCTACTCTCAGTGTGCTCTGGTCTGATATACTGCCTACTCTCAGTGTGCTCTGGTCTGATATACTGCCTACTCTCAGTGTGCTCTGGTCTGATGTACTGCCTACTCTCAGTGTGCTCTGGTCTGATGTACTGCCTACTCTCAGTGTGCTCTGGTCTGATGTACTGCCTACTCTCAGTGTGCTCTGGTCTGATGTACTGCCTACTCTCAGTGTGTGCTGCCTACTCTCTATGTGTCTGATGTACTGCCTACTCTCTGATGTACTGCCTACTCTCTATGTGTGCAGTGAAATGTGTTGTTTTACAGCATCAGCCATAGTTCGACACAATCCCCTGGAGCAAATTAGGGTTAAGTAATTCAATCAATTAAATGTATTCATACATCCCCTTTTGCATCAGCAGATGTCACGAAGTGACCCAGCCTAATGACCCAAAGAGCAAGCAAGCAATGCTGACGTAGAAGCACGGTGGCTAGGTGCCTTGCTCAAGGGCACATTGGCAGATTTTCTTCACCTTGTCGGCTCGGGCATTCAAACCAGAACCTTTCAGTTACCGTAATTTCCGGACTATTGAGCGCACCTGAATATAAGCCGCACCCACTGAATTTAAAAAAATATATTATTTTGAACATAAATAAGCCGCACATGTCTATAAGCCGCAGGTGCCTACCGGTACATTGAAACAAATGAACTTTACACAGGCTTTAACGAAACACGGCTTGTAACAAAAATAAATAGGCTTTAACGAAACACGGCTTGTAACAAAAATGAATAGGCTTTAACAAAACACGGTGTCACGTCCTGACCAGTAAAGGGGTTATTTGTTATTATAGTTTGGTCAGGACGTGGCAGGGGGTATTTGTTTTATATGGTTCGGGGTGTGTGTGTATGTAGTGGGGTGTTTCATTTATGTATTCCGGGGTTTTGGTCATTGTTCTATGTTTATATATTTCTATGTCTGTTCTAGGGTGTTTAGATCTGTGTTTAGGTAATTGGGATTGGGGCCTTCAATGGGAGCAGCTGTCTATCGTTGCCTCTGATTGAAGGTCCTATAATTTAGGAATGTGTTTGTTAGGGGAATTGTGGGAGGTTGTTAGCACTGCTGTACTTAGCCTGCAAGACTGTTAGCTAGCTAGTTAGCTAGTTAGTTAGCTAGTTAGTTAGCTAGCTAGTTAGTTAGTTAGTTAGTTAGTTAGTTAATTAGTTAATTAGTTAATTAGTTAGTTAGTTAGTTTCTTGTTTTGTTTTGTTTAGTAAGTGTTCACAAATAAAGTTAAGATGAGCACTCGACCCGCTGCGCCTTGGTCCATTCACTACGACGACCGTGACACACGACTTGTAACAAAAATAAATAGGCTTTAACGAAACACGGCTTGGTCACTATCTTCCTCCTCCTGTGCACTGAAACCACTGAAGTCATCTCCTTTCAAAAAAAATTGGAAGCGGGAAAAATCCATATATATTGTTTAAGGTTCAAAGGTTCAAAGCGTGGGAAAAAGTTGAGGCTTATAGTCCGGAAATTACGGTACTTGCCCAACGCTCTAACCGCTAGGCTACCTAAAAGAACAATCCTCTGCTGACTTTGGGATCAGGCCGAACCTCTGATGGACTGCTATATTTGCGTCCCAAATGGTACCATATTCCCTATACAGTGCACTACCTTTAATCTGGGCTCATAGGCTCTGGTCAAAAGTAATGCACTATAAAGGGAGTAGGATACCATTTGGGACGCATGCCTAGAGTAATACATATATCAACACCGCAGGTTATAGTGGGGACTAGAGTACTTTATCTGTTAAAGAATACTGCTAGTAGTCCTAGATAGCAACTCCACAAAATATGGACCCTCAGCAACCGGATGTATTTTTTAGTGCATACTGCTCTGGATTTATATATTTATATATACACAGTACCCATGGTGCTCTGGATTTATATATTTATATATACATAGTACCCATGGTGATCTAGATTTATATATTTATATACACACAGTACCCATGGTGCTCTGGATTTATATATTTATATATACACAGTACCCATGGTGCTCTGGATTTATATATTTATATATACACAGTACCCATGGTGATCTAGATTTATATATTTATATACACACAGTACCCATGGTGCTCTGGATTTATATATTTATATATACACAGTACCCATGGTGCTCTGGATTTATATATTTATATATACACAGTACCCATGGTGCTCTGGATTTATATATTTATATACACACAGTACCCATGGTGCTCTGGATTTATATATTTATATATACACAGTACCCATGGTGCTCTGGATTTATATATTTATATACACACAGTACCCATGGTGCTCTGGATTTATATATTTATATACACACAGTACCCATGGTGCTCTGGATTTATATATTTATATATACACAGTACCCATGGTGCTCTGGATTTATATATTTATATACACATAGTACCCATGGTGCTCTGGATGTATATATTTATATATACACAGTACTCATGGTGATCTAGATGTATATATTGATATATATACACAGTACTCATGGTGATCTAGATTTATATATTTATATACACACAGTACCCATGGTGATCTAGATTTATATATTTATATACACACAGTACCCATGGTGCTCTTTCATTAAAAAGTGGAGTGGAATCTCAAGAGACACATGTGCCATCACAAGAGACAAATGTGAGTGTGTGACACAATGGTCCTTTTCCAAGCCTTGCTGCTTGAGTAGTTAATCTATGAGCCACTACACGACTGGTAGATGGCCATGCTCACAACAACACTCCTGTAAACAATGTTACCTCACGACGACATAAAAAAACAAATTCAACTAGGCAGGAAAGTGAGATACTTTTCCACAAAATCTAAAAGAAGAAGCAACATGAAATGATAAACAAAATCTAGATGACGTTCGACTAAGCATGAAAGTAGATCTGCTATACTAGCTCGTCCACACAATCCAAGACTAAGAAACGTATCATAATAAACCTGATCTTGATGCTGTTCCACTGAGCATGAAAGTTCTGTACCAGTCCACAAAAACAACATCTAGGAACACGATATTGTAAACAACACCAGTTGAGGTTCAGCTGAGCATGAAAGTAGATTTGCTGCTGCGATTTTCCACAAAATCAAATCTGTTTTGTTGCTGTGCTGTTGCCGTGTGACTGACAACTCTCATCAGTGCTCCTGTAGTTAATGAGAGGAAATGACAGTGTGTGTGTGTGTTGTGGGTGTGGGTGTGTTTCATCAGTGCTGATCTGTTTAATGAGGGGGAATGACACTGTACATCGTCAACGAGCTACAGATACTAGCAGACAGCTGATATTTTATACCTCATTAACAGCAGATGCTTCAGAGGGAACCATTGATCTCCATGTCAACACACATTACCCAGTCAATCCCACATATCCACACACACACACACACACACACACACACACACACACACACACACACACACACACACACACACACACACACACACACACACACACACACACACACACACACACACACACACACACAAAACACACATCAATGCCCGCACGCACACACACACACATACACACGCATGCACCCACACACACACACACACACACACACACACACACACACACACAAATCAATCCCACGCATCAAACAGTTCACTGCATGGGCAAACCAATCACAATCGATCCCCTGTACACACACACCACTCAGTGTCTCCATCCCAAACGGCCAACAGGGCTCTGGTCGAAAGTAGTGCACTATATAGGGAATAGGGTGCCATGTGGGACTCAGCCTGTGATACTGCAGTAGAAACACACTGCGTGCTGGTTGTCATGGGTCTAAAGCACCCCTTCAAACACACAACATGATTCTACGGGGCTGGGGATGGATCCAGTCTGGACCCTCATGTCATCACTTTGAGCACTGCAGTAAGGTAACCCTATTACCTACATAGGGCTCTGGTCAAAAGTAATACACGATGGGCATTTTTCTGAAGTAGGGAACAGGGAGACATTTGGAACGCAGGCCTTGTCACGCTCTACTCCTTGTCTTGTCTTAATTATCTTCAACATATCAGGGAACTGAAGGAATCACTGTCACTCTGTCTCTCCAGCACCCTTCATAACATCTTGACTGTCACTCTGTTTCTCCAGCACCCTTCATAACATCTTGACTGTCACTCTGTTTCTCCAACACCCTTCATAACATCTTGACTGTCACACTGTCTCTCCAGTCCCCTTTGTAATATCTTGACTGTCACTGTCTCTCCAGCACCCTTCATAACATCTCCATTTGTTGACACTTATAAAAGTTGTTCAATGCCTCAAACACAATTTAATAAAAAGCTAGAATTATTTGGACCTGTTTTCTATACGGGGCGTTTCAGGGGCGATAGGCTCAAAGATAATGACGATGTGTTGGATCTTCCTGAAAATAAATCCAAAAGAAAAAGCACTTTGAGGGAAGGATGTTTGGAATAGCTTTGACATCTGTATACAAAATGATGTTGTGACATTTGTGACATCCTTTCAATGGATTTAATGTCAGGAAGAAGGAAAACATCATCATTAGATTTTGTCCCATCTTGCTCATAAGCCATTATCCACGTACAGTACTGCAGACAGATTACTTTAGCGATGATATCTCCAACTAAACATAAAAATACATTAGAAAGGAACTCTCAGAGCCCTGAGCGAAGTTTATGTCGAGGAAAGAGCACCGCGGTATTGTACCCAGTATCTCTGAAGGCTATGATGAACTCCTATCCAGAAGTACGGCATTGTACAGGAGCACCATGGTATTGTACAGGAGCACCATGATATTGTACAGGAGCACCATGATATTGTACAGGAGCACCATAATATTGTACAGGAGCACCATGGCATTGAAGAGTTGAACAACAAAGTTGTGTTTCAACCAGGAGAACTCATGAACACATCTGCCATGAAAAACTCACACTGAGCTTCTATTCACCTACTGCATACTGTAACTGTCTACTGAACTACCATTCACCTACTGCATACTGTAACTGTCCACTGAGCTACTTTTCACCTACTGCATACTGTAACTGTCTACTGAACTACCATTCACCTACTGCAAATGTCCACTGAGCTACCATTCACCTACTGCATACTGTAACTGTCTACTGAGCTACCATTCACCTACTGCATACTGTAACTGTCTACTGAGCTACCATTCACCTACTGCATACTGTAACTGTCTACTGAAATACCATTCACCTACTGCATACTGTAACTGTCCACTGAGCTACTTTTCACCTACTGCATACTGTAACTGTCTACTGAACTACCATTCACCTACTGCATACTGTAACTGTCTACTGAACTACCATCAACCTACTGCATACTGTAACTATCTACTGAGCTACCATTCACCTACTGCATACTGTAACTGTCCACTGAGCTACCATTCACCTACTGCATACTGTAACTGTCCACTGAGCTACTTTTCACATACTCCTCCCTTTCCTCCTCCTCCTCCTCTTCCTCCTCCTACCTCATCTTCCTCCTCCTCCCCTTCCTTCTCGTACTCTCGTCCTCATCTTCCCATTGTTTTCCTCTTTCTCTCCTTCTCCTCTTCTGCTCCTCCTTCTCTTTACCCCCTCTTCCTCCTGCCTGCTTATTACCCCCCCTCCCCCCCACCCTCCATCTGTCTGTCCATCACAGCCAATTGATAAGAGTGATGGAGATACACAAGGTGCTGGAGCACAGCCCTCAAGGACTGGAGGGAGGGATGGAGGGATGTCGGGTGGGTGAAATACAAGTGTTTTACCAATCCAGATGAAATGCTGGAGTGGTCTGATCCTTCTTGTCTTCCTCAGTGCCCTGCCTGCCTGTCGTAAATCAACCTGCTCTGCCATGTCCCCCAGCATCAGCCTCACTAAATCTCACAGCGTTTTTATTGGTTAAATGGTTATTCATTGTCTGCTGCCAGAGCCCTAGCCAGGGAGAAGCCCTCAAGCCCCAAGACAGGGTGTGATACATTTTGTGGACATATGGCGTCTTTCAATCGACCGGCCGTGAGTGGCAGATTGTAGGCTTGGGCTCATCTTTCTGAACACTGAGCAACAGTTCACCTTCGTACAGTAACTGGCTCAACTTTCTGAACACTGCTCTTCTCTGTTCAATTAAGGGTCTCTGGTTACTTGTACTCTTGTATGAGAATCAAAGACTGATCAATTAATTTGTTTGTGTGAATGCATGAGTATGTGTGTGTATGCTTGTGAGAATGCAAGAATGTGTGTGTGTGTGTGTGTGTGTTTGTGTGTTTTGTGTGTGTGTGTGTGTGTGAGAACTACAGTGTGTGTGATAAGAAAGAAGGATTGTAATCTAATTGGGTAAGGAAGCACATTTCAGACACCTGTTCTAAATGGCTGACAAGAAACAACTCTAATCTAGACACTCTAAAACGCACACAAATAAACCAGGCTACAGCAAAACACAATCAGGTTAGAAACCAAAAAAACGTGTGAGTGTGAGAGTGAGAGTGAGAGTGAGAGTGAGAGTGTGAGTGTGAGTGTGAGTGTGAGTGTGAGTGTGAGAGAGAGAGAGAGAGAGAGAGAGAGAGAGAGAGAGAGAGAGAGAGAGAGAGAGAGAGAGAGAGAGAGAGGTGAAGGTCAGGGGTCTTAATTCCGTTACCCTGACCGACAGAGATGTGAAGGTCAGGGGTCTTAATTCCGTTACCCTGACCGACAGAGATGTGAAGGTCAGGGGTCTTAATTCCGTTACCCTGACCGACAGAGATGTGAAGGTCAGGGGTCTTAATTCCGTTACCCTGACCGACAGAGATGTGAAGTTCAGGGGTCTTAATTCCCGTTATCCTGACCGACAGACATGTGAAGGTCAGGGGTCTTAATTCCCGTTATCCTGACCGACAGACATGTGAAGGTCAGGGGTCTTAATTCCCGTTATCCTGACCGACAGACATGTGAAGGTCAGGGGTCTTAATTCCCGTTATCCTGACCGACAGACATGTGAAGATCAGGGGTCTTAATTCCCATTACCCAGACCAACAGACGTGAAGAACAGGGGTTGACTACTACTTTCCATTAGACTAATGACCTACATTTAGCCTAATATCAGCCTCACATAGCCAACCAGTCCACCTACGTGTGTACTCTGCATACCTAAAAGCGGGTACCTGCTATGCTCCCATTCCCAGACATTAAGCCTAGGTTATTACCCATATCAATTTATTAGGATATGACAAATGTAAACATTTTCTTAACGTTTAAACAGACAGTTTTTTATTTTTTCAACATTTAAACGATAAGAAAAAATACTAGAAATATCAAAAATGCAGATATGGCTCTGCTTATGACCAGTAGGGGGCAATGCAGTTGGATCTACCTCAGTCCTGGCTACCTACCAGACTCCATGTCCCACTTGTCATTAATGTGATGGCTCGTTGCAGTGATGTATGACAGCGTGTTCACAGACGTTCAACAATCTGTTGTTAATATTACATATAGCCAACCAGTAGTCAGGTCCTACTATAGACATCCAATGTAAAACCCATATAATCAATTCTACTTCTGTACTCTGTAGGTATCCAAGGTGATGCTATGTTACTTTTTCCATAGCATTCATATACATTATAAACCATATCAATTCATTGCCTACAATAAGTCTGATAGCAGTTTCACATAACCAACCCGTATGCCTACGTGTGTAGTCTGTTGGCTTCCAAGATAGTAAAATGTTATGCTCCCATTCACCAGACATTCCTATACATGATCACTTATATCATTTTAGTACCTACAATTAGCCTGATATTACGTTCATAACTAGCCAACTAGTAGTCCTGCCCTGGTCAAGCATATACGCATCCATAGTCCTAACAATACAGCCTGCAATAGAACACCCAGCCTGCTATAGAACACCCAGCCACTATACATATCAGCCTTAACAATACAGCCTGCTATAGAACACCCAGCCTGCTATAGAACACCCAGCCACTATACATATCAGCCTTAACAATACAGCCTGCTATAGAACACCCAGCCTGCTATAGAACACCCAGCCACTATACATATCAGCCTTAATAATACAGCCTGCTATAGAACACCCAGCCTGCTATAGAACACCCAGCCACTATACATATCAGCCTTAACAATACAGCCTGCTATAGAACACCCAGCCTGCTATAGAACACCCAGCCACTATACATATCAGCCTTAATAATACAGCCTGCTATAGAACACCCAGCCACTATACATATCAGCCTTAACAATACAGCCTGCTATAGAACACCCAGCCTGCTATAGAACACCCAGCCACTATACATATCAGCCTTAATAATACAGCCTGCTATAGAACACCCAGCCTGCTATAGAACACCCAGCCACTATACATATCAGCCTTAACAATACAGCCTGCTATAGAACACCCAGCCTGCTATAGAACACCCAGCCACTATACATATCAGCCTTAATAATACAGCCTGCTATAGAACACCCAGCCTGCTATAGAACACCCAGCCACTATACATATCAGCCTTAATAATACAGCCTGCTATAGAACACCCAGCCACTATACATATCAGCCTTAACAATACAGCCTGCTATAGAACACCCAGCCTGCTATAGAACACCCAGCCACTATACATATCAGCCTTAACAATACAGCCTGCTATAGAACACCCAGCCTGCTATAGAACACCCAGCCACTATACATATCAGCCTTAACAATACAGCCTGCTATAGAACACCCAGCCACTATACATATCAGCCTTAATAATACAGCCTGCTATAGAACACCCAGCCTGCTATAGAACACCCAGCCACTATACATATCAGCCTTAACAATACAGCCTGCTATAGAACACCCAGACTGCTATATAACACCCAGCCACTATACATATCAGCCTTAACAATACAGCCTGCTATAGAACACCCAGCCTGCTATAGAACACCCAGCCTGCTATAGAACACCCAGCCACTATACATATCAGCCTTAACAATACAGCCTGCTATAGAACACCCCGCCACTATACATATCAGCCTTAACAATACAGCCTGCTATAGAACACCCAGCCTGCTATATAACACCCAGCATGCTATAGAACACCCAGCCACAACACATATCAGCCTTAACAATACAGCCTGCAATAGAACACCCAGCATGCTGTAGAACACCCAGCCTCTATACATATCAGCCTTAACAATACAGCCTGCTATATAACACCCAGCCTGCTATAGAACACCCAGCCTGCTATATAACACCCAGCCACTATACATATCAGCCTTAACAATACAGCCTGCTATAGAACACCCAGCCTGCTATAGAACACCCAGCCTCTATACATATCAGCCTTAACAATACAGCCTGCTATAGAACACCCAGCCTGCTATAGAACACCCAGCCACTATACATATCAGCCTTAACAATACAGCCTGCTATAGAACACCCAGCCTGCTATAGAACACCCAGCCTCTATACATATCAGCCTTAACAATACAGCCTGCTATAGAACACCCAGCCTGCTATAGAACACCCAGCCACTATACATATCAGTGCTATTATTTGTTCCCATGCTGGAACTCCAGAACATTCTGTGAACTTTTGTTTCCGATTAACAACCAGATTTTAGGAATTCAATAGTGGTGGGATGAAACTGCAATGTCCGTTGGGCTTGTAGTTGTACGGGAGTGGGCTCTGTGTGTCAGAAAGAGAAGAGGAGGATAGGAGGAATAGGAGGAGAAAAAGGAGAGGGGAGAGAGGAGAGAGGAGAGGAAGAGAAGGAGAAGGAAGGAGAGGAGGAGAGAGATGGAGAGGAGGAGGAGGGAGAGGAGGAAGAGGAGGAGGAGAGAGGAGAGGAGGAGGAGGGAGGAGGAGGAAAAGGGAGAGGAGGAGGGAGTGGAGGAAGAGGAGGAAGAGGGAGAGGAGGAGAGGGAGGAGGAAGAGGAGGAGGGAGAGGAGGGAGAGGAGGAAGAGGAGGGTGAGGAGGAGAAAGCTGTTAAGTTATGTGAGTGTGCTCTGTGTAATGAGAGAAGCTGAAAGGTGAACAGTCTTGAGGGCCCTGGGTGAAGTGAAGCCCTACTTAGTGCACGAATAATGGAATGAAATCACAGATTTATTTTCACAATTAACACACCTCTTTGGCAGAGTGGTGTCCTAAGAGTGTGTGTGTGTGTGTGTGTGTGTGTGTGTGTGTGTGTGTGTGTGTGTGTGGTGTGTGTGTGTGTGTGTGTGTGTGTGTGTGTGTGTGTGTGTGTGTGTGTGTGTTCTGGTCCTGTTGCTCATCACAGGTAAAGGCTGTGGGGGCCTCTGACACCTGTCCTCCATCAGCAATCTCCCTTCCCTCCCTTCCAACCAGCCTGTAATCCTCCTCCCCCTCCCCCTCCTCCTTCCACCAGCATGTCCCTCTCCTCTTCCTCCTTCCACCAGCATGTCCCCCACCTCCTCCTCCTCCTTCCACCAGCCTGCTCCACTCCTCCTACTCCCCCAGCCTCTCCCTCAATGTCAGGAAAACAAAGGAGCTGATTGTGAACTTCAGGAGGAATAAGACCTCGTCCTTCCCCCATCCTGTCCCCATCCTCCTCCTTCCCCCAGCCTGTCCCCCTCACTCCCTCCCCCTCCTTCCTCCAGCCTGTCCCCCCCACTCCTCCTTCCCCCAGCCTGTCCCCCTCCTCCTCCTCTCCCCAGCCTGTCCCCCTCACTCCTTCCCCCAGCCTGTCCCCCTCACTCCTTCCCCCAGCCTATCCCCCTCCTCCTCCCAGCCTGTCCTCCTCCCCCTCCTACCCTCAGCCATATCTCACAGCTGTGTGTGTGTGTGTGTGTGTGTGGTGTGTGTGTGTGTGTGTGTGTGTGTGTGTGTGTGTGTGTGTGTGTGTGTGTGTGTGTGTGTGTGTGTGAGTGTGTGAGTGAGAATATCAGTGGAGTAATGCCAATTAAAGCACAATATTTTAGGAATTCTGTCCAGCGCTATTACACTATTAGCCATAATGAGCAAGAAATACATAACTACCTCAACATAAACAATAAAAATTACCAGTCTACTTTAATTAATGTACATGATAAAAATAGCTCTGTGCAATTTGGTTAAAGTGAATTATCACTGATGCATTCAACATAGCCTTTACTATTTTACTACTTTACTACTACTAGACTATAGGCTTCAAATGTGCTCAGTGTAGAAAACCCCACCCGCATAGTCACACCTCTGAACTTTCACCCCTTCTAGACCTCAGCCCGAGAGACTTTCTCCGCCAGACCTCTGACCTGGGTCATCTGACCATGGTCAGCCAATCAGAGGTCTCTGAACGTGTGCGTGTGTGTTTTGTCTGAAAGCTACTTCAGTTGGTTCCAGAGGTGTAGACAGAGAGACAACAGCTCAGAAGAACTCTGCACCACCTCAACTCACAATAGACCTTTCTAACATGGTCAAGCCTTTCTAACATGGTCAAGCCTTTCTAACATGGACAAGCCTTTCTAACATGGACAAGCCTTTCTAACATGGACAAGCCTTTCTAACATGGTCAAGCCTTTCTAACATGGACAAGCCTTTCTAACATGGTCAAGCCTTTCTAACATGGACAAGCCTTTCTAACATGGTCAAGCCTTTCTAACATGGACAAGCCTTTCTAACATGGACAAGCCTTTCTAACATGGACAAGCCTTTCTAACATGGTCAAGCCTTTCTAACATGGTCAAGCCTTTCTAACATGGACAAGCCTTTCTAACATGGTCAAGCCTTTCTAACATGGACAAGCCTTTCTAACATGGTCAAGCCTTTCTAACATGGTCAAGCCTTTCTAACATGAACAATCCTTTCTAACATGGACAAGCCTTTCTAACATGGACAAGCCTTTCTAACATGGTCAAGCCTTTCTAACATGGACAAGCCTTTCTAACATGGTCAAGCCTTTCTAACATGGTCAAGCCTTTCTAACATGGTCAAGCCTTTCTAACATGGACAAGCCTTTCTAACATGGTCAAGCCTTTCTAACATGGACAAGCCTTTCTAACATGGTCAAGCCTTTCTCTGGACACTCCCTAGCTGGTGTTGACTGTGTCTCTAACCATGTAAGTGGACTTATAGCCAGTTATGGTTAATTTGGTGTATGTTTAATCTGAACATGTTATTAGCTCCATGCTACTATGTGACTACATTCTTTTACATGTCTTGTTCCACTATAATATGTTGGTACTTGTTGGTATATGCATGTGTACAAGTCATGATACACATTCTGTATATTTCGCTCTTTGGTATGGTTACATGCATCTTCAGTATTTACTCAGGCAGTACAGCCTTGGCCCCTTTGTTACCAAAGGACTAAAGATGGCCGCTGTGTTTGTTGTTTTACACACATAATATGGTCGACCGGTGACGTTGTGACGTCCCAGTCACTTCCTGTTATGGTCCCGTGCCCTACCATAATGGCCGACTTGTGGCGCTCTTCTGCACTCAGTACGGACATTCCAATTAAAATTCTGAGTGAGAAGCCCTCCCCAGAGACATTTTTGACGTGAACAAACAAATTAGATGTATTTGAAAAATACACTGAGTAAGTTGTTTTTATTGTTTTGATACTCTAATTGTGTTTCAGCTTTTCAAAGTTCCAGTAGGCCTCTGTCACCTCAACCTCTGGGCTTCATGGGGTTGAACTGTTTGAATGTTTATGGTGTATTTTGATTGGTTAATGGTTAGGATTTAAAAAGCAGATGTGTATCAGAGTTTTAGAGAGAAATCTGTGTTCCAAAGTGAGACATTTCTCAGGCTATATCTGTCACTGACAACATGTTTTAAGGTTTTGAACTTGAGCTCTCTGCATCTGCAGTTTTACAGTAATGTGCAGAGGAACATTTCTAGGAAGAAAACTTGATGACATATAGCACAGTGTACAAGAGACCAGAGATGCATTGTACTGAAACAGGCATTGAAGAGACCACACCCACTCAGAGTGATGTCATAAACTATGTTCTTACAAGGAATAATTTCGGTAATGTGCTTTAACCTTCCTGGAATGTGCCCCCGCCTTTATTTCATAAGCGATCATATAAGGATGATTACACAACATTTATTGTCCAAGACAAATTTCCCCTCTGGGACAAAGGAAATCATATTTCAATGCAATTGTGAGAAAAAAAATATATGTATTTGAAAGCAACCAGTGTTTTTACAGAAAGGATGGTCCCAGCTTTCTGTAGATCTCTTCCATTTCTCAACTGTATTGACCTACTGGAGAGTTTTTACAACCAAAGTAATCCTGTCTTTCATGGCTTTGCGATACGGAGCTTACAGAAAGTCAGCCATTAGCAGTGAGTCCATAGGCCTATCAACACTTGCTAAATTGTAGTTACTTTGCTACTATGGCCTATTTATTGCCTTACCTCCTCACGCCATTTGCACACACTGTATATAAACGTTCTTTTTTTTCTATTGTGTTATTGACTGTACGCTTGTTTATTCCATGTGTAACTCTGTGTTGTTGTTTGTGTCGCACTGCTTTGCTTTATCTTGGCCAGGTCGCAGTTGTAAAAGAGAACTTGTTCTCAACTAACCTACCTGGTTAAATAAAGGTGAAATAAGAAAATATATATTTTTTAAACACTCCAGGAATGTACTTTCTTTTCTGGAATGTTGTGTGTCCCTTCTTAATAACAGATCAGATACAGACATTATGCACACAGTGTAAATCCATACATGTAACAGGACAGTTCAGACAGTGTAAATCCATACATGTAACATACATTGTTCACACAGTGTAAATCCATACATGTAGCAGGACAGTTCAGATAGAGTATACTTTGTGTACACACTATGTACAGTACCTAAACATGTAACAGGGATAGACCTAGTTCAGATACCGCTCTTCTCTTTGCTCTCCCTGAAGCCATGTTGTGTTATCTAGGTCACAGCTGCACCAACCCCGCCTCGGTCCAAAACGGGTCTGTTCAGCGGACTGCAACATAAATGTTCAGATAAAAATGCATTTTGTATAAGAGATACTGTATGAAGCTCTGTCCTGTACAACAGCGAACGATTTCATACGTTACGTTTCTATCTGAACCAACGTAACCTTTCACACTTCTGAACACACCCCTGGCCTGGTTGGGACATGAGGAGAGACCTCACTGGTGTAGAGAGAGTGGTGGTTTTGTGATCAGCAAAGACTGGGTCTGTTCGAAGAACACTGACGTTGTTTTGACGTTGGTTTTCATTCTTAGAAACCAAGGGCTCCAAATGGCTCATCCAATGGGTTAGTCAGGCCTTTTAAATCTCCTCCACCAGTCCTCTCTTATGTTGAGGGTGGAGATGAGGTTAGTCAGACCTGGCTCCTGTTCATTATGCCATACAATAGAAACTGTCAAAATGTTTAGCAATGAAGGAAAAAACATTAGAACGTTTTATTGGACCATGTAGTCCCTCCCTGTTTCAGTCTGTTTTTTTTGTGTTTGGTGACTAATGAACACAATCCCAATGATGACTTACCCCCTTCTCCTAGTCTGTGTCATCACAGTTAGTCATGGGGCTCTGATAGATACGGTGTCAGCGTTGCAGTATGGAGTTCTTATCAGTTAGGTTGACTCTGTGGAGGGGCGCCTTAACGGACATTCCACTAGGTCAAATTATGACATGCTGTTAGCACGGAGCAGCTAATTCAATTATATCAATAGAAGCAGATACATAAGCAAAGAAGAGGTCAGAGCTTTGATCTACTGACTCAAGTTGTTATGTAGTCAAGCTCACTTCCAAGAACGCATAGTCCAGCCAGCAGAAGAGGAGGAAGTCGGATGTGGTTGAGAAAGTAATCTGACCAAGCGTCTTGGAACTGCAGCTCAGTGCACATTGGGGTATTATGTTGAACAACTTTGGGCAGAAACAGAAGGGATCTTTTATTTGTGTCATCATAACTATTATTTTTTTCCCCACTAAAGTTAGTGACTATTTCGCTCTCTATCTGTGTATGTGTGAAGCCTGACCAATGGGGTTGATTTCCTCCAAGCTGTGCGATCACTGTCCACAATGTGCAGAGTCCTGCCAGGTGGCTGCAGAGTCCGGGGAGAGGTGCCTGTGTGAGTGTCACAGCTGGGAGTTCTGCCCTGGCCGCTGCTGTGACCTGACCTGCCAGGTGTGTCTGGATGGCTGCTTCACCTGCTGCTCAGCAGACTGTAGCTACACCTTCTTTACTCTCTGCCTCGGCCTCGCACAGAACTGCACCGCCGTCTTCAAAACAGACCGACAACAACCTGGGACCTCAGAGGCTCAATGTGAATGTGAGTAACAATTCATTCATTTGTTCATTCCTTTGTTTGTTTGCTAATTCCTTCCTTCCTACAGTATATGATTTGTGTTGTAGATGGCATGCTGGATTCAGACATGGATTTCTCTTAACAGATTCACTGCAACTACTATTACAGATACTACAACCAGGACCAGACTAATTAACAGGTTCACTACTATAGAGACTATAACCAGGACCAGACTAATGAACAGCTCTACTAACAGGTTCACTACTATAGAGACTAGAACCAGGACCAGACTAATGAACAGCTATACTAACAGGTTCACTACTACAGAGACTGTAACCAGGACCAGACTAATGAACAGCTCTACTAACAGGTTCACTACTATAGAGACTAGAACCAGGACCAGACTAATGAACAGCTCTACTAACAGGTTCACTACTATAGAGACTAGAACCAGGACCAGACTAATGAACAGCTCTACTAACAGGTTCACTACTATAGAGACTAGAACCAGGACCAGACTAATGAACAGCTCTACTAACAGGTTCACTACTATAGAGACTAGAACCAGGACCAGACTAATGAACAGCTCTACTAACAGATTCACTACTATAGAGACTAGAACCAGGACCAGACTAATGAACAGCTCTACTAACAGGTTCACTACTATAGAGACTAGAACCAGGACCAGACTAATGAACAGCTCTACTAACAGGTTCACTACTATAGAGACTAGAACCAGGACCAGACTAATGAACAGCTCTACTAACAGGTTCACTACTATAGAGACTAGAACCAGGACCAGACTAATGAACAGCTCTACTAACAGGTTCACTACTATAGAGACTAGAACCAGGACCAGACTAATGAACAGCTCTACTAACAGATTCACTACTATAGAGTCTATAACCAGGACCAGACTAATGAACAGCTCTACTAACAGGTTCACTACTATAGAGACTAGAACCAGGACCAGACTAATGAACAGCTCTACTAACAGATTCACTACTATAGAGACTAGAACCAGGACCAGACTAATGAACAGCTCTACTAACAGATTCACTACTATAGAGACTAGAACCAGGACCAGACTAATGAACAGCTCTACTAAAAGGTTCACTACTATAGAGACTAGAACCAGGACCAGACTAATGAACAGCTCTACTAACAGGTTCACTACTATAGAGACTAGAACCAGGACCAGACTAATGAACAGCTCTACTAACAGGTTCACTACTATAGAGACTATAACCAGGACCAGAGTAATGAACAGCTATACTAACAGGTTCACTACTATAGAGACTAGAACCAGGACCAGACTAATGAACAGCTCTACTAACAGGTTCACTACTATAGAGACTAGAACCAGGACCAGACTAATGAACAGCTCTACTAACAGGTTCACTACTATAGAGACTAGAACCAGGACCAGACTAATGAACAGCTCTACTAACAGGTTCACTACTATAGAGACTAGAACCAGGACCAGAGTAATGAACAGCTCTACTAACAGGTTCACTACTATAGAGACTAGAACCAGGACCAGACTAATGAACAGCTCTACTAACAGGTTCACTACTATAGAGACTAGAACCAGGACCAGACTAATGAACAGCTCTACTAACAGATTCACTACTATAGAGACTAGAACCAGGACCAGACTAATGAACAGCTCTACTAACAGGTTCACTACTATAGAGACTAGAACCAGGACCAGACTAATGAACAGCTCTACTAACAGGTTCACTACTATAGAGACTAGAACCAGGACCAGACTAATGAACAGCTCTACTAACAGGTTCACTACTATAGAGACTATAACCAGGACCAGAGTAATGAACAGCTATACTAACAGGTTCACTACTATAGAGACTAGAACCAGGACCAGACTAATGAACAGCTCTACTAACAGATTCACTACTATAGAGACTAGAACCAGGACCAGACTAATGAACAGCTCTACTAACAGATTCACTACTATAGAGACTAGAACCAGGACCAGACTAATGAACAGCTCTACTAACAGGTTCACTACTATAGAGACTAGAACCAGGACCAGACTAATGAACAGCTCTACTAACAGATTCACTACTATAGAGACTAGAACCAGGACCAGAGTAATGAACAGATCTACTAACATATCCACTACTAAGTGAGAAAATGCTCATAGTGCAAAGTACAGCTTTTTTGCCCCATTAATTGGAATGATATCAAATGACTGCTGAATGAATGAAGCTATCTATCACGTGTTTTGGGATAGTCGTGCAGCATCAGACCTGGGTTCAAATACTATTCAAAATCATTTCAAATACTTAATCTGTGCCTGATCAAGCCTGTCTGGTTTAATTAACCAATAGAATAGTCTCCAAATTACAAACCTCACCAATCTGGCCACACGGAAGAAAAATGCTCAAAGATTTGAAAGATTTTAAATAGTATTAGAACCCAGGTCTGAGTAGTATGTAACTAACTAAATAATAACTCCACTTCTAAGAGAGTTTGAGTTCTGTTTCATGTCCTCTAATCTGGGTTGACCCCTACACAATCTGCATGGCCAAGCCTTTGTGATGCTGTGGCTTCACTCCAGATTCGTCCATTGTTTACATCCAACTGCATTCCACTGATAAGATACCATATATGTCAATAAGAGACTGACTACCATACGGCAGCTCTGGCAAATGCCAGATGGGCTGGTCCATCTTAAGCCCAGCAAGCCTGTCAAAATCGTGTTTCACACAGAACGTTCATTATTTGGCCAAAAATGAGGGTCTTAAGGAAAACAAATGGGCCGTTGTGTTAGAAATGCCAGATGCCTCGTCCCAGTCCGTCCCTGATGCCACTGCATTCCAGTAATATGATAGAGTAACAGCAGGCCCATCTGGCCCAGATCCCTCCTTTAAGCCCTGTGATCCCCAAGACACACTGACAATAATGACTAAAACCTTGTCTCTTCCTTGTATTCATTTATCAACAGCAGCCAGTCACAGATGGCCAAATTAGTTGTGTGGCTAGCACATTGTACTGTGGCTCAGCCAGCTAGCTAGACAAGACAATGACACTTCACTAAGAGGCACCAGGAGTGTATTACGAGCAGTGAAACATTCTGAATGTTGCAGAAATGTAGCTATAGAGCCAGCTGACACGATTCCTTATTCTACATGATAAAACTCCTATCGTTCTACACAACACATTTCTATCTGAACAGACCCCAGGTTTCCATCTCTGACATTAGGCCTCCTCACCCTTTGTCCCAAATGGCACCCTTTTCTCTAGTTGACTTTGGCTGCGTTTAGACAGGCAGCCTAATTCTGATCTTTTTTTCCACTAATTGGTCTTTTGACCAATCACATCAGATCTTTTTAAATCAGATCTTTTTTCAGCGCTGATCTGATTTGTCAAAAGACCAATTAGTGAGAAAAAAATATGTGTAAACACAGCCATCGTAGGGAATATGATGTCATTTGTGACGTAGCCCTGGTGTAGGAAATTCCGCCCACTCCAGTGACATATTTCCCTCAACCCAATCCTGTTCCTCCCCCAGTCGTGCAGCCTGACCTTAAATACTCACCTGAAGGCAATCAGTGGTGGAGCCTGATCTTAAATACAGTCACCTGAAGGCAATTGGTGGTGCAGACTGGTCTTAAATACACTCATGTGAAGGCAAATATTTATAAATGCCAACTTTCTATCTGCAACTAGCCATGGAAGTTTAGAAGAGAGCTGTGGCTTTCCAAGTTGGGAATTGAGGAAGTATCGCCAAGTAAAGGTTGGTAGAAAATGTCCTGCTTACCCTTAAAACTACCATCATCTGAACGGCTATCTGGACGCTGGAACAGCTAGTAATGTTGATGAGCCATTGATTTATTAGCTACCCCTTTTAAACTGTACTCCAGTTCATCCTCTGTCCTTGCTGACAACTGTGGTAGCCCATACAATTTTTATTTAACTAGGCAAGTCAGTTAAGAACAAATTCTTATTTGCAATGACTGTCTACACTAGACAATGCTGGGCCAATTGTGTGCCGCCCTATGGAACTCCCAATCATGGCTGGTTGTGATACAGCCTGGAGTTGAACTAGGGTCTGTACTGACTCCTCTAGCACTGAGATGCAGTGCCTTAGACCGCTGCACCACTTGGGAGCCAACCTTCTATACCAGGGGAAGACAACCCTGTTCCTGGAGTGCCACCGGTACTGTAGGATGAGCTAATTGATCAGTTCAGTGACTGACTAAATTCAACACACCTGGTCTTCCAGGTCAGTTGATCCAAAAACATGAAGTGCACCAGGACCAGGCTTTCCTGCCTTTGTTCTGTTCTAGACTGTCCTTTAGCAGCTCTGTCCTTTAGCAGCTCTGTCCTTTAGCAGCTCTGCCCTGTTCTAGACTGTCCTTTAGCAGCTCTGCCCTGTTCTAGACTGTCCTTTAGCAGCTCTGTCCTTTAGCAGCTCTGTCCTTTAGCAGCTCTGTCCTTTAGCAGCTCTGTCCTTTAGCAGCTCTGCCCTGTTCTAGACTGTCCTTTAGCAGCTCTGCCCTGTTCTAGACTGTCCTTTAGCAGCTCTGTCCTTTAGCAGCTCTGTCCTTTAGCAGCTCTGCCCTGTTCTAGACTGTCCTTTAGCAGCTCTGCCCTGTTCTAGACTGCCCTTTAGCAGCTCTGCCCTTTAGCAGCTCTGTCCTTTAGCAGCTCTGCCCTGTTCTAGACTGTCCTTTAGCAGCTCTGCCCTGTTCTAGACTGTCCTTTAGCAGCTCTGCCCTGTTCTAGACTGTCCTTTAGCAGCTCTGCCCTGTTCTAGACTGTCCTTTAGCAGCATGCCTTCCAGTTTTTCCACCAGGTGTTCATCAGTGCCACCAGTCCCTCAACCTCAGTGACAGCAGCTTATAAACCACTCACTCCCCTTGGTGTCAAATGTGAAATATTTGCTGCTGTGAATCACTGGTGGCCATTTAAATCAAGGAAGGTGGGCTCATAGTAATGGCTGGAATGGTACAAATGGAACAGTATTAAACATGGTTGGATTCCAGCCATAATTATGAGCTCTCCTTCCCTCACCAACCTCCACTGGATGTGAATAAAACCGGTATGTGTTATTGGGCGGTGCGCTCGGCTGGGACTAAGAAGAAAAACCTGAATACACACCCATCCTGTCTGGCATCTACCTCTGAGAGGTGTTACCTCAGTTTCACTCTGTGTCAAGAGACACTTCAGGAAGGACGATTATCCACGCACACCAAGAGCTGCTCTAGGAATAAGACTATTTAGAAAACAACAAACTATAGTTTACTTTAAGAGAAAGTTAGAAGTATTTATTTTTTTAATATAAAGGAGTGGGAGTCGAACTTGTTGACACGGTGAAAGGTAAACGTTGAAATAACAATACTATACAATTCTCTTTAATTTTAGCTGGTTAGTTTTTGCTTTAATTAACAATGTCACTGTGCCTCAGCCTTGTACAGTTCTGCACCGCAGTCTTCAACACAGACCCATTGTTCATAACACTAGAGTTTAATTATATGAAGTGCCTTGGTCCTCCATTGTTTTTTACTATTTAACCCTTTTACTAAAGGGCACCTTCCCTCTACAAAGATCTGCTGTATCCTTAGCAACACTTCCTTCCTCTTCTACTAAGTTCTCTCAACACCTATGTTCAAGGCTACAAAATATGTGGTAAAAGGTACTTTACAGCTGTGGTTTTAAACAGCACAGGCAGCCAATCGGGATGTTTACCCCATTTATTTAAAGTAGAAAGTGGCTTCAGCTCGTAATTCTAAAAACTGTGCCCTAGATTTAGATATAAACAGGTTTTTGATGAAAGGATGACTGTGTAGCTAGATCTAGCAGCAAATCAGAACTGCTAATCATATTACAATGAACTTATATCTACCATGGTAAGTGACTCCATCATAGTGTGCTGAATAAGGGTTAGTATAGGGTTCAATTCCAGTGAGGTGAATTCTGTTGATTGTGGTGCTGAGTATGTGGGTGTCTTTGGTGTGATTTAGTCCATGTCTTCAGGTAGAGGGTTCCTCTGTGATGTTACTAGACGTGGTTTAGTCCATGTCTTCAGGTAGCAGGTCCCTCTGTGATGTTACTAGACGTGGTTTAGTCCATGTCTTCAGGTAGCAGGTCCGTCTGTGATGTTACTAGACGTGGTTTAGTCCATGTCTTCAGGTAGAGAGTCCCTCTGATGTCACTAGACGTGGTTTAGTCCATGTCTTCAGGTAGCGGGTCCCTCTGATGTCACTAGACATGTCAGGGATCACAATAATACAGCTTTGTTATTCACAGGATGTAACACCTTTTGTGGATAAGACAATGACTATTGATTTACTGATGTATTGATTAACAAATGAATTGCTCCCTTCTCTCTCTCGGCAGTGACCAGGCAGCTGAGACGTTGGCTCATCACTATATTGATTTGCAGATTGCTTTGATAACAAATTTATGGACACTTTTCCCTGTTTTCAGCAGTCGCCAGACAGACATGGGCTGCTGCTTCAGCGGGTCTGAGGGGGACGGAGAGGGGGACATGAAGCACGGGGGGGACAGCGGCTGTAAGACGTGCTGTCTGAAGACCAGGAACTGCGTGATGAGTGGAGAGTGTGGACGGGCTCTTCAGATTGCCAACGTCTGTGCCATGTGTGGAATGTGCATCCGCATGTTTGTCTGTAAGTATTTCAGAGATGCCAAAACACAAGCTGTGTCCACACTAGGATAATACCTGGCCATGTGTTCTGAACACCAGCTGTGTCCACACTAGAATATTACCTGGCCATGCATTCTTAACACAAGCTGTGTCCACACTAGGATAATACCTGGCCATGCGTTCTAAAAGGTATGCTAATATGAACATTGGAACATAACGGCTGTTTTATACTGTATGTTAATGCGTCATCTAAGACACAATTAGCAATTTCATGTTATGATATTACAGAGCAAATTGACCCAAGTTGGCACTAACCAGACAGGTATACAATGTTTCATGGCATACTATAACGCATTAATCAACATTAATGAATAAAGACTAAATGTAATCAACATTCCTAACACAGTGAAGTAGTAATCAGTGTATCAGGGACAGAACTCATTGTCCTCCATATCTCCTCTCTCTCACAGAGCTGCGACTCCATGAGGTCAGACCTGCTCTCATTCCCATGGTAGCTGTACAGAGAGCTGTGAACAATAGGACCGGTATGCCACTCTCCCATGGGTGGATCACCTGGGATCCAGCCATGTTACAAAAGACACACACCCTGGACCCGCCCTGTGCCTTAGTGCCAATAGAATCAGCACCCTGGACCCGCCCTGTGCCTTAGTGCCAATAGAATCAGCCCCCTGGACCCGCCCTGTGCTTTAGTGCCAATAGAATCAGCCCCCTGGACCCGCCCTGTGCCTTAGTGCCAATAGAATCAGCCCCCTGGACCCACCCTGTGCCTTAGCGCCAATGGAATCAGCACCCTGGAGCCAAGCAGGAAGGAATGTGAAGCGTATCCTGTAATTGATGTCCTTGTGCAATAGTACTTGTCTTCCTCTTCTGTTGTAAAACATCTTGGAACAGTGTGCCCTAATGAACATGACTCTGTCCTGCTGCTGTTTATGCAGAGCTCCAGCTGGAGAGGGAACAGGCAGTAGACTAGGCCCAACAGGCAGTATGTATGCACAAACACAAACACATTGTTCAAGCCACCAAGTGGCCTTTTGAGTACTGGAAGATCACGCAGGGAGTAGGTGGAAACATATTCATACCGGCGAAGAGACTGTACCACCAGGAACACTCGGCTGTGAGGGGAAATTATGTTTGTTGTGGAGAGAGGAGGGGGACCGATACGGGGGCAGAGAGAGAGAGGGATGAGAGCGGAGCTAGAGACAACAATCTTTTTCATGCCAAATTCTCAATAAAACGATGCTTACAGGAAGACACCAGAATGTACCAGATATAAAATCTGATAATCCTTATTGTAACAAAGTGGTTTGGATGGAAAAGTGCTCATAGACTGTGTCCCAGATGGCACCCTATTCCCTTCATAGTGCACTACTGATAAGAGGAGGAAACTACTAGATGAACTGAGCATGCTGAAACAAACCTTTGTGACAAACCAGTCACAGTGGTAGGATGTCCATGTCCTCAGAAAATCATTCCATCTCTCTGAGTGTCCCAGATGGCACTTGATTCCCTTCATAGTGCACTACTTCTGACCAGGGGGTGTAGGGTGAATAGGGTGCTAGGCAGGTTGTGAGGATCTCTCGTTCTCCTTAAGTATCTAAAAACCAAGTGTGTTGATACAGAATTGTGCCATTCAGACTGGACTACAGTACCATGTTGACCTATTCTTCACTGCTGAGGTGAACCTTCCCTCTTCCAAACTTTCTTTTATCTGTAGAAAGTATTTTTCATCAATGCTCTTATGCTCCTTGACAGTCCAATATGTAAGAAAAGAGATGTGCTTTTTTTATGATTCATTTGTTTTTTGTAGGGTGTTTTTATATAGTCTTTTGGGGGTGAATTGTCTTCATGATGTCTATTGGGATGATCATTTATTGTGCTCAGAAAATAATTTCTATACTGTAGGTGTCGTAGCTAGGGAAGAAACTATCGGTATGGTTCAGGCTGTGTCCCCAATGGCACCCTATTCCCTATGCAGTGCACTACTTTAGACTAGAGCCCTATGCATCCTGGCCTAAAGTTGTACACTATATAGATAGTCGGATGCAATTTGGGACGCAGTACTTTGTTGTAGTGATGACTACACACCATTTCTATGTTCACATTGTGTAATGTATTACTTAATAAAGAACTACCAAGTGTACCGCCTGGTGACATACTGTTTTCTGTCCCTCCCCAAAAATATTTTCTGTTGCCAATTTAAGCAGTTTCCTAAATCAAAGACCAGTCCTTCATGAAAGAAACAAACTGTAGCTTGTTGTCTGACCTCTCACGGGGGAACATTTCCAGAAGGACGTACTCCCACACAGCAGGCAGGATATGGGCACAGACACACACACACAATGAAATAACATCAGGAGGTGCCCCTTTGACCGAAGACCAGTCCTTACAACTTCCAATGAAGAAGAACACAATGGAAGATGTACTGATTTATATTTTATTAACCTCGCCATCTTCCTCAGTTATCTTTCCTTGACTGAATGCATTCCTCTCTCCTCTACTGCACTGTGATTCTCTTATGTACAGCGGGTGGGTCTGGAAAGAGACAGGGAGCAAGATAAATCATTATTTAGTAGGTATGGTGCTGTCAATCATACTGTAGGTTACAGCACCGCCCGTTCTCCTGACCCACCTAATATACAGGTGGTGTACCGTTCTCATCTCTCCCACCTAATATACAGGTGGTGTACCGTTCTCATGTCTCCCAACTAATATACAGGTGGTGTACCGTTCTCCTGACCCACCTAATATACAGGTGGTGTACCATTCTCCTGACTCCCACCTAATATACAGGTGGTGTACCGTTCTCCTGACCCACCTAATATACAGGTGGTGTACCGTTCTCCTGGCTCCCACCTAATATACAGGTGGTGTACCGTTCTCCTGGCTCCCACCTAATATACAGGTGGTGTACCGTTCTCCTGGCTCCCACCTAATATACAGGTGGTGTACCGTTCTCCTGGCTCCCACCTAATATACAGGTGCTGTACTGTTCTCCTGACTCCCACCTAATATACAGGTGGTGTACCGTTCTCCTGGCTCCCACCTAATATACAGGTGGTGTACCATTCTCCTGACCCACCTAATATACAGGTGGTGTACCGTTCTCCTGACCCACCTAATATACAGGTGGTGTACCGTTCTCATGTCTCCCACCTAATATACAGGTGGTGTACCGTTCTCCTGACCCACCTAATATACAGGTGGTGTACCGTTCTCATGTCTCCCACCTAATATACAGGTGGTGTACCGTTCTCCTGACCCACCTAATATACAGGTGGTGTACCGTTCTCCTGGCTCCCACCTAATATACAGGTGCTGTACCGTTCTCCTGACCCACCTAATATACAGGTGGTGTACCGTTCTCCTGACCCACCTAATATACAGGTGGTGTACCGTTCTCCTGACTCCCACCTAATATACAGGTGGTGTACCGTTCTCATCTCTCCCACCTAATATACAGGTGGTGTACCGTTCTCCTGACTCCCACCTAATATACAGGTGGTGTACCGTTCTCATCTCTCCCACCTAATATACAGGTGGTGTACCGTTCTCCTGACTCCCACCTAATATACAGGTGGTGTACCGTTCTCCTGGCTCCCACCTAATATACAGGTGCTGTACCGTTCTCCTGACCCACCTAATATACAGGTGGTGTACCGTTCTCCTGACCCACCTAATATACAGGTGGTGTACCGTTCTCCTGGCTCCCACCTAATATACAGGTGGTGTACCATTCTCCTGACCCACCTAATATACAGGTGGTGTACCGTTCTCCTGACCCACCTAATATACAGGTGGTGTACCGTTCTCATGTCTCCCACCTAATATACAGGTGGTGTACCGTTCTCCTAACCCACCTAATATACAGGTGGTGTACCGTTCTCATGTCTCCCACCTAATATACAGGTGGTGTACCGTTCTCCTGACCCACCTAATATACAGGTGGTGTACCGTTCTCCTGGCTCCCACCTAATATACAGGTGCTGTACCGTTCTCCTGACCCACCTAATATACAGGTGGTGTACCGTTCTCCTGACCCACCTAATATACAGGTGGTGTACCGTTCTCCTGACCCACCTAATATACAGGTGGTGTAGCGTTCTCCTGACCCACCTAATATACAGGTGGTGTACCGTTCTCCTGGCTCCCACCTAATATACAGGTGCTGTACCGTTCTCCTGACCCACCTAATATACAGGTGGTGTACCGTTCTCCTGACCCACCTAATATACAGGTGGTGTACCGTTCTCCTGACCCACCTAATATACAGGTGGTGTAGCGTTCTCCTGACCCACCTAATATACAGGTGGTGTACCGTTCTCCTGACCCACCTAATATACAGGTGGTGTACCGTTCTCCTGACTCCCACCTAATATACAGGTGGTGTAGCGTTCTCCTGACCCACCTAATATACAGGTGGTGTACCGTTCTCCTGGCTCCCACCTAATATACAGGTGCTGTACCGTTCTCCTGACCCACCTAATATACAGGTGGTGTACCGTTCTCCTGACCCACCTAATATACAGATGGTGTACCGTTCTCCTGACCCACCTAATATACAGGTGGTGTACCGTTCTCCTGACTCCCACCTAATATACAGGTGGTGTACCGTTCTCCTGACCCACCTAATATACAGGTGGTGTACCGTTCTCCTGACTCCCACCTAATATACAGGTGGTGTACCGTTCTCCTGACCCACCTAATATACAGGTGGTGTACCGTTCTCCTGACTCCCACCTAATATACAGGTGGTGTACCGTTCTCCTGACCCACCTAATATACAGGTGGTGTACCGTTCTCCTGACCCACCTAATATACAGGTGGTGTACCGTTCTCATGTCTCCCACCTAATATACAGATGGTGTACCGTTCTCCTGACCCACCTAATATACAGGTGGTGTACCGTTCTCATGTCTCCCACCTAATATACAGGTGGTGTACCGTTCTCCTGACCCACCTAATATACAGGTGGTGTACCGTTCTCATGTCTCCCACCTAATATACAGATGGTGTACCGTTCTCCTGACCCACCTAATATACAGATGGTGTACCGTTCTCCTGACCCACCTAATATACAGGTGGTGTACCGTTCTCCTGACTCCCACCTAATATACAGGTGGTGTACCGTTCTCCTGGCTCCCACCTAATATACAGGTGGTGTACCGTTCTCCTGACCCACCTAATATACAGGTGGTGTACCGTTCTCCTGACCCACCTAATATACAGGTGGTGTACCGTTCTCCTGACCCACCTAATATACAGGTGGTGTACCGTTCTCCTGACCCACCTAATATACAGGTGGTGTACCGTTCTCCTGGCTCCCACCTAATATACAGGTGGTGTACCATTCTCCTGACCCACCTAATATACAGGTGGTGTACCGTTCTCCTGGCTCCCACCTAATATACAGGTGGTGTACCATTCTCCTGACCCACCTAATATACAGGTGGTGTACCGTTCTCCTGACCCACCTAATATACAGGTGGTGTACCGTTCTCATGTCTCCCACCTAATATACAGGTGGTGTACCGTTCTCCTGACCCACCTAATATACAGGTGGTGTACCGTTCTCATGTCTCCCACCTAATATACAGGTGGTGTACCGTTCTCCTGACCCACCTAATATACAGGTGGTGTACCGTTCTCCTGGCTCCCACCTAATATACAGGTGGTGTACCATTCTCCTGACCCACCTAATATACAGGTGGTGTACCGTTCTCCTGACCCACCTAATATACAGGTGGTGTACCGTTCTCATGTCTCCCACCTAATATACAGGTGGTGTACCGTTCTCCTGACCCACCTAATATACAGGTGGTGTACCGTTCTCATGTCTCCCACCTAATATACAGGTGGTGTACCGTTCTCCTGACCCACCTAATATACAGGTGGTGTACCGTTCTCCTGGCTCCCACCTAATATACAGGTGCTGTACCGTTCTCCTGACCCACCTAATATACAGGTGGTGTACCGTTCTCCTGACCCACCTAATATACAGGTGGTGTAGCGTTCTCCTGACCCACCTAATATACAGGTGGTGTACCGTTCTCCTGACCCACCTAATATACAGGTGGTGTACCGTTCTCCTGACCCACCTAATATACAGGTGGTGTACCGTTCTCCTGACCCACCTAATATACAGGTGGTGTACCGTTCTCCTGGCTCCCACCTAATATACAGGTGCTGTACCGTTCTCCTGACCCACCTAATATACAGGTGGTGTACCGTTCTCCTGACCCACCTAATATACAGATGGTGTACCGTTCTCCTGACCCACCTAATATACAGGTGGTGTACCGTTCTCCTGACTCCCACCTAATATACAGGTGGTGTACCGTTCTCCTGACCCACCTAATATACAGGTGGTGTACCGTTCTCCTGACTCCCACCTAATATACAGGTGGTGTACCGTTCTCCTGACCCACCTAATATACAGGTGGTGTACCGTTCTCCTGACTCCCACCTAATATACAGGTGGTGTACCGTTCTCCTGACCCACCTAATATACAGGTGGTGTACCGTTCTCCTGACCCACCTAATATACAGGTGGTGTACCGTTCTCATGTCTCCCACCTAATATACAGATGGTGTACCGTTCTCCTGACCCACCTAATATACAGGTGGTGTACCGTTCTCCTGACTCCCACCTAATATACAGGTGGTGTACCGTTCTCCTGGCTCCCACCTAATATACAGGTGGTGTACCGTTCTCCAGACCCACCTAATATACAGGTGGTGTACCGTTCTCCTGACTCCCACCTAATATACAGGTGGTGTACCGTTCTCCTGACTCCCACCTAATATACAGGTGGTGTACCGTTCTCCTGACCCACCTAATATGCAGGCATTCTCATGACTCCCACCTAATATACAGGTGGTGTTGAGCAGTCCAACAGTGTCATACAATTGCGTATTTAATCATTGATCGACTAATGGGTTGTTTGGGGCAGAGCTTATTAAAATTTGATTGGACGATATGTGTCCTTCCACATCAATACCTTCCACATAATAGCTTCACCTTGTCACCCTGCATGGATTATTATCCAACCTCATCACACCAAAAAAATGCTCAAATTGGTCTAAAATCACTGCTATCATTATGTTGAATTATTACCAGTAGAAAACTGCTAGCTTACTATTATATCCTCATTCATTTCTCATTACTTTCAGACGGCTGAAATGTGTTTCCTGTCCAGCTGTTTCCTGTCCAGCTGTTTCCTGTCCAGCTGTTTCTTTCTGGAAACAAGGTGCTTCAACCTGAAAAACAGAACACAGCATAATGAGATGAGCGATGTCTGACAGTCTGGACAGGACAGCTGCCCTAAAGCTGACTGCTCTACTCTCTCACAGTAATGTAATGTCTGTCTTCAGTGTTGTACGGTGTTGGGACTACAGACCTGAGAGGGATGATGTTCTGTAGTTATTGCTGTATGGTGTTAGAGACCTGAGAGGGATGATGTTCTGTAGGTATTGCTGTATGGTGTTAGAGACCTGAGAGGGATGATGTTCTGTAGTTATTGCTGTATGGTGTTAGAGACCTGAGAGGGATGATGTTCTGTAGTTATTACTGTATGGTGTTAGAGACCTGAGAGGGATGATGTTCTGTAGTTATTGCTGTATGGTGTTAGAGACCTGAGAGGGATGATGTTCTGTAGTTATTGCTGTATGGTGTTAGAGACCTGAGGATGATGTTCAAATCAAAATGTTTATTTGTCACTGTGGTGGGTAATTTCTGCATTACCAAATGAGGAGAGTTACAAACACACCAGTCTGAGTTAAACTACATATTTAA
Organism: Salmo salar; assembly: GCF_965601325.2. Lineage (NCBI taxonomy): Eukaryota > Metazoa > Chordata > Actinopteri > Salmoniformes > Salmonidae > Salmo > Salmo salar. The sequence continues at coordinate 93,955,228 of NC_138293.1, read as the reverse complement.
TAATTAAGATACTTTTGCAAAAGTACTTTGAGCTTCAATAATGCACTCTCTCGAATGAACCATTGAAAAAGGGTGCCAACACAACGGCTACTGAGATATTTTATACCCAAGAACCACCCCTTCAACGTACATTGACGAACCACAAATCTTAGGAACAGTTCACAAAGGTTAAGTTTTGTATGAAAAGATATCTATAAAACACAGCAGACAACAACTGCTATCTCAACAGTGTTCATTATATAGACCGGTGTCTGGTCGCCCTAGAACCGTCCCTCCCTGGTACAGTATAGAACAGAACAATTAGCTCATGTCCTCTAGAATGCTTTTTAGGCGTTCTTATCAAAATACACCATACATCTCCTCTGTCAGTGCTATCTCATACAGGCCCATCCTCAGTAAAACACCTCTTGTTCCCACTCCTGGACAAGCTCACTGAGGGGAGTGACCTGCGCACAGACATTGTGGAGACAAATAATTGGTTCCCCATTAATCACGCCATCCCTTCACAAGGTTTAAGAATAGGTAAAGACACATTCACATATGAAGACAATGTCCTCTCTTGCTGATATTCTGCATAGCAACAGAGACATGTAAAAAACAAGTCTGACCTCTCCCCTCTCTGGGCCCCAAGTGACTGAGCCCCAGCTAAGGGAAACGTGCAATTGAAAGACACCAGAGTCCAAAGGACACTTTCTAATGACAAGTATCTCACATAAGCATATTATACTAATAAAACATCTTAATAACCTCTTGGGGCTAGGTGGGACGCTAGCGTGCCACCCGTGGTGCACTCCATCAACAGCAGGTGCATTTCAAGAGCGGCAAATTTGAATCCAAATAAATGTCAAAATTCAAATTTTTCAAAAATACAACTATGTTACACCATTTGAAAGATAAACATCTCCTTAATCTAACCACGTTTTACGATTTCAAAAAGGTTTTACGGCGAAAGCATAAATTTAGAGTATGTTAGGACAGTACATTTACAAGAGTTGTGTGTAATGTTTTGTCAAGTCAAAGACAGGGTCACCAAAACCATAAAACCAGCTAAAATGATGCACTAACCTTTTACAATCTCCATCAGATGACACTCCTAGGACATTATGTTAGACAATGCATGCATTTTTAGTTCTATCAAGTTGATATTTATATCCAAAAACAGCGTTTTACTATGGCATTGATGTTGAGGAAATCGTTTCCCTCCAATAACCGGCAGTCAAGTCAGCGTCACAAATTAAATAATTAAAATTAGAAAACATTGGTAAAATATTATATTGTCATTTAAAGAATTATAGATTTACATCTTTTGAACGCAATCAACTTGCCAGATTTAAAAATAACCTTACTGGGAAATCACACTTTGCAATAATCTGAGCACTGCGCCCAGAAAAATACGCGTTGCGATACAGACTAGACGTCATGTTGGGGAGATCTAAAATCGAAAATACTATGTAAATAATCCATTACCTTTGATTCTCTTCATCAGATGTCACTTCCAGGTATCACAGGTCCATAACGAATGTAGTTTTGTTCAAAAAAGCTCATCATTTATGTCCAAAAATCTCCGTCTCGTTAGCACATGATGTAAGCCAGCCGGACTTCTCGTCATGAACGAGGGGAAAAAATATATTTCCGTTCGTTCAAACATGTCAAACGTTGTATAGCATAAATCATTAGGGCCTTTTTTAACCAGAACATGAATAATATTCAAGGTGGACGAATGCATACTCTTTTATAACGTATTGGAACGAGGGTACCCAACATCAACTCGCGCGCAAGGTGTCTAATGGGCCATCATCGTTCCATGGCTCTTGTTCGGTCAGATCTCCCTCCAGAAGACTCAAAACACTTTGTAAAGGCTGGTGACATCTAGTGGAAGCAATAGGAAGTGCCAAAATATTCCTAAACCCCTGTGTTTTTCAATGGGATAGGTTTAAAGTCAATACAACACATCAGGTATCCACTTCCTGTCAGAAAATGTCTCAGGGTTTTGCCTGCCAAATGAGTTCTGTTATACTCACAGACACCATTCAAACAGTTTTGGAAACTTTAGAGTGTTTTCTATCCATATATAATAAGTATATGCATATTGTAGTTACTGGGTAGGATTAGTAACCAGATTAAATCGGGTACATTTTTTTTATCCAGACGTGCAAATGCTGCCCCCTAGACCCAACAGGTTAATTATCTATGTTACCCAACTAATTCTGATTCAGCCACCACAGTCAAATACTTGTGTTTAGCAGATGTTATTGCGGGTGTAGCGAAATGCTTGTGAATATTGTTTTTAACACATTACAAAAATAAAAATACTGCAAAGTTGCCTAGGAACTACAAGCACGGCTGCCCTATCTGTCGGGGGCATGTTCTGCAGTTATGCTGTATGGTGTTAGAGTGTCACGCCCTGACCTGAGAGAGAGGGTTTGTTTCTCTATGTGGTTAGGCCAGGGTGTGGAGTGGGCATTCTATGTTTTGTATTTCTTTGTGTTGGGCCGAGTATGGTTCCTAACCAGAGGCAGCTGTCTATCGTTGTCTCTGATTAGGAACCATACTTAGGCAGCCTTTTTTCCACCTGTGTTTGTGGGATCTTATTTTTGTATTGCTTTGTGTGCCTACAGAACGTGACAGTTGTATTTTCTTTATTCATTACTTTTTATCGTGTTCTGAGTAAATAAATCACAAGATGAACATATTCAACGCTGCACCTTGGGCGACTCCTTTTGATGAACGTTACAGAAGATCCCACCACAAAAAGACCAAGCAGCGTGGGCAGGATGACTGGACCTGGGAGGAGATCCTGGATGGGGCAGGACCTTGGACAAGGCCGGGAGAGTATCGCCGCCCGCTGGAGGAGATAGAGGCAGCGAAGGCGGAACTGCGATACTGGGAAGAACGGCTAGGCAAGCAACAGGAGGCCGAGAGGCAGCGGCAATAAAATTGTTAGGGGGGGCACACGGGTAGATTGGCTAAGGCGGTTTAATCTTACATCTAGACGTTCCGCTAGCGGAACACCTGCTCCAATATCCAATGATGGGCGTGGCGCGAAATACAAACTCCTCGAAAATCCGAAAACTTCAATTTTTCAAACATATGACTATTTTACAGCATTTTAAAGACAAGACTCTCCTTTATCTAACCACACTGTCCGATTTCAAAAAGGCTTTACAACGAAAGCAAAACATTACATTATGTCAGGAGAGTACCCAGCCAGAAATAATCAGACACCCATTTTTCAAGATAGCATATAATGTCACAAAAAACAAAACCACAGCTAAATGCAGCACTAACCTTTGATGATCTTCATCTGATGACACTCCTAGGACATTATGTTATACAATACATGCATGTTTTGTTCAATAAAGTTCATATTTATATCAAAAACCAGCTTTTTACATTAGCATGTGACGTTCAGAACTAGCATTCCCACCGAACACTTCCGGTGAATTTACTAAATTACTCACGATAAACGTTCACAAAAAACATAACAATTATTTTAAGAATTATAGATACAGAACTCCTTTATGCAATCGCGGTGTCCGATTTTGAAATAGCTTTTCGGTGAAAGCACATTTTGCAATATTCTGAGTAGATAGCTCGCCATCACGGGCTAGCTATTTTGACACCCACCAAGTTTGGTACTCACCAAACTCAGATTTACTATAAGAAAAATTGGATTACCTTTGCTGTTCTTCGTCAGAATGCACTCCCAAGACTTCTACTTCAACAACAAATGTTGGTTTGGTTCAAAATAATCCATAGTTATATCCAAATAGCGGTGTTTTGTTCGTGCGTTCAAGACACTATCCGAACGGTAACGAAGGGTGATGCGCGGACGCGTATCAAAATATTCCATTACCGTACTTCGTAGCATGTCAAACGCTGTTTAAAATCAATTTTTATGCGATTTTTCTCGTAAAATAGCGATAATATTCCGACCGGGAGTCGTTGTTTTCGTTCAAAGACTGATAATATAAAATGGACTCTTCATGTGCACGCACGCACCCTTCTCATTGTTCTCAGATCGACCACTTACCAAATGCGCTACTGTTTTTCAGCCATGGGCTGCAAAGTCATCATTCAACGTTCTGGTGCCTTCTGAGAGCCTATGGGAGCCTTAGAAAATGTCACGTTACAGCAGAGATCCTTTGTTTTGGATAGAGATGACAAAGAAGGCCAAGAAATGGTCAGACAGGGTACTTCCTGTTCAGAATCTTCTCAGGTTTTGGCATGCCATTTGAGTTCTGTTATACTCACAGACACCATTCAAACAGTTTTAGAAACTTTTGAGTGTTTTCTATCCAAAGCTAATAATTATATGCATATTCTAGTTTCTGGGCAGGAGTAATAACCAGATTAAATCGGGTACGTTTTTTATCCGGCCGTGAAAATACTGCCCCCTATCCATAACAAGTTAAAGACCTGAGCCAACTCCCCGTGCTTACCGTGGGGAGCGAGTGACCGAGCAAGCACCGTGTTATGTGGTGATGCGCACTGTGTCGCCAGTGCGCACTCACAGCCCGGTGCACTCGGTGCAAGCTCCTCACCGTTGCCGTGCTAGAGTTGGCCGTCAGCCAGGAAGAAGTGCGCCGGCTCAGCATATCTGGTCTCCAGTGCGTCTCTACGGCCCAGGTTATCCTGCGCCTGCTCTACGCATGGTACCCCCCGTTCACCAGCGCAGCACAGTTCGTCCTGTACCAGCGCCCCGCTCTTGCTGGGCTACAGTGACCATCCAGCCAGGACGGGGTGTGCCAGCTCTGAGCTCCAGACCTCCGGTGCGCCTCCATGGCCCAGTGTGCCCTGTACCTTGCTCTGCGCACCCAGTCTCCTGTGCCTCTCCCCAGTCCGGTGAGACCGGTTCCAGCTCCACGTAGGAAGCCTCCAGTGATGATCCATGGTCCGAAGCCTCCAGTGATAATCCATGGCACGAAGGCTCCAGTGATAATCCATGGCACGGAGCCTCCAGTGATGATCCATGGCACAAACCCTCCAGTGATGATCCATGGCGCGGAACCTGTAGGGATGATCCATGGCACGAAGCCTCCAGTGATAATCCATGGCCCGGAGCCTCCAATGATGATCCATGGCACAAAGCCTCCAGTGATGATCCATGGCGCGGAACCAGTAGTGATGATCCATGGCACAAAGCCTGCAGCGAAGGTCCCCAGTCCGGAACCCACAGAGATGCTCCCCTGTCCGGAGCTTCCGGCGACGCTCCCCAGTCCGGAGCTTCCGGCGACGCTTCCCAGTCCGGAGCTTCCGGCGACGCTCCCCAGTCCGGAGCCTCCGGCGACGCTCCCCAGCCGGAGCCTCCGGCGACGGTCCGCAGCCCCGAGTCTTCGGCGACGGTCCGCAGCCCCGAGTTTTCGGCGACGGTCCGCAGCCCATAGTCTTCGGCGACGGTCCGCAGCCAAGAGTCTTTGGCGACGGTCCGCAGCCCAGAGTCTTCGGCGGCGGTTGGCAGTTCAGAGCCTCCTCTCTCTGTGCCTCAGGGGATATAAACAGCTAGTCCTCTCTCTGTGTCTCAGGGGATATAACCAGCTCGTCCTCTCTCTGTGTCTCAGGGGATATAACCAGCTAGTCCTCTCTCTGTGTCTCAGGGGATATAACCAGCTCGTCCTCTCTCTGTCTCAGGGGATATACCCAGCTAGTCCTCTCTCTGTGTCTCAGGGGATATAACCAGCTAGCCCTCTCTCTGTCTCATCTCAGGGGATATAACCAACTAGTCCTCTCTCTGTGTCTCAGGGGATATAACCAGCTAGCGCTCTCTCTGTCTCATCTCAGGGGATATAACCAGCTAGTCCTCTCTCTGTGTCTCATGGGATTTAACCAGCTAGTCCTCTATCTGTGTCTCAGGGGATATAACCAGCTAGTCCTCTCTCTGTGTCTCAGGGGATATAACCAGCTAGCCCTCTCTCTGTCTCATCTCAGGGGATATAACCAACTAGTCCTCTCTCTGTGTTTCAGGGGATATAACCAGCTCGTCCTTTCTCTGTGTCTCAGGGGATATAACCAGCTAGTCTTCTCTCTGTGTATCAGGGGATATAACCAGCTAGTCCTCTCTCTATGTCTCAGGGGATATAACCAGCTAGTCCTCTCTCTGTGTCTCAGGAGATATAACCAGCTAGTCCTCTCACTGTGTCTCAGGGGATATAAACAGCTAGTCCTCTCTCTGTGTCTCAGGGGATATAACCAGCTCGTCCTCTCTCTGTCTCATCTCAGGGGATATAACCAGCTAGTCCTCTGTCTGTGTCTCAGGGGATATAACCAGCTAGCCCTCTCTCTGTCTCATCTCAGGGTATATAACCAGCTAGTCCTCTCTCTGTGTCTCAGGGGATATAACCAGCTAGTCCTCTCTCTGTGTCTCAGGGGATTAAACCAGCTAGTCCTCTCTCTGTGTCTCAGGGGATATAACCAGCTAGTATTCTCTCTGTCTCATCTCAGGGGATATAACCAGCTAGTCCTCTCTCTTTCTCATCTCAGGGGATATAACCAGCTAGTCCTCTCTCCGTGTCTCAGGGGATATAGCCAGCTAGTCCTCTCTCTGTGTATCAGGGGATATAAACAGCTAGTCCTCTCTCTGTGTCTCAGGGGATATAACCAGCTAGTCCTCTCTCTGTGTCTCAGGGGATATAACCAGCTAGTCCTCTCTCTGTGTCTCAGGGGATATAACCAGCTCGTCCTCTCTCTGTCTCAGGGGATATACCCAGCTAGTCCTCTCTCTGTGTCTCAGGGGATATAACCAGCTAGCCCTCTCTCTGTCTCATCTCAGGGGATATAACCAACTAGTCCTCTCTCTGTGTCTCAGGGGATATAACCAGCTCGTCCTCTCTCTGTGTCTCAGGGGATATAACCAGCTAGTCTTCTCTCTGTGTATCAGGGGATATAACCAGCTAGTCCTCTCTCTGTGTCTCAGGGGATATAACCAGCTAGTCCTCTCTCTGTGTCTCAGGGGATATAACCAGCTAGTCCTCTCTCTGTGTCTCAGGGGATATAACCAGCTAGTCCTCTCTCTGTGTCTCAGGGGATATAACCAGCTAGTCCTCTCTCTGTGTCTCAGGAGATATAACCAGCTAGTCCTCTCACTGTGTCTCAGGGGATATAAACAGCTAGTCCTCTCTCTGTGTCTCAGGGGATATAACCAGCTCGTCCTCTCTCTGTCTCATCTCAGGGGCTATAACCAGCTAGTCCTCTGTCTGAGTCTCGGGGATATGAACAGCTACTCCTCTCTCTGTGTCTCAGGGGATATAACCAGCTAGTCCTCTCTCCGTGTCTCAGGGGATATGACCAGCTAGTCCTCTCTCTGTGTCTCAGGGGATATGACCAGCTAGTACTCTCTCTGTGTCTCAGGGGATATAACCAGCTAGCCCTCTCTCTGTCTCGTCTCAGGGATATAACCAGCTAGTCCTCTCTCTGTGTCTCAGGGGATATAACCAGCTAGTCCTCTCTCTGTGTCTCAGGGGATTTAACCAGCTAGTCCTCTCTCTGTGTCTCAGGGGATATAACCAGCTAGTCCTCTGTCTGTGTCTCAGGGGATATGACCAGCTAGTCCTCTCTCTGTGTGTCAGGGGATATAACCAGCTAGTCCTCTCTCTGTGTCTCAGGGGATATAACCAGCTCGTCCTCTCTCTGTCTCAGGAGATATCCCCAGCTAGTCCTCTCTCTGTGTCTCAGGGGATATAACCAGCTAGCCCTCTCTCTGTCTCATCTCAGGGGATATAACCAACTAGTCCTCTCTCTGTGTCTCTGGGGATATAACCAGCTCGTCCTCTCTCTGTGTCTCAGGGGATATAACCAGCTAGTCTTCTCTCTGTGTATCAGGGGATATAACCAGCTAGTCCTCTCTCTGTGTCTCAGGGGATATAACCAGCTAGTCCTCTCTCTGTGTCTCAGGGGATATAACCAGCTAGTCCTCTCTCTGTGTCTCAGGGGATATAACCAGCTAGTCCTCTCTCTGTGTCTCAGGGGATATAACCAGCTAGTCCTCTCTCTGTGTCTCAGGAGATATAACCAGCTAGTCCTCTCACTGTGTCTCAGGGGATATAAACAGCTAGTCCTCTCTCTGTGTCTCAGGGGATATAACCAGCTCGTCCTCTCTCTGTCTCATCTCAGGGGCTATAACCAGCTAGTCCTCTGTCTGAGTCTCGGGGATATGAACAGCTACTCCTCTCTCTGTGTCTCAGGGGATATAACCAGCTAGTCCTCTCTCCGTGTCTCAGGGGATATGACCAGCTAGTCCTCTCTCTGTGTCTCAGGGGATATGACCAGCTAGTACTCTCTCTGTGTCTCAGGGGATATAACCAGCTAGCCCTCTCTCTGTCTCGTCTCAGGGATATAACCAGCTAGTCCTCTCTCTGTGTCTCAGGCGATATAACCAGCTAGTCCTCTCTCTGTGTCTCAGGGGATTTAACCAGCTAGTCCTCTCTCTGTGTCTCAGGGGATATAACCAGCTAGTCCTCTGTCTGTGTCTCAGGGGATATGACCAGCTAGTCCTCTCTCTGTGTCTCAGGGGATATAACCAGCTAGTCCTCTCTCCGTGTCTCAGGGGATATGACCAGCTAGTCCTCTCTCTGTGTCTCAGGGGATATGACCAGCTAGTCCTCTCTCTGTGTCTCCCGGGATATAACCAGCTAGCCCTCTCGCTGTCTCATCTCAGGGGATATAACCAGCTAGTCCTCTCTCTGTGTCTCAGGGGATATAACCAGCTAGTACTCTCTCTGTGTCTTAGGGGATTTAACCAGCTAGTCCTCTCTCTGTGTCTCAGGGGATATAACCAGCTAGTCTTCTCTCTGTCTCATCTCAGGGGATATAACCAGCTAGTCCTCTCTCTTTCTCATCTCAGGGGATATAACCAGCTAGTCCTCTCTCTGTGTCTCAGGGGATATAACCAGCTAGTCCTCTCTCTGTGTCTCAGGGGATTTAACCAGCTAGTCCTCTCTCTGTGTCTCAGGGGATATAACCAGCTAGTCCTCTGTCTGTGTCTCAGGGGATATGACCAGCTAGTCCTCTCTCTGTGTGTCAGGGGATATAACCAGCTAGTCCTCTCTCTGTGTCTCAGGGGATATAACCAGCTCGTCCTCTCTCTGTCTCAGGAGATATCCCCAGCTAGTCCTCTCTCTGTGTCTCAGGGGATATAACCAGCTAGCCCTCTCTCTGTCTCATCTCAGGGGATATAACCAACTAGTCCTCTCTCTGTGTCTCTGGGGATATAACCAGCTCGTCCTCTCTCTGTGTCTCAGGGGATATAACCAGCTAGTCTTCTCTCTGTGTATCAGGGGATATAACCAGCTAGTCCTCTCTCTGTGTCTTAGGGGATATAACCAGCTAGTCCTCTCTCTGTGTCTCAGGGGATATAACCAGCTAGTCCTCTCTCTGTGTCTCAGGGGATATAACCAGCTAGTCCTCTCTCTGTGTCTCAGGGGATATAACCAGCTAGTCCTCTCTCTGTGTCTCAGGAGATATAACCAGCTAGTCCTCTCACTGTGTCTCAGGGGATATAAACAGCTAGTCCTCTCTCTGTGTCTCAGGGGATATAACCAGCTCGTCCTCTCTCTGTCTCATCTCAGGGGCTATAACCAGCTAGTCCTCTGTCTGAGTCTCGGGGATATGAACAGCTACTCCTCTCTCTGTGTCTCAGGGGATATAACCAGCTAGTCCTCTCTCCGTGTCTCAGGGGATATGACCAGCTAGTCCTCTCTCTGTGTCTCAGGGGATATGACCAGCTAGTACTCTCTCTGTGTCTCAGGGGATATAACCAGCTAGCCCTCTCTCTGTCTCGTCTCAGGGATATAACCAGCTAGTCCTCTCTCTGTGTCTCAGGGGATATAACCAGCTAGTCCTCTCTCTGTGTCTCAGGGGATTTAACCAGCTAGTCCTCTCTCTGTGTCTCAGGGGATATAACCAGCTAGTCCTCTGTCTGTGTCTCAGGGGATATGACCAGCTAGTCCTCTCTCTGTGTCTCAGGGGATATAACCAGCTAGTCCTCTCTCCGTGTCTCAGGGGATATGACCAGCTAGTCCTCTCTCTGTGTCTCAGGGGATATGACCAGCTAGTCCTCTCTCTGTGTCTCAGGGGATATAACCAGCTAGCCCTCTCGCTGTCTCATCTCAGGGGATATAACCAGCTAGTCCTCTCTCTGTGTCTCAGGGGATATAACCAGCTAGTCCTCTCTCTGTGTCTCAGGGGATATAACCAGCTAGTCTTCTCTCTGTCTCATCTCAGTGGATATAACCAGCTAGTCCTCTCTCTTTCTCATCTCAGGGGATATAACCAGCTAGTCCTCTCTCCGTGTCTCAGGGGATATAACCAACTAGTCCTCTCTCTGTGTCTCAGGGGATATAACCAGCTCGTCCTCTCTCTGTGTCTCAGAGGATATAACCAGCTAGTCCTCTCTATGTCTCAGAGGATATAACCAGCTAGTCCTCTCTCTGTGTCTCATGGGATATGACCAGCTAGTCCTCTCTCTGTGTCTCAGGGGATATAACCAGCTAGCCCTCTCTCTGTCTCATCTCAGGGGATATAACCAGCTAGTCCTCTCTCTGTGTCTCAGGGGATATAACCAGCTAGTCCTCTGTCTGTGTCTCAGGGGATATGACCAGCTAGTCCTCTCTCTGTGTCTCAGGGGATATAACCAGCTAGTCCTCTCTCCCTGTCTCAGGGGATATGACCAGCTAGTCCTCTCTCTGTGTCTCAGGGGATATGACCAGCTAGTCCTCTCTCTGTGTCTCAGGGGATATGACCAGCTAGTCCTCTCTCTGTGTCTCAGGGGATATAACCAGCTAGCCCTCTCTCTGTCTCATCTCAGGGGATATAACCAGCTAGTCCTCTCTCTGTGTCTCAGGGGATTTAACCAGCTAGTCCTCTCTCTGTGTCTCAGGGGATATAACCAGCTAGTATTCTCTCTGTCTCATCTCAGGGGATATAACCAGCTAGTCCTCTTTCTTTCTCATCTCAGGGGATATAACCAGCTAGTCCTCTCTCCGTGTCTCAGGGGATATAGCCAGCTAATCCTCTCTCTGTGTATCAGGGGATATAAAAAGCTAGTCCTCTCTCTGTGTCTCAGGGGATATAACCAGCTAGTCCTCTCTCTGTGTCTCAGGGGATATACCCAGCTAGTCCTCTCTCTGTGTCTCAGGGGATATAACCAGCTAGCCCTCTCTCTGTCTCATCTCAGGGGATATAACCAACTAGTCCTCTCTCTGTGTCTCAGGGGATATAACCAGCTCGTCCTCTCTCTGTGTCTCAGGGGATATAACCAGCTAGTCTTCTCTCTGTGTATCAGGGGATATAACCAGCAAGTCCTCTCTCTGTGTCTCAGGGGATATAACCAGCTAGTCCTCTCTCTGTGTCTCAGGGGATATAACCAGCTAGTCCTCTGTCTGTGTCTCGGGGACATGACCAGCTAGTCCTCTCTCTGTGTCTCAGGGGATATAACCAGCTAGTCCTCTCTCCGTGTCTCAGGGGATATGACCAGCTAGTCCTCTCTCTGTGTCTCAGGGGATATGACCAGCTAGTCCTCTCACTGTGTCTCAGGGGATATAACCAGCTAGCCCTCTCTCTGTCTCGTCTCAGGGGATATAACCAGCTAGTCCTCTCTCTGTGTCTCAGGGGATATAACCAGCTAGTCCTCTCTCTGTGTCTCTGGGGATTTAACCAGCTAGTCCTCTCTCTGTGTCTCAGGGGATATAACCAGCTAGTCCTCTGTCTGTGTCTCAGGGGATATGACCAGCTAGTCCTCTCTCTGTATCTCAGGGGATATAACCAGCTAGTCCTCTCTCCGTGTCTCAGGGGATATGACCAGCTAGTCCTCTCTCTGTGTCTCAGGGGATATGACCAGCTAGTCCTCTGTCTGTGTCTCGGGGACATGACCAGCTAGTCCTCTCTCTGTGTCTCAGGGGATATAACCAGCTATTCCTCTCTCCGTGTCTCAGGGGATATGACCAGCTAGTCCTCTCTCTGTGTCTCAGGGGATATGACCAGCTAGTCCTCTCTCTGTGTCTCAGGGGATATAACCAGCTAGCCCTCTCTCTGTCTCGTCTCAGGGGATATAACCAGCTAGTCCTCTCTCTGTGTCTCAGGGGATATAACCAGCTAGTCCTCTCTCTGTGTCTCAGGGGATTTAACCAGCTAGTCCTCTCTCTGTGTCTCAGGGGATATAACCAGCTAGTCCTCTCTCCGTGTCTCAGGGGATATGACCAGCTAGTCCTCTGTCTGTGTCTCGGGGACATGACCAGCTAGTCCTCTCTCTGTGTCTCAGGGGATATAACCAGCTAGTCCTCTCTCCGTGTCTCAGGGGATATGACCAGCTAGTCCTCTCTCTGTGTCTCAGGGGATATGACCAGCTAGTCCTCTCTCTGTGTCTCAGGGGATATAACCAGCTAGCCTTCTCGCTGCCTCATCTTTGGGGATATAACCAGCTAGTCCTCTCTCTGTGTCTCAGGGGATATAACCAGCTAGTCCTCTCTCTGTGTCTCAGGGGATTTAACCAGCTAGTCCTCTCTCTGTGTCTCAGGGGATATAACCAGCTAGTCTTCTCTCTGTCTCATCTCAGGAGATATAACCAGCTAGTCCTCTCTCTTTCTCATCTCAGGGGATATAACCAGCTAGTCCTCTCTCCGTGTCTCAGGGGATATAACCAACTAGTCCTCTCTCTGTGTCTCAGGGGATATAACCAGCTCGTCCTCTCTCTGTGTCTCAGAGGATATAACCAGCTAGTCCTCTCTATGTCTCAGAGGATATAACCAGCTAGTCCTCTCTCTGTGTCTCAGGGGATATGACCAGCTAGTCCTCTCTCTGTGTCTCAGGGGGTATAACCAGCTAGCCCTCTCTCTGTCTCGTCTCAGGGGATATAACCAGCTAGTCCTCTCTCTGTGTCTCAGGGGATATAACCAGCTAGTCCTCTCTCTGTGTCTCAGGGGATTTAACCAGCTAGTCCTCTCTCTGTGTCTCAGGGGATATAACCAGCTAGTCCTCTGTCTGTGTCTCAGGGGATATGACCAGCTAGTCCTCTCTCTGTGTCTCAGGGGATATAACCAGCTAGCCCTCTCTCTGTCTCATCTCAGGGGATATAACCAACTAGTCCTCTCTCTGTGTCTCAGGGGATATAACCAGCTCGTCCTCTCTCTGTGTCTCAGGGGATATAACCAGCTAGTCTTCTCTCTGTGTATCAGGGGATATAACCAGCTAGTCCTCTCTCTGTGTCTCAGGGGATATGACCAGCTAGTCTTCTCTCTGTGTATCAGGGGATATAACCAGCTAGTCCTCTCTCTGTGTCTCAGGGGATATAACCAGCTAGCGCTCTCTCTGTCTCATCTCAGGGGATATAACCAGCTAGTCCTCTCTCTGTGTCTCAGGGGATTTAACCAGCTAGTCCTCTCTCTGTGTCTCAGGGGATATAACCAGCTAGTCCTCTCTCTGTGTCTCAGGGGATATAACCAGCTAGCCCTCTCTCTGTCTCATCTCAGGGGATATAACCAACTAGTCCTCTCTGTGTCTCAGGGGATATAACCAGCTCGTCCTTTCTCTGTGTCTCAGGGGATATAACCAGCTAGTCTTCTCTCTGTGTATCAGGGGATATAACCAGCTAGTCCTCTCTCTGTGTCTCAGGGGATATAACCAGCTAGTCCTCTCTCTGTGTCTCAGGGGATATAACCAGCTAGTCCTCTCTCTGTGTCTCAGGGGATATAACCAGCTAGTCCTCTGTCTGTGTCTCAGGGGATATGACCAGCTAGTCCTCTCTCTGTGTCTCAGGAGATATAACCAGCTAGTCCTCTCTTCGTGTCTCAGGGGATATGACCAGCTAGTCCTCTCTCTGTGTCTCAGGGGATATAACCAGCTAGTCCTCTCTCCGTGTCTCAGGGGATATAACCAGCTAGTCCTCTCTCTGTGTCTCAGGGGATATGACCAGCTAGTCCTCTCTCTGTGTCTCAGGGGATATAACCAGCTAGCCCTCTCGCTGTCTCATCTTTGGGGATATAACCAGCTAGTCCTCTCTCTGTGTCTCAGGGGATATAACCAGCTAGTCCTCTCTCTGTGTCTCAGGGGATTTAACCAGCTAGTCCTCTCTCTGTGTCTCAGGGGATATAACCAGCTAGTCTTCTCTCTGTCTCATCTCAGGGGATATAACCAGCTAGTCCTCTCTCTTTCTCATCTCAGGGGATATAACCAGCTAGTCCTCTCTCCGTGTCTCAGGGGATATAACCAGCTAGTCTTCTCTCTGTCTCATCTCAGGGGATATAACCAGCTAGTCCTCTCTCTTTCTCATCTCAGGGGATATAACCAGCTAGTCCTCTCTCCGTGTCTCAGGGGATATAACCAACTAGTCCTCTCTCTGTGTCTCAGGGGATATAACCAGCTCGTCCTCTCTCTGTGTCTCAGAGGATATAACCAGCTAGTCCTCTCTCTGTGTCTCAGGGGATATGACCAGCTAGTCCTCTCTCTGTGTCTCAGGGGGTATAACCAGCTAGCCCTCTCTCTGTCTCGTCTCAGGGGATATAACCAGCTAGTCCTCTCTCTGTGTCTCAGGGGATATAACCAGCTAGTCCTCTCTCTGTGTCTCAGGGGATATAACCAGCTAGTCCTCTCTCTGTGTCTCAGGGGATATAACCAGCTAGTCCTCTCTCTGTGTCTCAGGGGATATAACCAGCTAGTCCTCTGTCTGTGTCTCAGGGGATATGACCAGCTAGTCCTCTCTCTGTGTCTCAGGAGATATAACCAGCTAGTCCTCTCTTCGTGTCTCAGGGGATATGACCAGCTAGTCCTCTCTCTGTGTCTCAGGGGATATAACCAGCTAGCCCTCTCTCTGTCTCATCTCAGGGGATATAACCAACTAGTCCTCTCTCTGTGTCTCAGGGGATATAACCAGCTCGTCCTCTCTCTGTGTCTCAGGGGATATAACCAGCTAGTCTTCTCTCTGTGTATCAGGGGATATAACCAGCTAGTCCTCTCTCTGTGTCTCAGGGGATATGACCAGCTAGTCTTCTCTCTGTGTATCAGGGGATATAACCAGCTAGTCCTCTCTCTGTGTCTCAGGGGATATAACCAGCTAGCGCTCTCTCTGTCTCATCTCAGGGGATATAACCAGCTAGTCCTCTCTCTGTGTCTCAGGGGATTTAACCAGCTAGTCCTCTCTCTGTGTCTCAGGGGATATAACCAGCTAGTCCTCTCTCTGTGTCTCAGGGGATATAACCAGCTAGCCCTCTCTCTGTCTCATCTCAGGGGATATAACCAGCTAGTCTTCTCTCTGTGTATCAGGGGATATAACCAGCTAGTCCTCTCTCTATGTCTCAGGGGATATAACCAGCTAGTCCTCTCTCTGTGTCTCAGGGGATATAACCAACTAGTCCTCTCTCTGTGTCTCAGGGGATATAACCAGCTAGTCCTCTGTCTGTGTCTCAGGGGATATGACCAGCTAGTCCTCTCTCTGTGTCTCAGGAGATATAACCAGCTAGTCCTCTCTCCGTGTCTCAGGGGATATGACCAGCTAGTCCCCTCTCTGTGTCTCAGGGGATATGACCAGCTAGTCCTCTCTCTGTGTCTCAGGGGATATAACCAGCTAGCCCTCTCTCTGTCTCATCTCAGGGGATATAACCAGCTAGTCCTCTCTCTGTGTCTCAGGGGATATAACCAGCTAGTCCTCTCTCTGTGTCTCAGGGGATTAAACCAGCTAGTCCTCTCTCTGTGTCTCAGGGGATATAACCAGCTAGTATTCTCTCTGTCTCATCTCAGGGGATATAACCAGCTAGTCCTCTCTCTTTCTCATCTCAGGGGATATAACCAGCTAGTCCTCTCTCCGTGTCTCAGGGGATATAGCCAGCTAGTCCTCTCTCTGTGTATCAGGGGATATAAACAGCTAGTCCTCTCTCTGTGTCTCAGGGGATATAACCAGCTAGTCCTCTCTCTGTGTCTCAGGGGATATAACCAGCTAGTCCTCTCTCTGTGTCTCAGGGGATATAACCAGCTCGTCCTCTCTCTGTCTCAGGGGATATACCCAGCTAGTCCTCTCTCTGTGTCTCAGGGGATATAACCAGCTAGCCCTCTCTCTGTCTCATCTCAAGGGATATAACCAACTAGTCCTCTCTCTGTGTCTCAGGGGATATAACCAGCTCGTCCTCTCTCTGTGTCTCAGGGGATATAACCAGCTAGTCTTCTCTCTGTGTATCAGGGGATATAACCAGCTAGTCATCTCTCTGTGTCTCAGGGGATATAACCAGCTAGTCCTCTCTCTGTGTCTCAGGGGATATAACCAGCTAGTCCTCTCTCTGTGTCTCAGGGGATATAACCAGCTAGTCCTCTCTCTGTGTCTCAGGGGATATAACCAGCTAGTCCTCTCTCTGTGTCTCAGGAGATATAACCAGCTAGTCCTCTCACTGTGTCTCAGGGGATATAAACAGCTAGTCCTCTCTCTGTGTCTCAGGGGATATAACCAGCTCGTCCTCTCTCTGTCTCATCTCAGGGGCTATAACCAGCTAGTCCTCTGTCTGAGTCTCGGGGATATGAACAGCTACTCCTCTCTCTGTGTCTCAGGGGATATAACCAGCTAGTCCTCTCTCCGTGTCTCAGGGGATATGACCAGCTAGTTCTCTCTCTGTGTCTCAGGGGATATGACCAGCTAGTACTCTCTCTGTGTCTCAGGGGATATAACCAGCTAGCCCTCTCTCTGTCTCGTCTCAGGGATATAACCAGCTAGTCCTCTCTCTGTGTCTCAGGGGATATAACCAGCTAGTCCTCTCTCTGTGTCTCAGGGGATTTAACCAGCTAGTCCTCTCTCTGTGTCTCAGGGGATATAACCAGCTAGTCCTCTGTCTGTGTCTCAGGGGATATGACCAGCTAGTCCTCTCTCTGTGTCTCAGGGGATATAACCAGCTAGTCCTCTCTCCGTGTCTCAGGGGATATGACCAGCTAGTCCTCTCTCTGTGTCTCAGGGGATATGACCAGCTAGTCCTCTCTCTGTGTCTCAGGGGATATAACCAGCTAGCCCTCTCGCTGTCTCATCTCAGGGGCTATAACCAGCTAGTCCTCTCTCTGTGTCTCAGGGGATATAACCAGCTAGTCCTCTCTCTGTGTCTTAGGGGATTTAACCAGCTAGTCCTCTCTCTGTGTCTCAGGGGATATAACCAGCTAGTCTTCTCTCTGTCTCATCTCAGGGGATATAACCAGCTAGTCCTCTCTCTTTCTCATCTCAGGGGATATAACCAGCTAGTCCTCTCTCCGTGTCTCAGGGGATATAACCAACTAGTCCTCTCTCTGTGTCTCAGGGGATATAACCAGCTCGTCCTCTCTCTGTGTCTCAGAGGATATAACCAGCTAGTCCTCTCTATGTCTCAGAGGATATAACCAGCTAGTCCTCTCTCTGTGTCTCAGGGGATATGACCAGCTAGTCCTCTCTCTGTGTCTCAGGGGATATAACCAGCTAGCCCTCTCTCTGTCTCATCTCAGGGGATATAACCAGCTAGTCCTCTCTCTGTGTCTCAGGGGATATAACCAGCTAGTCCTCTGTCTGTGTCTCAGGGGATATGACCAGCTAGTCCTCTCTCTGTGTCTCAGGGGATATAACCAGCTAGTCCTCTCTCCCTGTCTCAGGGGATATGACCAGCTAGTCCTCTCTCTGTGTCTCAGGGGATATGACCAGCTAGTCCTCTCTCTGTGTCTCAGGGGATATGACCAGCTAGTCCTCTCTCTGTGTCTCAGGGGATATAACCAGCTAGCCCTCTCTCTGTCTCATCTCAGGGGATATAACCAGCTAGTCCTCTCTCTGTGTCTCAGGGGATTTAACCAGCTAGTCCTCTCTCTGTGTCTCAGGGGATATAACCAGCTAGTATTCTCTCTGTCTCATCTCAGGGGATATAACCAGCTAGTCCTCTCTCTTTCTCATCTCAGGGGATATAACCAGCTAGTCCTCTCGCCGTGTCTCAGGGGATATAGCCAGCTAATCCTCTCTCTGTGTATCAGGGGATATAAAAAGCTAGTCCTCTCTCTGTGTCTCAGGGGATATAACCAGCTAGTCCTCTCTCTGTGTCTCAGGGGATATACCCAGCTAGTCCTCTCTCTGTGTCTCAGGGGATATAACCAGCTAGCCCTCTCTCTGTCTCATCTCTGGGGATATAACCAACTAGTCCTCTCTCTGTGTCTCAGGGGATATAACCAGCTAGTCCTCTCTCTGTGTCTCAGGGGATATAACCAGCTAGTCCTCTGTCTGTGTCTCGGGGACATGACCAGCTAGTCCTCTCTCTGTGTCTCAGGGGATATAACCAGCTAGTCCTCTCTCCGTGTCTCAGGGGATATGACCAGCTAGTCCTCTCTCTGTGTCTCAGGGGATATGACCAGCTAGTCCTCTCTCTGTGTCTCAGGGGATATAACCAGCTAGCCCTCTCTCTGTCTCGTCTCAGGGGATATAACCAGCTAGTCCTCTCTCTGTGTCTCAGGGGATATAACCAGCTAGTCCTCTCTCTGTGTCTCTGGGGATTTAACCAGCTAGTCCTCTCTCTGTGTCTCAGGGGATATAACCAGCTAGTCCTCTGTCTGTGTCTCAGGGGATATGACCAGCTAGTCCTCTCTCTGTATCTCAGGGGATATAACCAGCTAGTCCTCTCTCCGTGTCTCAGGGGATATGACCAGCTAGTCCTCTCTCTGTGTCTCAGGGGATATGACCAGCTAGTCCTCTGTCTGTGTCTCGGGGACATGACCAGCTAGTCCTCTCTCTGTGTCTCAGGGGATATAACCAGCTATTCCTCTCTCCGTGTCTCAGGGGATATGACCAGCTAGTCCTCTGTCTGTGTCTCAGGGGATATGACCAGCTAGTCCTCTCTCTGTGTCTCAGGGGATATAACCAGCTAGCCCTCTCTCTGTCTCGTCTCAGGGGATATAACCAGCTAGTCCTCTCTCTGTGTCTCAGGGGATATAACCAGCTAGTCCTCTCTCTGTGTCTCAGGGGATTTAACCAGCTAGTCCTCTCTCTGTGTCTCAGGGGATATAACCAGCTAGTCCTCTCTCCGTGTCTCAGGGGATATGACCAGCTAGTCCTCTCTCTGTGTCTCAGGGGATATGACCAGCTAGTCCTCTGTCTGTGTCTCGGGGACATGACCAGCTAGTCCTCTCTCTGTGTCTCAGGGGATATAACCAGCTAGTCCTCTCTTCGTGTCTCAGGGGATATGACCAGCTAGTCCTCTCTCTGTGTCTCAGGGGATATGACCAGCTAGTCCTCTCTCTGTGTCTCAGGGGATATAACCAGCTAGCCCTCTCGCTGTCTCATCTTTGGGGATATAACCAGCTAGTCCTCTCTCTGTGTCTCAGGGGATATAACCAGCTAGTCCTCTCTCTGTGTCTCAGGGGATTTAACCAGCTAGTCCTCTCTCTGTGTCTCAGGGGATATAACCAGCTAGTCTTCTCTCTGTCTCATCTCAGGAGATATAACCAGCTAGTCCTCTCTCTTTCTCATCTCAGGGGATATAACCAGCTAGTCCTCTCTCCGTGTCTCAGGGGATATAACCAACTAGTCCTCTCTCTGTGTCTCAGGGGATATAACCAGCTCGTCCTCTCTCTGTGTCTCAGAGGATATAACCAGCTAGTCCTCTCTATGTCTCAGAGGATATAACCAGCTAGTCCTCTCTCTGTGTCTCAGGGGATATGACCAGCTAGTCCTCTCTCTGTGTCTCAGGGGGTATAACCAGCTAGCCCTCTCTCTGTCTCGTCTCAGGGGATATAACCAGCTAGTCCTCTCTCTGTGTCTCAGGGGATATAACCAGCTAGTCCTCTCTCTGTGTCTCAGGGGATTTAACCAGCTAGTCCTCTCTCTGTGTCTCAGGGGATATAACCAGCTAGTCCTCTGTCTGTGTCTCAGGGGATATGACCAGCTAGTCCTCTCTCTGTGTCTCAGGGGATATAACCAGCTAGCCCTCTCTCTGTCTCGTCTCAGGGGATATAACCAGCTAGTCCTCTCTCTGTGTCTCAGGGGATATAACCAGCTAGTCCTCTCTCTGTGTCTCTGGGGATTTAACCAGCTAGTCCTCTCTCTGTGTCTCAGGGGATATAACCAGCTAGTCCTCTGTCTGTGTCTCAGGGGATATGACCAGCTAGTCCTCTCTCTGTATCTCAGGGGATATAACCAGCTAGTCCTCTCTCCGTGTCTCAGGGGATATGACCAGCTAGTCCTCTCTCTGTGTCTCAGGGGATATGACCAGCTAGTCCTCTGTCTGTGTCTCGGGGACATGACCAGCTAGTCCTCTCTCTGTGTCTCAGGGGATATAACCAGCTATTCCTCTCTCCGTGTCTCAGGGGATATGACCAGCTAGTCCTCTGTCTGTGTCTCAGGGGATATGACCAGCTAGTCCTCTCTCTGTGTCTCAGGGGATATAACCAGCTAGCCCTCTCTCTGTCTCGTCTCAGGGGATATAACCAGCTAGTCCTCTCTCTGTGTCTCAGGGGATATAACCAGCTAGTCCTCTCTCTGTGTCTCAGGGGATTTAACCAGCTAGTCCTCTCTCTGTGTCTCAGGGGATATAACCAGCTAGTCCTCTCTCCGTGTCTCAGGGGATATGACCAGCTAGTCCTCTCTCTGTGTCTCAGGGGATATGACCAGCTAGTCCTCTGTCTGTGTCTCGGGGACATGACCAGCTAGTCCTCTCTCTGTGTCTCAGGGGATATAACCAGCTAGTCCTCTCTTCGTGTCTCAGGGGATATGACCAGCTAGTCCTCTCTCTGTGTCTCAGGGGATATGACCAGCTAGTCCTCTCTCTGTGTCTCAGGGGATATAACCAGCTAGCCCTCTCGCTGTCTCATCTTTGGGGATATAACCAGCTAGTCCTCTCTCTGTGTCTCAGGGGATATAACCAGCTAGTCCTCTCTCTGTGTCTCAGGGGATTTAACCAGCTAGTCCTCTCTCTGTGTCTCAGGGGATATAACCAGCTAGTCTTCTCTCTGTCTCATCTCAGGAGATATAACCAGCTAGTCCTCTCTCTTTCTCATCTCAGGGGATATAACCAGCTAGTCCTCTCTCCGTGTCTCAGGGGATATAACCAACTAGTCCTCTCTCTGTGTCTCAGGGGATATAACCAGCTCGTCCTCTCTCTGTGTCTCAGAGGATATAACCAGCTAGTCCTCTCTATGTCTCAGAGGATATAACCAGCTAGTCCTCTCTCTGTGTCTCAGGGGATATGACCAGCTAGTCCTCTCTCTGTGTCTCAGGGGGTATAACCAGCTAGCCCTCTCTCTGTCTCGTCTCAGGGGATATAACCAGCTAGTCCTCTCTCTGTGTCTCAGGGGATATAACCAGCTAGTCCTCTCTCTGTGTCTCAGGGGATTTAACCAGCTAGTCCTCTCTCTGTGTCTCAGGGGATATAACCAGCTAGTCCTCTGTCTGTGTCTCAGGGGATATGACCAGCTAGTCCTCTCTCTGTGTCTCAGGGGATATAACCAGCTAGCCCTCTCTCTGTCTCATCTCAGGGGATATAACCAACTAGTCCTCTCTCTGTGTCTCAGGGGATATAACCAGCTCGTCCTCTCTCTGTGTCTCAGGGGATATAACCAGCTAGTCCTCTCTCTGTGTCTCAGGGGATATGACCAGCTAGTCTTCTCTCTGTGTATCAGGGGATATAACCAGCTAGTCCTCTCTCTGTGTCTCAGGGGATATAACCAGCTAGCGCTCTCTCTGTCTCATCTCAGGGGATATAACCAGCTAGTCCTCTCTCTGTGTCTCAGGGGATTTAACCAGCTAGTCCTCTCTCTGTGTCTCAGGGGATATAACCAGCTAGTCCTCTCTCTGTGTCTCAGGGGATTTAACCAGCTAGTCCTCTCTCTGTGTCTCAGGGGATATAACCAGCTAGTCCTCTCTCCGTGTCTCAGGGGATATGACCAGCTAGTCCTCTCTCTGTGTCTCAGGGGATATGACCAGCTAGTCCTCTGTCTGTGTCTCGGGGACATGACCAGCTAGTCCTCTCTCTGTGTCTCAGGGGATATAACCAGCTAGTCCTCTCTCCGTGTCTCAGGGGATATGACCAGCTAGTCCTCTCTCTGTGTCTCAGGGGATATGACCAGCTAGTCCTCTCTCTGTGTCTCAGGGGATATAACCAGCTAGCCCTCTCGCTGTCTCATCTTTGGGGATATAACCAGCTAGTCCTCTCTCTGTGTCTCAGGGGATATAACCAGCTAGTCCTCTCTCTGTGTCTCAGGGGATTTAACCAGCTAGTCCTCTCTCTGTGTCTCAGGGGATATAACCAGCTAGTCTTCTCTCTGTCTCATCTCAGGAGATATAACCAGCTAGTCCTCTCTCTTTCTCATCTCAGGGGATATAACCAGCTAGTCCTCTCTCCGTGTCTCAGGGGATATAACCAACTAGTCCTCTCTCTGTGTCTCAGGGGATATAACCAGCTCGTCCTCTCTCTGTGTCTCAGAGGATATAACCAGCTAGTCCTCTCTATGTCTCAGAGGATATAACCAGCTAGTCCTCTCTCTGTGTCTCAGGGGATATGACCAGCTAGTCCTCTCTCTGTGTCTCAGGGGGTATAACCAGCTAGCCCTCTCTCTGTCTCGTCTCAGGGGATATAACCAGCTAGTCCTCTCTCTGTGTCTCAGGGGATATAACCAGCTAGTCCTCTCTCTGTGTCTCAGGGGATTTAACCAGCTAGTCCTCTCTCTGTGTCTCAGGGGATATAACCAGCTAGTCCTCTGTCTGTGTCTCAGGGATATGACCAGCTAGTCCCTCTCGTGTCTCAGGGGATATAACCAGCTAGCCCTCTCTCTGTCTCATCTCAGGGGATATAACCAACTAGTCCTCTCTCTGTGTCTCAGGGGATATAACCAGCTCGTCCTCTCTCTGTGTCTCAGGGGATATAACCAGCTAGTCTTCTCTCTGTGTATCAGGGGATATAACCAGCTAGTCATCTCTCTGTGTCTCAGGGGATATGACCAGCTAGTCTTCTCTCTGTGTATCAGGGGATATAACCAGCTAGTCCTCTCTCTGTGTCTCAGGGGATTTAACCAGCTAGCGCTCTCTCTGTCTCATCTCAGGGGATATAACCAGCTAGTCATCTCTCTGTGTCTCAGGGGATTTAACCAGCTAGTCCTCTCTCTGTGTCTCAGGGGATATAACCAGCTAGTCCTCTCTCTGTGTCTCAGGGGATATAACCAGCTAGCCCTCTCTCTGTCTCATCTCAGGGGATATAACCAACTAGTCCTCTCTGTGTCTCAGGGGATATAACCAGCTCGTCCTTTCTCTGTGTCTCAGGGGATATAACCAGCTAGTCTTCTCTCTGTGTATCAGGGGATATAACCAGCTAGTCCTCTCTCTGTGTCTCAGGGGATATAACCAGCTAGTCCTCTCTCTGTGTCTCAGGGGATATAACCAGCTAGTCCTCTCTCTGTGTCTCAGGGGATATAACCAGCTAGTCCTCTGTCTGTGTCTCAGGGGATATGACCAGCTAGTCCTCTCTCTGTGTCTCAGGAGATATAACCAGCTAGTCCTCTCTTCGTGTCTCAGGGGATATGACCAGCTAGTCCTCTCTCTGTGTCTCAGGGGATATAACCAGCTAGTCCTCTCTCCGTGTCTCAGGGGATATGACCAGCTAGTCCTCTCTCTGTGTCTCAGGGGATATGACCAGCTAGTCCTCTCTCTGTGTCTCAGGGGATATAACCAGCTAGCCCTCTCGCTGTCTCATCTTTGGGGATATAACCAGCTAGTCCTCTCTCTGTGTCTCAGGGGATATAACCAGCTAGTCCTCTCTCTGTGTCTCAGGGGATTTAACCAGCTAGTCCTCTCTCTGTGTCTCAGGGGATATAACCAGCTAGTCTTCTCTCTGTCTCATCTCAGGGGATATAACCAGCTAGTCCTCTCTCTTTCTCATCTCAGGGGATATAACCAGCTAGTCCTCTCTCCGTGTCTCAGGGGATATAACCAGCTAGTCTTCTCTCTGTCTCATCTCAGGGGATATAACCAGCTAGTCCTCTCTCTTTCTCATCTCAGGGGATATAACCAGCTAGTCCTCTCTCCGTGTCTCAGGGGATATAACCAACTAGTCCTCTCTCTGTGTCTCAGGGGATATAACCAGCTCGTCCTCTCTCTGTGTCTCAGAGGATATAACCAGCTAGTCCTCTCTATGTCTCAGAGGATATAACCAGCTAGTCCTCTCTCTGTGTCTCAGGGGATATGACCAGCTAGTCCTCTCTCTGTGTCTCAGGGGGTATAACCAGCTAGCCCTCTCTCTGTCTCGTCTCAGGGGATATAACCAGCTAGTCCTCTCTCTGTGTCTCAGGGGATATAACCAGCTAGTCCTCTCTCTGTGTCTCTGGGGATTTAACCAGCTAGTCCTCTCTCTGTGTCTCAGGGGATATAACCAGCTAGTCCTCTGTCTGTGTCTCAGGGGATATGACCAGCTAGTCCTCTCTCTGTGTCTCAGGGGATATAACCAGCTAGCCCTCTCTCTGTCTCATCTCAGGGGATATAACCAACTAGTCCTCTCTCTGTGTCTCAGGGGATATAACCAGCTCGTCCTCTCTCTGTGTCTCAGGGGATATAACCAGCTAGTCTTCTCTCTGTGTATCAGGGTATATAACCAGCTAGTCCTCTCTCTGTGTCTCAGGGGATATGACCAGCTAGTGTTCTCTCTGTGTATCAGGGGATATAACCAACTAGTCCTCTCTCTGTGTCTCAGGGGATATAAGCAGCTAGTCCTCTGTCTGTGTCTCAGGGGATATGACCAGCTAGTCCTCTCTCTGTGTCTCAGGAGATATAACCAGCTAGTCCTCTCTCCGTGTCTCAGGGGATATGACCAGCTAGTCCCCTCTCTGTGTCTCAGGGGATATGACCAGCTAGTCCTCTCTCTGTGTCTCAGGGGATATAACCAGCTAGCCCTCTCTCTGTCTCATCTCAGGGGATATAACCAGCTAGTCCTCTCTCTGTGTCTCAGGGGATATAACCAGCTAGTCCTCTCTCTGTGTCTCAGGGGATTAAACCAGCTAGTCCTCTCTCTGTGTCTCAGGGGATATAACCAGCTAGTATTCTCTCTGTCTCATCTCAGGGGATATAACCAGCTAGTCCTCTCTCTTTCTCATCTCAGGGGATATAACCAGCTAGTCCTCTCTCCGTGTCTCAGGGGATATAGCCAGCTAGTCCTCTCTCTGTGTATCAGGGGATATAAACAGCTAGTCCTCTCTCTGTGTCTCAGGGGATATAACCAGCTAGTCCTCTCTCTGTGTCTCAGGGGATATAACCAGCTAGTCCTCTCTCTGTGTCTCAGGGGATATAACCAGCTCGTCCTCTCTCTGTCTCAGGGGATATACCCAGCTAGTCCTCTCTCTGTGTCTCAGGGGATATAACAATCTAGCCCTCTCTCTGTCTCATCTCAGGGGATATAACCAACTAGTCCTCTCTCTGTGTCTCAGGGGATATAACCAGCTCGTCCTCTCTCTGTGTCTCAGGGGATATAACCAGCTAATCTTCTCTCTGTGTATCAGGGGATATAACCAGCTAGTCCTCTCTCTGTGTCTCAGGGGATATAACCAGCTAGTCCTCTCTCTGTGTCTCAGGGGATATAACCAGCTAGTCCTCTCTCTGTGTCTCAGGGGATATAACCAGCTAGTCCTCTCTCTGTGTCTCAGGAGATATAACCAGCTAGTCCTCTCACTGTGTCTCAGGGGATATAAACAGCTAGTCCTCTCTCTGTGTCTCAGGGGATATAACCAGCTCGTCCTCTCTCTGTCTCATCTCAGGGGATATAACCAGCTAGTCCTCTGTCTGAGTCTCGGGGATATGAACAGCTACTCCTCTCTCTTTGTCTCAGGGGATATAACCAGCTAGTCCTCTCTCCGTGTCTCAGGGGATATGACCAGCTAGTCCTCTCTCTGTCTCATCTCAGGGGATATAACCAACTAGTCCTCTCTCTGTGTCTCAGGGGATATAACCAGCTAGCGCTCTCTCTGTCTCATCTCAGGGGATATAACCAGCTAGTCCTCTCTCTGTGTCTCATGGGATTTAACCAGCTAGTCCTCTCTCTGTGTCTCAGGGGATATAACCAGCTAGTCCTCTCTCTGTGTCTCAGGGGATATAACCAGCTAGCCCTCTCTCTGTCTCATCTCAGGGGATATAACCAACTAGTCCTCTCTCTGTGTCTCAGGGGATATAACCAGCTCGTCCTTTCTCTGTGTCTCAGGGGATATAACCAGCTAGTCTTCTCTCTGTGTATCAGGGGATATAACCAGCTAGTCCTCTCTCTATGTCTCAGGGGATATAACCAGCTAGTCCTCTCTCTGTGTCTCAGGAGATATAACCATCTAGTCCTCTCACTGTGTCTCAGGGGATATAAACAGCTAGTCCTCTCTCTGTGTCTCAGGGGATATAACCAGCTCGTCCTCTCTCTGTCTCATCTCAGGGGATATAACCAGCTAGTCCTCTGTCTGTGTCTCAGGGGATATAACCAGCTAGCCCTCTCTCTGTCTCATCTCAGGGTATATAACCAGCTAGTCCTCTCTCTGTGTCTCAGGGGATATAACCAGCTAGTCCTCTCTCTGTGTCTCAGGGGATTAAACCAGCTAGTCCTCTCTCTGTGTCTCAGGGGATATAACCAGCTAGTATTCTCTCTGTCTCATCTCAGGGGATATAACCAGCTAGTCCTCTCTCTTTCTCATCTCAGGGGATATAACCAGCTAGCCCTCTCTCTGTCTCATCTCAGGGGATATAACCAACTAGTCCTCTCTCTGTGTCTCAGGGGATATAACCAGCTCGTCCTCTCTCTGTGTCTCAGGGGATATAACCAGCTAGTCTTCTCTCTGTGTATCAGGGGATATAACCAGCTAGTCCTCTCTCTGTGTCTCAGGAGATATAACCAGCTAGTCCTCTCTCTGTGTCTCAGGGGATTAAACCAGCTAGTCCTCTCTCTGTGTCTCAGGGGATATAACCAGCTAGTATTCTCTCTGTCTCATCTCAGGGGATATAACCAGCTAGTCCTCTCTCTTTCTCATCTCAGGGGATATAACCAGCTAGCCCTCTCTCTGTCTCATCTCAGGGGATATAACCAACTAGTCCTCTCTCTGTGTCTCAGGGGATATAACCAGCTCGTCCTCTCTCTGTGTCTCAGGGGATATAACCAGCTAGTCTTCTCTCTGTGTCTCAGGGGATATAACCAGCTAGTCCTCTCTCTGTGTCTCAGGAGATATAACCAGCTAGTCCTCGCACTGTGTCTCAGGGGATATAAACAGCTAGTCCTCTCTCTGTGTCTCAGGGGATATAACCAGCTCGTCCTCTCTCTGTCTCATCTCAGGGGCTATAACCAGCTAGTCCTCTGTCTGAGTCTCGGGGATATGAACAGCTACTCCTCTCTCTGTGTCTCAGGGGATATAACCAGCTAGTCCTCTCTCCGTGTCTCAGGGGATATGACCAGCTAGTCCTCTCTCTGTGTCTCAGGGGATATGACCAGCTAGTACTCTCTCTGTGTCTCAGGGGATATAACCAGCTAGCCCTCTCTCTGTCTCGTCTCAGGGATATAACCAGCTAGTCCTCTCTCTGTGTCTCAGGGGATATAACCAGCTAGTCCTCTCTCTGTGTCTCAGGGGATTTAACCAGCTAGTCCTCTCTCTGTGTCTCAGGGGATATAACCAGCTAGTCCTCTGTCTGTGTCTCAGGGGATATGACCAGCTAGTCCTCTCTCTGTGTCTCAGGGGATATAACCAGCTAGTCCTCTCTCCGTGTCTCAGGGGATATGACCAGCTAGTCCTCTCTCTGTGTCTCAGGGGATATGACCAGCTAGTCCTCTCTCTGTGTCTCAGGGGATATAACCAGCTAGCCCTCTCGCTGTCTCATCTCAGGGGATATAACCAGCTAGTCCTCTCTCTGTGTCTCAGGGGATATAACCAGCTAGTCCTCTCTCTGTGTCTCAGGGGATTTAACCAGCTAGTCCTCTCTCTGTGTCTCAGGGGATATAACCAGCTAGTCTTCTCTCTGTCTCATCTCAGGGGATATAACCAGCTAGTCCTCTCTCTTTCTCATCTCAGGGGATATAACCAGCTAGTCCTCTCTCCGTGTCTCAGGGGATATAACCAACTAGTCCTCTCTCTGTGTCTCAGGGGATATAACCAGCTCGTCCTCTCTCTGTGTCTCAGGGGATATAACCAGCTAGCCCTGTCTCTGTCTCGTCTCAGGGGATATAACCAGCTAGTCCTCTCTCTGTGTCTCAGGGGATATAACCAGCTAGTCCTCTCTCTGTGTCTCAGGGGATTTAACCAGCTAGTCCTCTCTCTGTGTCTCAGGGGATATAACCAGCTAGTCCTCTCTCTGTGTCTCAGGGGATATGACCAGCTAGTCCTCTCGCTGTGTCTCAGGGGATATAACCAGCTAGTCCTCTCTCTGTGTCTCAGGGGATTTAACCAGCTAGTCCTCTCTCTGTGTCTCAGGGGATATAACCAGCTAGTCTTCTCTCTGTCTCATCTCAGGGGATATAACCAGCTAGTCCTCTCTCTTTCTCATCTCAGGGGATATAACCAGCTAGTCCTCTCTCCGTGTCTCAGGGGATATAACCAACTAGTCCTCTCTCTGTGTCTCAGGGGATATAACCAGCTCGTCCTCTCTCTGTGTCTCAGGGGATATAACCAGCTAGCCCTGTCTCTGTCTCGTCTCAGGGGATATAACCAGCTAGTCCTCTCTCTGTGTCTCAGGGGATATAACCAGCTAGTCCTCTCTCTGTGTCTCAGGGGATTTAACCAGCTAGTCCTCTCTCTGTGTCTCAGGGGATATAACCAGCTAGTCCTCTCTCTGTGTCTCAGGGGATATGACCAGCTAGTCCTCTCGCTGTGTCTCAGGGGATATAACCAGCTAGTCCTCTCTCCGTGTCTCAGGGGATATGACCAGCTAGTCCTCTCTCTGTGTCTCAGCGGATATAACCAGCTAGCCCTCTCTCTGTCTCATCTCAGGGGATATAACCAGCTAGTCCTCTCTCTGTGTCTCAGGGGATATAACCAGCTAGTCCTCTCTCTGTGTCTCAGGGGATATGACCAGCTAGTCCTCTCTCTGTGTCTCAGGGGATATAACCAGCTAGCCCTCTCTCTGTCTCATCTCAGGGGATATAACCAGCTAGTCCTCTCTCTGTGTCTCAGGGGATATAACCAGCTAGTCCTCTGTCTGTGTCTCAGGGGATATGACCAGCTAGTCCTCTCTCTGTGTCTCAGGGGATATAACCAGCTAGTCCTCTCTCCCTGTCTCAGGGGATATGACCAGCTAGTCCTCTCTCTGTGTCTCAGGGGATATGACCAGCTAGTCCTCTCTCTGTGTCTCAGGGGATATGACCAGCTTGTCCTCTCTCTGTGTCTCAGGGGATATAACCAGCTAGCCCTCTCTCTGTCTCATCTCAGGGGATATAACCAGCTAGTCCTCTCTCTGTGTCTCAGGAGATTTAACCAGCTAGTCCTCTCTCTGTGTCTCAGGGGATATAACCAGCTAGTATTCTCTCTGTCTCATCTCAGGGGATATAACCAGCTAGTCCTCTCTCTTTCTCATCTCAGGGGATATAACCAGCTAGTCCTCTCTCCGTGTCTCAGGGGATATAGCCAGCTAATCCTCTCTCTGTGTATCAGGGGATATAAAAAGCTAGTCCTCTCTCTGTGTCTCAGGGGATATAACCAGCTAGTCCTCTCTCTGTGTCTCAGGGGATATACCCAGCTAGTCCTCTCTCTGTGTCTCAGGGGATATAACCAGCTAGCCCTCTCTCTGTCTAATCTCAGGGGATATAACCAACTAGTCCTCTCTCTGTGTCTCAGGGGATATAACCAGCTCGTCCTCTCTCTGTGTCTCAGGGGATATAACCAGCTAGTCTTCTCTCTGTGTATCAGGGGATATAACCAGCTAGTCCTCTCTCTGTGTCTCAGGGGATATAACCAGCTAGTCCTCTCTCTGTGTCTCAGGGGATATAACCAGCTAGTCCTCTGTCTGTGTCTCGGGGACATGACCAGCTAGTCCTCTCTCTGTGTCTCAGGGGATATAACCAGCTAGTCCTCTCTCCGTGTCTCAGGGGATATGACCAGCTAGTCCTCTCTCTGTGTCTCAGGGGATATGACCAGCTAGTCCTCTCTCTGTGTCTCAGGGGATATAACCAGCTAGCCCTCTCTCTGTCTCGTCTCAGGGGATATAACCAGCTAGTCCTCTCTCTGTGTCTCAGGGGATATAACCAGCTAGTCCTCTCTCTGTGTCTCTGGGGATTTAACCAGCTAGTCCTCTCTCTGTGTCTCAGGGGATATAACCAGCTAGTCCTCTGTCTGTGTCTCAGGGGATATGACCAGCTAGTCCTCTCTCTGTATCTCAGGGGATATAACCAGCTAGTCCTCTCTCCGTGTCTCAGGGGATATGACCAGCTAGTCCTCTCTCTGTGTCTCAGGGGATATAACCAGCTAGTCCTCTGTCTGTGTCTCAGGGGATATGACCAGCTAGTCCTCTCTCTGTGTCTCAGGGGATATAACCAGCTAGCCCTCTCTCTGTCTCGTCTCAGGGGATATAACCAGCTAGTCCTCTCTCTGTGTCTCAGGGGATATAACCAGCTAGTCCTCTCTCTGTGTCTCAGGGGATTTAAATAGCTAGTCCTCTCTCTGTGTCTCAGGGGATATAACCAGCTAGTCCTCTCTCCGTGTCTCAGGGGATATGACCAGCTAGTCCTCTCTCTGTGTCTCAGGGGATATGACCAGCTAGTCCTCTGTCTGTGTCTCGGGGACATGACCAGCTAGTCCTCTCTCTGTGTCTCAGGGGATATAACCAGCTAGTCCTCTCTCCGTGTCTCAGGGGATATGACCAGCTAGTCCTCTCTCTGTGTCTCAGGGGATATGACCAGCTAGTCCTCTCTCTGTGTCTCAGGGGATATAACCAGCTAGCACTCTCGCTGTCTCATCTTTGGGGATATAACCAGCTAGTCCTCTCTCTGTGTCTCAGGGGATATAACCAGCTAGTCCTCTCTCTGTGTCTCAGGGGATTTAACCAGCTAGTCCTCTCTCTGTGTCTCAGGGGATATAACCAGCTAGTCTTCTCTCTGTCTCATCTCAGGAGATATAACCAGCTAGTCCTCTCTCTTTCTCATCTCAGGGGATATAACCAGCTAGTCCTCTCTCCGTGTCTCAGGGGATATAACCAACTAGTCCTCTCTCTGTGTCTCAGGGGATATAACCAGCTCGTCCTCTCTCTGTGTCTCAGAGGATATAACCAGCTAGTCCTCTCTATGTCTCAGAGGATATAACCAGCTAGTCCTCTCTCTGTGTCTCAGGGGATATGACCAGCTAGTCCTCTCTCTGTGTCTCAGGGGGTATAACCAGCTAGCCCTCTCTCTGTCTCGTCTCAGGGGATATAACCAGCTAGTCCTCTCTCTGTGTCTCAGGGGATATAACCAGCTAGTCCTCTCTCTGTGTCTCAGGGGATTTAACCAGATAGTCCTCTCTATGTGTCTCAGGGGATATAACCAGCTCGTCCTCTCTCTGTGTCTCAGGGGATATAACCAGCTAGTCTTCTCTCTGTGTATCAGGGGATATAACCAGCTAGTCCTCTCTCTGTGTCTCAGGGGATATGACCAGCTAGTCTTCACTCTGTGTATCAGGGGATATAACCAGCTAGTCCTCTCTCTGTGTCTCAGGGGATATAACCAGCTAGCGCTCTCTCTGTCTCATCTCAGGGGATATAACCAGCTAGTCCTCTCTCTGTGTCTCAGGGGATTTAACCAGCTAGTCCTCTCTCTGTGTCTCAGGGGATATAACCAGCTAGTCCTCTCTCTGTGTCTCAGGGGATATAACCAGCTCGTCCTTTCTCTGTGTCTCAGGGGATATAACCAGCTAGTCTTCTCTCTGTGTATCAGGGGATATAACCAGCTAGTCCTCTCTCTGTGTCTCAGGGGATATAACCAGCTAGTCCTCTCTCTGTGTCTCAGGGGATATAACCAGCTAGTCCTCTCTCTGTGTCTCAGGGGATATAACCAGCTAGTCCTCTGTCTGTGTCTCAGGGGATATGACCAGCTAGTCCTCTCTCTGTGTCTCAGGAGATATAACCAGCTAGTCCTCTCTCCGTGTCTCAGGGGATATGACCAGCTAGTCCTCTCTCTGTGTCTCAGGGGATATAACCAGCTAGTCCTCTCTCCGTGTCTCAGGGGATATGACCAGCTAGTCCTCTCTCTGTGTCTCAGGGGATATGACCAGCTAGTCCTCTCTCTGTGTCTCAGGGGATATAACCAGCTAGCCCTCTCGCTGTCTCATCTTTGGGGATATAACCAGCTAGTCCTCTCTCTGTGTCTCAGGGGATATAACCAGCTAGTCCTCTCTCTGTGTCTCAGGGGATTTAACCAGCTAGTCCTCTCTCTGTGTCTCAGGGGATATAACCAGCTAGTCTTCTCTCTGTCTCATCTCAGGGGATAAAACCAGCTAGTCCTCTCTCTTTCTCATCTCAGGGGATATAACCAGCTAGTCCTCTCTCCGTGTCTCAGGGGATATAACCAGCTAGTCTTCTCTCTGTCTCATCTCAGGGGATATAACCAGCTAGTCCTCTCTCTTTCTCATCTCAGGGGATATAACCAGCTAGTCCTCTCTCCGTGTCTCAGGGGATATAACCAACTAGTCCTCTCTCTGTGTCTCAGGGGATATAACCAGCTCGTCCTCTCTCTGTGTCTCAGAGGATATAACCAGCTAGTCCTCTCTATGTCTCAGAGGATATAACCAGCTAGTCCTCTCTCTGTGTCTCAGGGGATATGACCAGCTAGTCCTCTCTCTGTGTCTCAGGGGGTATAACCAGCTAGCCCTCTCTCTGTCTCGTCTCAGGGGATATAACCAGCTAGTCCTCTCTCTGTGTCTCAGGGGATATAACCAGCTAGTCCTCTCTCTGTGTCTCAGGGGATTTAACCAGCTAGTCCTCTCTCTGTGTCTCAGGGGATATAACCAGCTAGTCCTCTGTCTGTGTCTCAGGGGATATGACCAGCTAGTCCTCTCTCTGTGTCTCAGGGGATATAACCAGCTAGCCCTCTCTCTGTCTCATCTCAGGGGATATAACCAACTAGTCCTCTCTCTGTGTCTCAGGGGATATAACCAGCTCGTCCTCTCTCTGTGTCTCAGGGGATATAACCAGCTAGTCTTCTCTCTTTGTATCAGGGGATATAACCAGCTAGTCCTCTATCTGTGTCTCAGGGGATATGACCAGCTAGTCTTCTCTCTGTGTATCAGGGGATATAACCAGCTAGTCCTCTCTCTGTGTCTCAGGGGATATAACCAGCTAGCGCTCTCTCTGTCTCATCTCAGGGGATATAACCAGCTAGTCCTCTCTCTGTGTCTCAGGGGATTTAACCAGCTAGTCCTCTCTCTTTGTCTCAGGGGATATAACCAGCTAGTCCTCTCTCTGTGTCTCAGGGGATATAACCAGCTAGCCCTCTCTCTGTCTCATCTCAGGGGATATAACCAACTAGTCCTCTCTGTGTCTCAGGGGATATAACCAGCTCGTCCTTTCTCTGTGTCTCAGGGGATATAACCAGCTAGTCTTCTCTCTGTGTATCAGGGGATATAACCAGCTTGTCCTCTCTCTATGTCTCAGGGGATATAACCAGCTAGTCCTCTCTCTGTGTCTCAGGGGATATAACCAACTAGTCCTCTCTCTGTGTCTCAGGGGATATAACCAGCTAGTCCTCTGTCTGTGTCTCAGGGGATATGACCAGCTAGTCCTCTCTCTGTGTCTCAGGAGATATAACCAGCTAGTCCTCTCTCCGTGTCTCAGGGGATATGACCAGCTAGTCCCCTCTCTGTGTCTCAGGGGATATGACCAGCTAGTCCTCTCTCTGTGTCTCAGGGGATATAACCAGCTAGCCCTCTCTCTGTCTCATCTCAGGGGATATAACCAGCTAGTCCTCTCTCTGTGTCTCAGGGGATATAACCAGCTAGTCCTCTCTCTGTGTCTCAGGGGATTAAACCAGCTAGTCCTCTCTCTGTGTCTCAGGGGATATAACCAGCTAGTATTCTCTCTGTCTCATCTCAGGGGATATAACCAGCTAGACCTCTCTCTTTCTCATCTCAGGGGATATAACCAGCTAGTCCTCTCTCCGTGTCTCAGGGGATATAGCCAGCTAGTCCTCTCTCTGTGTATCAGGGGATATAAACAGCTAGTCCTCTCTCTGTGTCTCAGGGGATATAACCAGCTAGTCCTATCTCTGTGTCTCAGGGGATATAACCAGCTAGTCCTCTCTCTGTGTCTCAGGGGATATAACCAGCTCGTCCTCTCTCTGTCTCAGGGGATATACCCAGCTAGTCCTCTCTCTGTGTCTCAGGGGATATAACAATCTAGCCCTCTCTCTGTCTCATCTCAGGGGATATAACCAACTAGTCCTCTCTCTGTGTCTCAGGGGATATAACCAGCTCGTCCTCTCTCTGTGTCTCAGGGGATATAACCAGCTAGTCTTCTCTCTGTGTATCAGGGGATATAACCAGCTAGTCCTCTCTCTGTGTCTCAGGGGATATAACCAGCTAGTCCTCTCTCTGTGTCTCAGGGGATATAACCAGCTAGTCCTCTCTCTGTGTCTCAGGGGATATAACCAGCTAGTCCTCTCTCTGTGTCTCAGGAGATATAACCAGCTAGTCCTCTCACTGTGTCTCAGGGGATATAAACAGCTAGTCCTCTCTCTGTGTCTCAGGGGATATAACCAGCTCGTCCTCTCTCTGTCTCATCTCAGGGGATATAACCAGCTAGTCCTCTGTCTGAGTCTCGGGGATAAGAACAGCTACTCCTCTCTCTTTGTCTCAGGGGATATAACCAGCTAGTCCTCTCTCCGTGTCTCAGGGGATATGACCAGCTAGTCCTCTCTCTGTGTCTCAGGGGATATGACCAGCTAGTCCTCTCTCTGTGTCTCAGGGGATATAACCAGCTAGCCCTCTCTCTGTCTCGTCTCAGGGATATAACCAGCTAGTCCTCTCTCTGTGTCTCAGGGGATATAACCAGCTAGTCCTCTCTCTGTGTCTCAGGGGATTTAACCAGCTAGTCCTCTCTCTGTGTCTAAGGGGATATAACCAGCTAGTCCTCTGTCTGTGTCTCAGGGGATATGACCAGCTAGTCCTCTCTCTGTGTCTCAGGGGATATAACCAGCTAGCCCTCTCTCTGTCTCATCTCAGGGGATATAACCAGCTAGTCCTCTCTCTGTGTCTCAGGGGATATAACCAGCTAGTCCTCTCTCTGTGTCTCAGGGGATTAAACCAGCTAGTCCTCTCTCTGTGTCTCAGGGGATATAACCAGCTCGTATTCTCTCTGTCTCATCTCAGGGGATATAACCAGCTAGTCCTCTCTCTTTCTCATCTCAGGGGATATAACCAGCTAGTCCTCTCTCCGTGTCTCAGGGGATATAGCCAGCTAGTCCTCTCTCTGTGTATCAGGGGATATAAACAGCTGGTCCTCTCTCTGTGTCTCAGGGGATATAACCAGCTAGTCCTCTCTCTGTGTCTCAGGGGATATAACCAGCTAGTCCTCTCTCTGTGTCTCAGGGGATATAACCAGCTCGTCCTCTCTCTGTCTCAGGGGATATACCCAGCTAGTCCTCTCTCTGTGTCTCAGGGGATATAACAATCTAGCCCTCTCTCTGTCTCATCTCAGGGGATATAACCAACTAGTCCTCTCTCTGTGTCTCAGGGGATATAACCAGCTCGTCCTCTCTCTGAGTCTCAGGGGATATAACCAGCTAGTCCTCTGTCTGAGTCTCGGGGATATGAACAGCTACTCCTCTCTCTTTGTCTCAGGGGATATAACCAGCTAGTCCTCTCTCCGTGTCTCAGGGGATATGACCAGCTAGTCCTCTCTCTGTCTCATCTCAGGGGATATAACCAACTAGTCCTCTCTCTGTGTCTCAGGGGATATAACCAGCTAGCGCTCTCTCTGTCTCATCTCAGGGGATATAACCAGCTAGTCCTCTCTCTGTGTCTCATGGGATTTAACCAGCTAGTCCTCTCTCTGTGTCTCAGGGGATATAACCAGCTAGTCCTCTCTCTGTGTCTCAGGGGATATAACCAGCTAGCCCTCTCTCTGTCTCATCTCAGGGGATATAACCAACTAGTCCTCTCTCTGTGTCTCAGGGGATATAACCAGCTCGTCCTTTCTCTGTGTCTCAGGGGATATAACCAGCTAGTCTTCTCTCTGTGTATCAGGGGATATAACCAGCTAGTCCTCTCTCTATGTCTCAGGGGATATAACCAGCTAGTCCTCTCTCTGTGTCTCAGGAGATATAACCAGCTAGTCCTCTCACTGTGTCTCAGGGGATATAAACAGCTAGTCCTCTCTCTGTGTCTCAGGGGATATAACCAGCTCGTCCTCTCTCTGTCTCATCTCAGGGGATATAACCAGCTAGTCCTCTGTCTGTGTCTCAGGGGATATAACCAGCTAGCCCTCTCTCTGTCTCATCTCAGGGTATATAACCAGCTAGTCCTCTCTCTGTGTCTCAGGGGATATAACCAGCTAGTCCTCTCTCTGTGTCTCAGGGGATTAAACCAGCTAGTCCTCTCTCTGTGTCTCAGGGGATATAACCAGCTAGTATTCTCTCTGTCTCATCTCAGGGGATATAACCAGCTAGTCCTCTCTCTTTCTCATCTCAGGGGATATAACCAGCTAGCCCTCTCTCTGTCTCATCTCAGGGGATATAACCAACTAGTCCTCTCTCTGTGTCTCAGGGGATATAACCAGCTCGTCCTCTCTCTGTGTCTCAGGGGATATAACCAGCTAGTCTTCTCTCTGTGTATCAGGGGATATAACCAGCTAGTCCTCTCTCTATGTGTCTCAGGGGATATAACCAGCTAGTCCTCTCTCTGTGTCTCAGGGGATATAACCAGCTAGTCCTCTCTCTGTGTCTCAGGGGATATAACCAGCTAGTCCTCTCTCTGTGTCTCAGGGGATATAACCAGCTAGTCCTCTCTCTGTGTCTCAGGAGATATAACCAGCTAGTCCTCTCACTGTGTCTCAGGGGATATAAACAGCTAGTCCTCTCTCTGTGTCTCAGGGGATATAACCAGCTCGTCCTCTCTCTGTCTCATCTCAGGGGCTATAACCAGCTAGTCCTCTGTCTGAGTCTCGGGGATATGAACAGCTACTCCTCTCTCTGTGTCTCAGGGGATATAACCAGCTAGTCCTCTCTCCGTGTCTCAGGGGATATGACCAGCTAGTCCTCTCTCTGTGTCTCAGGGGATATGACCAGCTAGTACTCTCTCTGTGTCTCAGGGGATATAACCAGCTAGCCCTCTCTCTGTCTCGTCTCAGGGGATATAACCAGCTAGTCCTCTCTCTGTGTCTCAGGGGATATAACCAGCTAGTCCTCTCTCTGTGTCTCAGGGGATTTAACCAGCTAGTCCTCTCTCTGTGTCTCAGGGGATATAACCAGCTAGTCCTCTGTCTGTGTCTCAGGGGATATGACCAGCTAGTCCTCTCTCTGTGTCTCAGGGGATATAACCAGCTAGTCCTCTCTCCGTGTCTCAGGGGATATAACCAGCTAGTCCTCTCTCTGTGTCTCAGGGGATATAACCAGCTAGTCCTCTCTCTGTGTCTCAGGGGATTTAACCAGCTAGTCCTCTCTCTGTGTCTCAGGGGATATAACCAGCTAGTCTTCTCTCTGTCTCATCTCAGGGGATATAACCAGCTAGTCCTCTCTCTTTCTCATCTCAGGGGATATAACCAGCTAGTCCTCTCTCCGTGTCTCAGGGGATATAACCAACTAGTCCTCTCTCTGTGTCTCAGGGGATATAACCAGCTCGTCCTCTCTCTGTGTCTCAGGGGATATAACCAGCTAGCCCTCTCTCTGTCTCGTCTCAGGGGATATAACCAGCTAGTCCTCTCTCTGTGTCTCAGGGGATATAACCAGCTAGTCCTCTCTCTGTGTCTCAGGGGATTTAACCAGCTAGTCCTCTCTCTGTGTCTCAGGGGATATAACCAGCTAGTCCTCTCTCTGTGTCTCAGGGGATATGACCAGCTAGTCCTCTCTCTGTGTCTCAGGGGATATAACCAGCTAGTCCTCTCTCCGTGTCTCAGGGGATATGACCAGCTAGTCCTCTCTCTGTGTCTCAGCGGATATAACCAGCTAGCCCTCTCTCTGTCTCATCTCAGGGGATATAACCAGCTAGTCCTCTCTCTGTGTCTCAGGGGATATAACCAGCTAGTCCTCTGTCTGTGTCTCAGGGGATATGACCAGCTAGTCCTCTCTCCGTGTCTCAGGGGATATGACCAGCTAGTCCTCTCTCTGTGTCTCAGGGGATATGACCAGCTAGTCCTCTCTCTGTGTCTCAGGGGATATAACCAGCTAGCCCTCTCTCTGTCTCATCTCAGGGGATATAACCAGCTAGTCCTCTCTCTGTGTCTCAGGGGATATAACCAGCTAGTCCTCTGTCTGTGTCTCAGGGGATATGACCAGCTAGTCCTCTCTCTGTGTCTCAGGGGATATAACCAGCTAGTCCTCTCTCCCTGTCTCAGGGGATATGACCAGCTAGTCCTCTCTCTGTGTCTCAGGGGATATGACCAGCTAGTCCTCTCTCTGTGTCTCAGGGGATATGACCAGCTAGTCCTCTCTCTGTGTCTCAGGGGATATAACCAGCTAGCCCTCTCTCTGTCTCATCTCAGGGGATATAACCAGCTAGTCCTCTCTCTGTGTCTCAGGAGATTTAACCAGCTAGTCCTCTCTCTGTGTCTCAGGGGATATAAACAGCTAGTATTCTCTCTGTCTCATCTCAGGGGATATAACCAGCTAGTCCTCTCTCTTTCTCATCTCAGGGGATATAACCAGCTAGTCCTCTCTCCGTGTCTCAGGGGATATAGCCAGCTAATCCTCTCTCTGTGTATCAGGGGATATAAAAAGCTAGTCCTCTCTCTGTGTCTCAGGGGATATAACCAGCTAGTCCTCTCTCTGTGTCTCAGGGGATATACCCAGCTAGTCCTCTCTCTGTGTCTCAGGGGATATAACCAGCTAGCCCTCTCTCTGTCTAATCTCAGGGGATATAACCAACTAGTCCTCTCTCTGTGTCTCAGGGGATATAACCAGCTCGTCCTCTCTCTGTGTCTCAGGGGATATAACCAGCTAGTCTTCTCTCTGTGTATCAGGGGATATAACCAGCTAGTCCTCTCTCTGTGTCTCAGGGGATATAACCAGCTAGTCCTCTCTCTGTGTCTCAGGGGATATAACCAGCTAGTCCTCTGTCTGTGTCTCGGGGACATGACCAGCTAGTCCTCTCTCTGTGTCTCAGGGGATATAACCAGCTAGTCCTCTCTCCGTGTCTCAGGGGATATGACCAGCTAGTCCTCTCTCTGTGTCTCAGGGGATATGACCAGCTAGTCCTCTCTCTGTGTCTCAGGGGATATAACCAGCTAGCCCTCTCTCTGTCTCGTCTCAGGGGATATAACCAGCTAGTCCTCTCTCTGTCTCGTCTCAGGGGATATAACCAGCTAGTCCTCTCTCTGTGTCTCTGGGGATTTAACCAGCTAGTCCTCTCTCTGTGTCTCAGGGGATATAACCAGCTAGTCCTCTGTCTGTGTCTCAGGGGATATGACCAGCTAGTCCTCTCTCTGTATCTCAGGGGATATAACCAGCTAGTCCTCTCTCCGTGTCTCAGGGGATATGACCAGCTAGTCCTCTCTCTGTGTCTCAGGGGATATGACCAGCTAGTCCTCTGTCTGTGTCTCGGGGACATGACCAGCTAGTCCTCTCTCTGTGTCTCAGGGGATATAACCAGCTATTCCTCTCTCCGTGTCTCAGGGGATATGACCAGCTAGTCCTCTCTCTGTGTCTCAGGGGATATGACCAGCTAGTCCTCTCTCTGTGTCTCAGGGGATATAACCAGCTAGTCCTCTCTCCGTGTCTCAGGGGATATGACCAGCTAGTCCTCTCTCTGTGTCTCAGGGGATATGACCAGCTAGTCCTCTCTCTGTGTCTCAGGGGATATAACCAGCTAGCCCTCTCTCTGTCTCGTCTCAGGGGATATAACCAGCTAGTCCTCTCTCTGTGTCTCAGGGGATATAACCAGCTAGTCCTCTCTCTGTGTCTCTGGGGATTTAACCAGCTAGTCCTCTCTCTGTGTCTCAGGGGATATAACCAGCTAGTCCTCTGTCTGTGTCTCAGGGGATATGACCAGCTAGTCCTCTCTCTGTATCTCAGGGGATATAACCAGCTAGTCCTCTCTCCGTGTCTCAGGGGATATGACCAGCTAGTCCTCTCTCTGTGTCTCAGGGGATATGACCAGCTAGTCCTCTGTCTGTGTCTCGGGGACATGACCAGCTAGTCCTCTCTCTGTGTCTCAGGGGATATAACCAGCTATTCCTCTCTCCGTGTCTCAGGGGATATGACCAGCTAGTCCTCTCTCTGTGTCTCAGGGGATATAACCAGCTAGCCCTCTCTCTGTCTCGTCTCAGGGGATATAACCAGCTAGTCCTCTCTCTGTGTCTCAGGGGATATAACCAGCTAGTCCTCTCTCTGTGTCTCAGGGGATTTAACCAGCTAGTCCTCTCTCTCTGTGTCTCAGGGGATATAACCAGCTAGTCCTCTCTCCGTGTCTCAGGGGATATGACCAGCTAGTCCTCTCTCTGTGTCTCGGGGACATGACCAGCTAGTCCTCTCTCTGTGTCTCAGGGGATATAACCAGCTAGTCCTCTCTCCGTGTCTCAGGGGATATGACCAGCTAGTCCTCTCTCTGTGTCTCAGGGGATATGACCAGCTAGTCCTCTCTCTGTGTCTCAGGGGATATAACCAGCTATCACTCTCGCTGTCTCATCTTTGGGGATATAACCAGCTAGTCCTCTCTCTGTGTCTCAGGGGATATAACCAGCTAGTCCTCTCTCTGTGTCTCAGGGGATTTAACCAGCTAGTCCTCTCTCTGTGTCTCAGGGGATATAACCAGCTAGTCTTCTCTCTGTCTCATCTCAGGAGATATAACCAGCTAGTCCTCTCTCTTTCTCATCTCAGGGGATATAACCAGCTAGTCCTCTCTCCGTGTCTCAGGGGATATAACCAACTAGTCCTCTCTCTGTGTCTCAGGGGATATAACCAGCTCGTCCTCTCTCTGTGTCTCAGAGGATATAACCAGCTAGTCCTCTCTATGTCTCAGAGGATATAACCAGCTAGTCCTCTCTCTGTGTCTCAGGGGATATGACCAGCTAGTCCTCTCTCTGTGTCTCAGGGGGTATAACCAGCTAGCCCTCTCTCTGTCTCGTCTCAGGGGATATAACCAGCTAGTCCTCTCTCTGTGTCTCAGGGGATATAACCAGCTAGTCCTCTCTCTGTGTCTCAGGGGATTTAACCAGCTAGTCCTCTCTCTGTGTCTCAGGGGATATAACCAGCTCGTCCTCTCTCTGTGTCTCAGGGGATATAACCAGCTAGTCTTCTCTCTGTGTATCAGGGGATATAACCAGCTAGTCCTCTCTCTGTGTCTCAGGGGATATGACCAGCTAGTCTTCACTCTGTGTATCAGGGGATATAACCAGCTAGTCCTCTCTCTGTGTCTCAGGGGATATAACCAGCTAGCGCTCTCTCTGTCTCATCTCAGGGGATATAACCAGCTAGTCCTCTCTCTGTGTCTCAGGGGATTTAACCAGCTAGTCCTCTCTCTGTGTCTCAGGGGATATAACCAGCTAGTCCTCTCTCTGTGTATCAGGGGATATAACCAGCTAGCCCTCTCTCTGTCTCATCTCAGGGGATATAACCAACTAGTCCTCTCTGTGTCTCAGGGGATATAACCAGCTCGTCCTTTCTCTGTGTCTCAGGGGATATAACCAGCTAGTCTTCTCTCTGTGTATCAGGGGATATAACCAGCTAGTCCTCTCTCTGTGTCTCAGGGGATATAACCAGCTAGTCCTCTCTCTGTGTCTCAGGGGATATAACCAGCTAGTCCTCTCTCTGTGTCTCAGGGGATATAACCAGCTAGTCCTCTGTCTGTGTCTCAGGGGATATGACCAGCTAGTCCTCTCTCTGTGTCTCAGGAGATATAACCAGCTAGTCCTCTCTCCGTGTCTCAGGGGATATGACCAGCTAGTCCTCTCTCTGTGTCTCAGGGGATATAACCAGCTAGTCCTCTCTCCGTGTCTCAGGGGATATGACCAGCTAGTCCTCTCTCTGTGTCTCAGGGGATATGACCAGCTAGTCCTCTCTCTGTGTCTCAGGGGATATAACCAGCTAGCCCTCTCGCTGTCTCATCTTTGGGGATATAACCAGCTAGTCCTCTCTCTGTGTCTCAGGGGATATAACCAGCTAGTCCTCTCTCTGTGTCTCAGGGGATTTAACCAGCTAGTCCTCTCTCTGTGTCTCAGGGGATATAACCAGCTAGTCTTCTCTCTGTCTCATCTCAGGGGATATAACCAGCTAGTCCTCTCTCTTTCTCATCTCAGGGGATATAACCAGCTAGTCCTCTCTCCGTGTCTCAGGGGATATAACCAGCTAGTCTTCTCTCTGTCTCATCTCAGGGGATATAACCAGCTAGTCCTCTCTCTTTCTCATCTCAGGGGATATAACCAGCTAGTCCTCTCTCCGTGTCTCAGGGGATATAACCAACTAGTCCTCTCTCTGTGTCTCAGGGGATATAACCAGCTCGTCCTCTCTCTGTGTCTCAGAGGATATAACCAGCTAGTCCTCTCTATGTCTCAGAGGATATAACCAGCTAGTCCTCTCTCTGTGTCTCAGGGATATGACCAGCTAGTCCTCTCTCTGTGTCTCAGGGGGTATAACCAGCTAGCCCTCTCTCTGTCTCGTCTCAGGAGATATAACCAGCTAGTCCTCTCTCTGTGTCTCAGGGGATATAACCAGCTAGTCCTCTCTCTGTGTCTCAGGGGATTTAACCAGCTAGTCCTCTCTCTGTGTCTCAGGGGATATAACCAGCTAGTCCTCTGTCTGTGTCTCAGGGGATATGACCAGCTAGTCCTCTCTCTGTGTCTCAGGGGATATAACCAGCTAGCCCTCTCTCTGTCTCATCTCAGG
The DNA here is from genome assembly GCF_965601325.2 of Salmo salar. NCBI lineage: Eukaryota > Metazoa > Chordata > Actinopteri > Salmoniformes > Salmonidae > Salmo > Salmo salar. The sequence continues at coordinate 93,912,338 of NC_138293.1, read as the reverse complement.
GGATATAACCAGCTAGTCCTCTCTCTGTGTCTCAGGGGATATAACCAGCTAGTCCTCTCTCTGTGTCTCAGGGGATATAACCAGCTAGTCCTCTCTCTGTGTCTCAGGGGATATAACCAGCTAGTCCTCTCTCTGTGTCTCAGGGGATATGACCAGCTAGTCCTCTCTCTGTGTATCAGGGGATATAACCAGCTAGTCCTCTCTCTGTGTCTCAGGGGATATAACCAGCTAGCGCTCTCTCTGTCTCATCTCAGGGGATATAACCAGCTAGTCCTCTCTCTGTGTCTCAGGGGATTTAACCAGCTAGTCCTCTCTCTTTGTCTCAGGGGATATAACCAGCTAGCCCTCTCTCTGTCTCATCTCAGGGGATATAACCAACTAGTCCTCTCTGTGTCTCAGGGGATATAACCAGCTCGTCCTTTCTCTGTGTCTCAGGGGATATAACCAGCTAGTCTTCTCTCTGTGTATCAGGGGATATAACCAGCTAGTCCTCTCTCTATGTCTCAGGGGATATAACCAGCTAGTCCTCTCTCTGTGTCTCAGGGGATATAACCAGCTAGTCCTCTCTCTGTGTCTCAGGGGATATAACCAGCTAGTCCTCTGTCTGTGTCTCAGGGGATATGACCAGCTAGTCCTCTCTCTGTGTCTCAGGGGATATAACCAGCTAGTCCTCTCTCCGTGTCTCAGGGGATATGACCAGCTAGTCCCCTCTCTGTGTCTCAGGGGATATGACCAGCTAGTCCTCTCTCTGTGTCTCAGGGGATATAACCAGCTAGCCCTCTCTCTGTCTCATCTCAGGGGATATAACCAGCTAGTCCTCTCTCTGTGTCTCAGGGGATATAACCAGCTAGTCCTCTCTCTGTGTCTCAGGGGATTATAACCAGCTAGTCCTCTCTCTGTGTCTCAGGGGATATAACCAGCTAGTCTTCTCTCTGTCTCATCTCAGGGGATATAACCAGCTAGTCCTCTCTCTTTCTCATCTCAGGGGATATAACCAGCTAGTCCTCTCTCCGTGTCTCAGGGGATATAGCCAGCTAGTCCTCTCTCTGTGTCTCAGGGGATATAAACAGCTAGTCCTCTCTCTGTGTCTCAGGGGATATAACCAGCTAGTCCTCTCTCTGTGTCTCAGGGGATATAACCAGCTAGTCCTCTCTCTGTGTCTCAGGGGATATAACCAGCTCGTCCTCTCTCTGTCTCAGGGGATATACCCAGCTAGTCCTCTCTCTGTGTCTCAGGGGATATAACAAGCTAGCCCTCTCTCTGTCTCATCTCAGGGGATATAACCAACTAGTCCTCTCTCTGTGTCTCAGGGGATATAACCAGCTCGTCCTCTCTCTGTGTCTCAGGGGATATAACCAGCTAGTCTTCTCTCTGTGTCTCAGGGGATATAACCAGCTAGTCCTCTCTCTGTGTCTCAGGGGATATAACCAGCTAGTCCTCTCTCTGTGTCTCAGGGGATATAACCAGCTAGTCCTCTCTCTGTGTCTCAGGGGATATAACCAGCTAGTCCTCTCTCTGTGTCTCAGGGGATATAACCAGCTAGTCCTCTCTCTGCTCGTCTCAGGGGATATAACCAGCTAGTCCTCTCTCTGTGTCTCAGGGGATATGAACAGCTAGTCCTCTCTCTGTGTCTCAGGGGATATAACCAGCTAGTCCTCTCTCTGTGTCTCAGGGGATATAACCAGCTAGTCCTCTCTCTGTGTCTCAGGGGATATGACCAGCTAGTCCTCTCTCTGTGTCTCAGGGGATATAACCAGCTAGCCCTCTCTCTGTCTCGTCTCAGGGATATAACCAGCTAGTCCTCTCTCTGTGTCTCAGGGGATATAACCAGCTAGTCCTCTCTCTGTGTCTCAGGGGATATAACCAGCTAGTCCTCTCTCTGTGTCTCAGGGGATATAACCAGCTAGTCCTCTCTCTGTGTCTCAGGGGATATGACCAGCTAGTCCTCTCTCTGTGTCTCAGGGGATATAACCAGCTAGCCCTCTCTCTGTCTCATCTCAGGGGATATAACCAACTAGTCCTCTCTCTGTGTCTCAGGGGATATAACCAGCTCGTCCTCTCTCTGTGTCTCAGGGGATATAACCAGCTAGTCTTCTCTCTGTGTATCAGGGGATATAACCAGCTAGTCCTCTCTCTGTGTTCTCAGGGGATATAACCAGCTAGTCCTCTCTCTGTGTCTCAGGGGATATAACCAGCTAGTCCTCTCTCTGTGTCTCAGGGGATATAACCAGCTAGTCCTCTCTCTGTGTCTCAGGGGATATAAACAGCTAGTCCTCTCTCTGTGTCTCAGGGGATATAACCAGCTAGTCCTCTCTCTGTGTCTCAGGGGATATAACCAGCTAGTCCTCTCTCTGTGTCTCAGGGGATATAACCAGCTCGTCCTCTCTCTGTCTCAGGGGATATACCCAGCTAGTCCTCTCTCTGTGTCTCAGGGGATATAACCAGCTAGCCCTCTCTCTGTCTCATCTCAGGGGATATAACCAACTAGTCCTCTCTCTGTGTCTCAGGGGATATAACCAGCTCGTCCTCTCTCTGTGTCTCAGGGGATATAACCAGCTAGTCTTCTCTCTGTGTATCAGGGGATATAACCAGCTAGTCCTCTCTCTGTGTCTCAGGGGATATAACCAGCTAGTCCTCTCTCTGTGTCTCAGGGGATATAACCAGCTAGTCCTCTCTCTGTGTCTCAGGGGATATAACCAGCTAGTCCTCTCTCTGTGTCTCAGGAGATATAACCAGCTAGTCCTCTCACTGTGTCTCAGGGGATATAAACAGCTAGTCCTCTCTCTGTGTCTCAGGGGATATAACCAGCTCGTCCTCTCTCTGTCTCATCTCAGGGGATATAACCAGCTAGTCCTCTGTCTGTGTCTCAGGGGATATGACCAGCTAGTCCTCTCTCTGTGTCTCAGGGGATATAACCAGCTAGTCCTCTCTCTGTCTCATCTCAGGGGATATAACCAGCTAGTCCTCTCTCTGTGTCTCAGGGGATATAACCAGCTAGTCCTCTCTCTGTGTCTCAGGGGATATAACCAGCTAGTCCTCTCTCTGTCTCATCTCAGGGGATATAACCAGCTAGTCCTCTCTCTGTGTCTCAGGGGATATAACCAGCTAGTCCTCTCTCTGTGTCTCAGGGGATATAACCAGCTAGTCTTCTCTCTGTGTCATCTCAGGGGATATAACCAGCTAGTCCTCTCTCTGTGTCTCAGAGGATATAACCAGCTAGTCCTCTCTCTCTATGTCTCAGAGGATATAACCAGCTAGTCCTCTCTCTCTTTGTGTCTCAGGGGATATAACCAGCTAGTCCTCTATCTGTGTCTCAGGGGATATAACCAGCTAGTCCTAACTCTCTGTGTCTCAGGGGATATAACGAGCTAGTCCTCTCTCTGTGTCTCAGGGGATATAACCAGCTTGTCCGCTCTCTGTGTCTTAGGGGATATGACCAGCTAGTTCACTCTCTGTGTCTCAGGGGATATGACCACCTAGTCCTCTCTCTGTGTCTCAGGGGATATGACCAGCTAGTCCTCTCTCTGTGTTTCAGGGGTTATAACCAGCTAGTCCGCTCTCTGTGTCTCAGGGGATATGACCAGCTAGTTCACTCTCTGTGTCTCAGGGGATATGACCACCTAGTCCTCTCTCTGTGTCTCAGGGGATATGACCAGCTAGTCCTCTCTCTGTGTCTCAGAGGATATAACCAGCTAGTCTTCTCCCTGTGTCTCAGGGGATATAACTAGCTAGTCCTCTCTCTGTGTCTCAGGGGATATGACCAGCTAGTCCTCTCTCTGTGTCTCAGAGGATATAACCAGCTAGTCCTCTCTCTGTGTCTCAGAGGATATAACCAGCTAGTCTTCTCTCTGTGTCTCAGGGGATATGACCACCTAGTCCTCTCTCTGTGTCTCAGGGGATATGACCAGCTAAGCCTCTCTCTGTGTTTCAGGGGATATGACCAGCTAGTTCACTCTCTGTGTCTCAGGGGATATGACCACCTAGTCCTCTCTCTGTGTCTCAGGGGATATGACCAGCTAGTCCTCTTTCTGTGTCTCAGAGGATATAACCAGCTAGACTTCTCCCTGTGTCTCAGGGGATATAACTAGCTAATCCTCTCTCTGTGTCTCAGGGGATATGACCAGCTAGTCCTCTCTCTGTGTCTCATGGGATATAACCAGCTAGTCCTCTCTCTGTGTCTCAGGGGATATGACCAGCTAGTCCTCTCTATGTCTCAGAGGATGTAACCAGCTAGTCCTCTCTCTGTGTCTCAGAGGATATAACCAGCTAGTCCTCTCTATGTCTCCGGGGATATGACCAGCTAGTCCTCTCTATGTCTCAGAGGATATAACCAGCTAGTCCTCTCTATGTCTCAGTGGATATAACCAGCTAGTCCTCTCTCTGTGTCTCAGGGGATATGACCAGCTAGTCCTCTCTCTGTGTCTCAGGGGATATAACCAGCTAGTCCTCTCTCTGTGTCTCAAGGGATATGACCAGCTAGTCCTCTCTCTGTGTCTCAGGGGATATAACCAGCTAGTCCTCTCTCTGTGTCTCAAGGGATATGACCAGCTAGTCCTCTCTCTGTGTCTCAGGGGATATAACCAGCTAGTCCTCTCTCTGTGTCTCAGGGGATATAACCAGCTAGTCCTCTCTCTGTGTCTCAGGGGATATGACCAGCTAGTCCTCTCTCTGTGTCTCATGGGATATAACCAGCTAGTCCTCTCTCCGTGTCTCAGGGGATATAACCAGCTAGTCTTCTCTCTGTCTCATCTCAGGGGATATAACCAGCTAGTCCTCTCTCTCTTTGTGTCTCAGAGGATATAACCAGCTAGTCTTCTATCTATGTCTCAGGGGATATAACCAGCTAGTCCTCTCTCTGTGTCTCAGGGGATATAACGAGCTAGTCCTCTCTCTGTGTCTCAGGGGATATAACCAGCTTGTCCGCTCTCTGTGTCTTAGGGGATATGACCAGCTAGTTCACTCTCTGTGTCTCAGGGGATATGACCACCTAGTCCTCTCTCTGTGTCTCAGGGGATATGACCAGCTAGTCCTCTCTCTGTGTTTCAGGGGATATAACCAGCTAGTCCGCTCTCTGTGTCTCAGGGGATATGACCAGCTAGTTCACTCTCTGTGTCTCAGGGGATATGACCACCTAGTCCTCTCTCTGTGTCTCAGGGGATATGACCAGCTAGTCCTCTCTCTGTGTCTCAGAGGATATAACCAGCTAGTCTTCTCCCTGTGTCTCAGGGGATATAACTAGCTAGTCCTCTCTCTGTGTCTCAGGGGATATGACCAGCTAGTCCTCTCTCTGTGTCTCAGAGGATATAACCAGCTAGTCCTCTCTCTGTGTCTCAGAGGATATAACCAGCTAGTCTTCTCTCTGTGTCTCAGGGGATATGACCACCTAGTCCTCTCTCTGTGTCTCAGGGGATATGACCAGCTAAGCCTCTCTCTGTGTTTCAGGGGATATAACCAGCTAGTCCGCTCTCTGTGTCTCAGGGGATATGACCAGCTAGTTCACTCTCTGTGTCTCAGGGGATATGACCACCTAGTCCTCTCTCTGTGTCTCAGGGGATATGACCAGCTAGTCCTCTTTCTGTGTCTCAGAGGATATAACCAGCTAGTCTTCTCCCTGTGTCTCAGGGGATATAACTAGCTAATCCTCTCTCTGTGTCTCAGGGGATATGACCAGCTAGTCCTCTCTCTGTGTATCAGGGGATATAACCAGCTAGTCCTCTCTCTGTGTCTCAGGGGATATGACCAGCTAGTCCTCTCTATGTCTCAGAGGATGTAACCAGCTAGTCCTCTCTCTGTGTCTCAGAGGATATAACCAGCTAGTCCTCTCTATGTCTCCGGGGATATGACCAGCTAGTCCTCTCTATGTCTCAGAGGATATAACCAGCTAGTCCTCTCTATGTCTCAGTGGATATAACCAGCTAGTCCTCTCTCTGTGTCTCAGGGGATATGACCAGCTAGTCCTCTCTCTGTGTCTCAGGGGATATAACCAGCTAGTCCTCTCTCTGTGTCTCAAGGGATATGACCAGCTAGTCCTCTCTCTGTGTCTCAGGGGATATAACCAGCTAGTCCTCTCTCTGTGTCTCAGGGGATATAACCAGCTAGTCCTCTCTCTGTGTCTCAGGGGATATGACCAGCTAGTCCTCTCTCTGTGTCTCAGGGGATATAACCAGCTAGTCCTCTCTCTGTGTCTCAGGGGATATAACCAGCTAGTCCTCTCTCTGTGTCTCAGGGGATATAACCAGCTAGTCCTCTTTCTGTGTCTCAGGGGATATAACCAGCTAGTCCTCTCTCTGTGTCTCAGGGGATATAAACAGCTAGTCCTCTCTCTGTGTCTCAGGGGGGTTAGGGAGAAGCATACTCATTCATACATACATATAAAATAGCATTGGTTAGGGACATTGCTCATCTTCATGCATAACACAGTGTTAAATGAGAACAGGGGCAGTCAAACAAATACTTTGTGCAATGAATGTATCCTGCATCACCAGTCTCTGTCTGTCTCTCCTCTTCCCAGTAGCAGCAGCCCTACTACAGTTGAACTCATGGTCCCAGCATGCATCACCAGTCTTTCTCTGTCTCTCCTCTTCCCAGTAGCAGCAGCCCTACTACAGTTGAACTCATGCACCCAGCATGCATCACCAGTCTCTCTCTGTCTCTCCTCTTCCCAGTAGCAGCAGCCCTACTACAGTTGAACTCATGCACCCAGCATGCATCACCAGTCTCTCTCTGTCTCTCCTCTTCCCAGTAGCAGCAGCCCTACTACAGTTGAAGCCCACAGAAGCCCTAAACGTAGTGCACTATAAAGGGAAAGGGGTGCCATTTGGGACACACACGTGGTTTATCATGATGCGTATCAACCTCAGTAGCAGCAGTTTCTCAGAAATCCAGAGTTCTAGAGGGTTTCATTATCATAGATAATCTTCTTGTGAAATAGCTTGTCTTCATTTCATAATCATAAACCTCTGGAATTGAGTGTATTGGAGTTAAAGGTATAAAGGTCCAGATAACAGAAAACCTGTAAGGATATGCTGAGCTGGATGGGGAGCCCCGCTGCCAGCGTGGTGCTAAGCTGTAGCTGTTGCTATGGTGTAAAGCCGCTGCTTGCTGCTCGTTCAGTAACAGTGAGCCCTGGTATAATTGCTCACTCAGGGTCTGAGGTCCATTAATCAACATAAGCATGATGCTCCGGGCCTCTGTTCCTGGGCCTGATGCACCACACTAACCTGGTTCTACAAATGCCTCTGGCACACAGTCTAACCTGCCTCCAGTCTCCAACTTCCAGTAGGCTGAGAGAAGTCCATTAATCAACATGAGCATGATGCTCCAGGCCTCTCCTCTCCAGGCTTCTCACCTCATGGCCTCTATACCCATGGCACATGGTCTAACTAGCCTCTAATGTACAACTCCACTCTCCCCATGGGAGATAACACTAACCTGCCTCTAACACTCTAACCTACTTACAATATATTCTCTCTCCCCCTGGTAGACACTTCAGCTTGTCTCTACAACCTCTGGCAATGCTCTTAGACAAAGGCTTCAAGGGAGAAGAGTGGTTCAGGTGAAAGGACACTGATAACAGGTACGTGGCTGTCTGACACTCACACTCCACTACTGCCTGGATGGCTGAGTGTGCACAAAGTGATGCTCTAAGTGAGTGCCAAATGAAATGGGTATCTATCACATTGCTCCTCTCTCTGCCAAACTTTCACAGCAATCTGTACAGTTATTCCCCCAGGGAAGGTGTGTGTGTGTGTGTGTGTGTGTGTGTGTGTGTGTGTGTGTGTGTGTGTGTGTGTGTGTGTGTGTGTGTGTGTGTGTGTGTGTGTGTGTGTGTGTGTGTGTGTGTGTGTGTGTGTGTGTGTGTGTGTGTGTGTGTGTGTGTGTGTGTGTGTGTGAGAGCAGTGAAAAGGTCTTTGCTCGGTTGACAAACGAGGAAGTGGATCGTGAGGCCGAGGAGAGGATTGATTCATGCAATAATACATCAGCTGCTGTGCCTGTCTGTCTGTGGGTGGAGGAGGGTGACAATGTTATCATTTTCTGTAAACAAGGGAATTGATGGAGCTAGAACACTTTGGCTTGCATCCCAAATAGCACCCTATTCCCTATATAGTGCACTACTTTTGACGAGGGTCCATTAGGGCTCTATAAAGAATAGTGTTCCATTTTGGAATGTGGGCTTTGTCTCTCCAGAGTGGAATCCATTACAGAGGAGGAGGAGTCATCTCGTTAGAACAACACTCTCCTGGTTAGATGGATGTATCACCCAGGGGAATGTTGAACTATGTAGGAAACTCATCAATTCTTCTTCTATTTTTGTTGATATCTTCCACTACCCAGGAAGCCACACCTCTGGGGATTTATTCACAGGAACTCGACCGTTATTGTGTGGAGAATCACCTAGTTTTCTCTTCCGACAATACAGCCGCACACTTCTTATAATCTCTCTCTCTCTCTCTCTCTCTCTCTCTCTCTCTCTCTCTCTCTCTCTCTCAAACACCTTGTTCATTGATCTCTGAAGGTAGATGTAAGGGAGAACAAGCAACATCAGAATGAACCATAACAATAAATGTACTGTAACATGGTGTTGTACCCATGGGTCATAGGGCAGGCCTTTCTAACCCTGTTCCTGTGGGCCATTAGGCAGGCCTTTCTAACCCTGTTCCTGTGGGCCATAGGGCAGGCCTTTCTAACCCTGTTCCTGTGGGCCATAGGGCAGGCCTTTCTAACCCTGTTCCTGTGGGCCATAGGGCAGGCTTTCTAACCCTGTTCCTGTGGGCCATTAGGCAGGCCTTTCTAACCCTGTTCCTGTGGGCCATAGGGCAGGCTTTCTAACCCTGTTCCTGTGGGCCATAGGGCAGGCCTTTCTAACCCTGTTCCTGTGGGCCATAGGGCAGGCCTTTCTAACCCTGTTCCTGTGGGCCATAGGGCAGGCCTTTCTAACCCTGTTCCTGTGGGCCATAGGGCAGGCCTTTCTAACCCTGTTCCTGTGGGCCATAGGGCAGGCCTTTCTAACCCTGTTCCTGTGGGCCATAGGGCAGGACTTTCTAACCCTGTTCCTGTGGGCCATAGGGCAGACCTTTCTAACCCTGTTCCTGTGGGCCATAGGGCAGACCTTTCTAACCCTGTTCCTGTGGGCCATAGGGCAGGCCTTTCTAACCCTGTTCCTGGAGAGAACAATCCTGTAGGTTTGTGCACCTATCCCAGTTGTTGTAACTAACCTGCTTCAGCTAATTATTACAGTTGTACTAGAATAGGTTGGGAGTGAAAACCTACAGGACTTTAGTTCTCCAGGAACATGGTTGGAGAGCCCTGCCATACCTATAGCACTCTGTGATATGGTCCATGGTTGTACCATTCATATTATATGGATGGCCATTGAAATAACACAATGTCAGCTCCATCCATGCTGTCTTGCCGTACCTCATGTAGGCTGCTAGTCTCCTGGTCTCTAACCCATCTGAGGTATATGATGTAGACTGCTACTCTCTAACCCATCTGCTGTATATCATGTAGACTGCTAGTCTCTAACCCATCTGCTGTATATCATGTAGACTGCTAGTCTCTAACCCATCTGCTGTATATAATGTAGACTGCTACTCTCAAACCCATCTGCTGTATATCATGTAGACTGCTAGTCTAACCCATCTGCTGTATATCATGTAGACTACTAGTCTCTAACCCATCTGCTGTATACCATGTAGGCTGCTACTCTCTAACCCATCTGCTGTATATCATGTAGACTGCTAGTCACCTGGTCTCTGTAACCCATCTGCTGTATATCATGTAGACTGCTAGTCTCTAAACCATCTGCTGTATATCATGTAGACTGCTACTCTCTAACCCATCTGCTGTATATCATGTAGGCTGCTAGTCACCTGGTCTCTGTAACCCATCTGCTGTATATCATGTAGACTGCTAGTCTCTAACCCATCTGTTGTATATCATGTAGACTGCTAGTCTAACCCATCTGCTGTATATCATGTAGACTGCTAGTCTCTAACCCATCTGCTATATATCATGTAGACTGCTAGTCTCTAACCCATCTGCTGTATATCATGTAGACTGCTAGTCTCTAACCCATCTGCTGTATATCATGTAGACTGCTAGTCTCCTGTCTCTAACCCATCTGCTGTATATCATGTAGACTGCTAGTCTCCTGTCTCTAACCCATCTGCTGTATATCATGTAGACTGCTACTCTCTAACCCATCTGCTGTATATCATGTAGACTGCTACTCTCTAACCCATCTGCTGTATATCATGTAGGCTGCTAGTCTCTAACCCATCTGCTGTATATCATGTAGGCTGCTACTCTCTAACCCATCTGCTGTATATCATGTAGACTGCTACTCTCTAACCCATCTGCTGTATATCATGTACACTGCTAGTCTCTAACCCATCTGCTGTATATCATGTAGACTGCTAGTCTCTAACCCATCTGCTGTATACCATGTAGACTGCTAGTCTCTAACCCATCTGCTGTATATCGTGTAGACTGCTAGTCTCCTGTCTCTAACCCATCTACTGTATAGCATGTAGACTGCTAGTCTGCTGGTCTCTAACCCACCTGCTGTATATCATGTACACTGCTAGTCTCTAACCCATCTGCTGTATACCATGTAGACTGCTAGTCTCTAACTCATCTGTTGTATATCATGTAGACTGCTAGTCTCTAACCCATCTGCTGTATATCATGTAGACTGCTAGTCTCCTGTCTCTAACCCATCTGCTGTATATCATGTAGACTGCTAGTCTCCTGGTCTCTAACCCATCTGCTGTATATCATGTAGACTGCTAGTCTCTAACCCATCTGCTGTATATCATGTAGACTGCTAGTCTCTAACCCATCTGCTGTATTTCATGTAGAGCTGCTAGTCTCCTGTCTCTAACCCATCTACTGTATATCATGTAGACTGCAAGTCTGCTAGTCTTTAACCCATCTGCTATATATCATGTAGACTGCTAGTCTCTAACCCACCTGCTGTATATCATGTAGACTGCTAGTCTCCTGTCTCTAACCCATGTGCTGTATAGCATGTAGGCTGCTACTCTCTAACCCATCTGCTGTATATTATGTAGACTGCTAGTCTGTAAACCATCTGCTGTATATCATGTAGACTGCTAGTCTCTAACCCATCTGCTGTATATCATGTAGACTGCCAGTCTGCTAGTCTTTAACCCATCTGCTATATATCATGTAGACTGCTAGTCTCTAACCCATCTGTTGTATATCATGTAGACTGCTAGTCTAACCCATCTGCTGTATATCATGTAGACTGCTAGTCTCTAACCCATCTGCTATATATCATGTAGACTGCTAGTCTCTAACCCATCTGCTGTATATCATGTAGACTGCTAGTCTCTAACCCATCTGCTGTATATCATGTAGACTGCTAGTCTCTAACCCATCTGCTATATATCATGTAGACTGCTAGTTTCTAACCCATCTGTTGTATATCATGTAGACTGCTAGTCTAACCCATCTGCTGTATATCATGTCGACTGCTAGTCTCTAACCCATCTGCTGTATATCATGTAGACTGCTAGTCTCTAACCCATCTGCTGTATATCATGTCGACTGCTAGTCTAACCCATCTGCTGTATATCATGTAGACTGCTAGTCTCTAACCCATCTGCTGTATATCATGTAGACTGCTAGTCTAACCCATCTGCTGTATATCATGTAGACTGCTAGTCTCTAACCCATCTGCTGTATATCATGTAGACTGCTAGTCTCCTGTCTATAACCCATCTGCTGTATATCATGTAGACTGCCAGTCTAACCCATCTGCTGTATATCATGTAGACTGCTAGTCTCTAACCCATCTGCTGTATATCATGTAGACTGCTAGTCTCTAACCCATCTGCTGTATATCATGTAGACTGCTAGTCTCTAACCCATCTGCTGTATATCATGTAGACTGTTACTCTCTAACCCATCTGCTGTATATCATGTCGACTGCTAGTCTCTAACCCATCTGCTGTATATCATGTTGACTGCTAGTCTCCTGTCTCTAACCCATCTGCTGTATATCATGTGGACTGCTAGTCTAACCCATCTGCTGTATATCATGTAGACTGCTAGTCTTCTGTCTCTAACCCATCTGCTGTATATCATGTAGACTGCTAGTCTCTAACCCATCTGTTGTATATCATGTAGACTGCTAGTCTAACCTATCTGCTGTATATCATGTAGACTGCTAGTCTCTAACCCATCTGTTGTATATCATGTAGACTGCTAGTCTAACCCATCTGCTGTATATCATGTAGACTGCTAGTCTCTAACCCATCTGTTGTATATCATGTAGACTGCTAGTCTAACCCATCTGCTGTATATCATGTAGACTGCTAGTCTCTAACCCATCTGCTGTATATTATGTAGACTGCTAGTCTCTAACCTATCTGCTGTATATCATGTAGACTGCTAGTCTCTAACCTATCTGCTGTATATCATGTAGACTGCTAGTCTCTAACCCATCTGCTGTATATCATGTAGACTGCTAGTCTCCTGTCTCTAACCCATCTGCTGTATATCATGTAGACTGCTAGTCTCCTGTCTCTAACCCATCTGCTGTATATCATGTAGACTGCTAGTCTCTAACTCATCTGTTGTATATCATGTAGACTGCTAGTCTCTAACCCATCTGCTGTATATCATGTAGACTGCTAGTCTCCTGTCTCTAACCCATCTGCTGTATATCATGTAGACTGCTAGTCTAACCCATCTGCTGTATATCATGTAGACTGCTAGTCTCTAACCCATCTGCTTTATATCATGTAGACTGCTAGTCTCCTGTCTCTAACCCATCTGCTGTATATCATGTAGACTGCTAGTCTCCTGGTCTCTAACCCATCTGCTGTATATCATGTAGACTGCTAGTCTGCTGGTCTCTAACACACCTGCTGTATATTATGTAGACTGCTAGTCTCTAACCCATCTGCTGTATATCATGTAGACTGCTAGTCTGCTGGTCTCTAACACACCTGCTGTATATCATGTAGACTGCTAGTCTAACCCATCTGCTGTATATCATGTAGACTGCTAGTCTAACCCATCTGCTGTATATCATGTAGACTGCTAGTCTCTAACCCATCTGCTGTATATCATGTAGACTGCTACTCTCTAACCCATCTGCTGTATATCATGTAGACTGCTAGTCTCTAACCCATCTGCTGTATATCATGTAGACTGCTAGTCTCCTGTCTCTAACCCATCTGCTGTATATCATGTAGACTGCTAGTCCGATGGTCTTTAACCCACCTGCTGTATATCATGTAGACTGCTAGTCTCTAACCCATCTGTTGTATATCATGTAGACTGCTACTGTCTAACCCATCTGCTGTATATCATGTAGACTGCTAGTCTCTAACCCATCTGTTGTATATCATGTAGACTGCTAGTCTAACCCATCTGCTGTATATCATGTAGACTGCTAGTCTAACCCATCTGCTGTATATCATGTACACTGCTAGTCTCTAACCCATCTGTTGTATATCATGTAGACTGCTAGTCTAACCCATCTGCTGTATATCATGTAGACTGCTAGTCTCCTGTCTCTAACCCATCTGCTGTATATCATGTAGACTGCTAGTCTAACCCATCTGCTGTATATCATGTAGACTGCTAGTCTCTAACCCATCTGCTGTATATCATGTAGACTGCTAGTCTCTAACCCATCTGCTGTATATCATGTAGACTGCTAGTCTCCTGTCTCTAACCCATCTGCTGTATATCATGTAGACTGCTAGTCCGATGGTCTTTAACCCACCTGCTGTATATCATGTAGACTGCTAGTCTCTAACCCATCTGTTGTATATCATGTAGACTGCTACTGTCTAACCCATCTGCTGTATATCATGTAGACTGCTAGTCTCTAACCCATCTGTTGTATATCATGTAGACTGCTAGTCTAACCCATCTGCTGTATATCATGTAGACTGCTAGTCTAACCCATCTGCTGTATATCATGTAGACTGCTAGTCTCTAACCCATCTGTTGTATATCATGTAGACTGCTAGTCTAACCCATCTGCTGTATATCATGTAGACTGCTAGTCTCCTGTCTCTAACCCATCTGCTGTATATCATGTAGACTGCTAGTCTAACCCATCTGCTGTATATCATGTAGACTGCTAGTCTCTAACCCATCTGTTGTATATCATGTAGACTGCTAGTCTAACCCATCTGCTGTATATCATGTAGACTGCTAGTCTCCTGATCTCTAACCCATCTGCTGTATATCATGTAGACTACTAGTCTCCTGGTCTCTAACCCATCTGCTGTATATCATGTAGACTGCTAGTCTAACCCATCTGCTGTATATCATGTAGACTGCTAGTCTCTAACCCATCTGCTGTATATCATGTAGACTGCTAGTCTCTAACCCATCTGCTGTATATCATGTAGACTGCTAGTCTAACCCATCTGCTGTATATCATGTAGACTGCTAGTCTAACCCATCTGCTGTATATCATGTAGACTGCTAGTCTCTAACCCATCTGCTGTATATCATGTAGACTGCTAGTCTCCTGTCTCTAACCCATCTGCTGTATATCATGTAGACTGCTAGTCTCCTGTCTCTAACCCATCTGCTGTATATCATGTAGACTGCAAGTCTGCTAGTCTTTAACCCATCTGCTGTATATCATGTAGACTGCTAGTCTCTAACCCATCTGTTGTATATCATGTAGTCTGCTACTGTCTAACCCATCTGCTGTATATCATGTAGACTGCTAGTCTCTAACCCATCTGCTGTATATCATGTAGACTGCTAGTCTCTAACCCATCTGCTGTATATCATGTAGACTGCTAGTCTCTAACCCATCTGTTGTATATCATGTAGACTGCTAGTCTAACCCATCTGCTGTATATCATGTAGACTGCTACTCTCCTGTCTCTAACCCATCTGCTGTATATCATGTAGACTGCTAGTCTAACCCATCTGCTGTATATCATGTAGACTGCTAGTCTCCTGTCTCTAACCCATCTGCTGTATATCATGTAGACTGCTAGTCTCCTGTCTCTAACCCATCTGCTGTATATCATGTAGACTGCTAGTCTCTAACCCATCTGCTGTATATCATGTAGACTGCTAGTCTCTAACCCATCTGTTGTATATCATGTAGACTGCTAGTCTAACCCATCTGCTGTATATCATGTAGACTGCTAGTCTCCTGATCTCTAACCCATCTGCTGTATATCATGTAGACTACTAGTCTCCTGGTCTCTAACCCATCTGCTGTATATCATGTAGACTGCTAGTCTCTAACCCATCTGCTGTATATCATGTAGACTGCTAGTCTCTAACCCATCTGCTGTATATCATGTAGACTGCTAGTCTAACCCATCTGCTGTATATCATGTAGACTGCTAGTCTAACCCATCTGCTGTATATCATGTAGACTGCTAGTCTCTAACCCATCTGCTGTATATCATGTAGACTGCTAGTCTCCTGTCTCTAACCCATCTGCTGTATATCATGTAGACTGCTAGTCCGATGGTCTTTAACCCACCTGCTGTATATCATGTAGACTGCTAGTCTCTAACCCATCTGTTGTATATCATGTAGACTGCTACTGTCTAACCCATCTGCTGTATATCATGTAGACTGCTAGTCTCTAACCCATCTGTTGTATATCATGTAGACTGCTAGTCTAACCCATCTGCTGTATATCATGTAGACTGCTAGTCTAACCCATCTGCTGTATATCATGTACACTGCTAGTCTCTAACCCATCTGTTGTATATCATGTAGACTGCTAGTCTAACCCATCTGCTGTATATCATGTAGACTGCTAGTCTCCTGTCTCCAACCCATCTGCTGTATATCATGTAGACTGCTAGTCTAACCCATCTGCTGTATATCATGTAGACTGCTAGTCTCTAACCCATCTGTTGTATATCATGTAGACTGCTAGTCTCTAACCCATCTGCTGTGTATCATGTAGACTGCTAGTCTCCTGTCTCTAACCCATCTGCTGTATATCATGTAGACTGCTAGTCCGATGGTCTTTAACCCACCTGCTGTATATCATGTAGACTGCTAGTCTCTAACCCATCTGTTGTATATCATGTAGACTGCTACTGTCTAACCCATCTGCTGTATATCATGTAGACTGCTAGTCTCTAACCCATCTGTTGTATATCATGTAGACTGCTAGTCTAACCCATCTGCTGTATATCATGTAGACTGCTAGTCTAACCCATCTGCTGTATATCATGTAGACTGCTAGTCTCTAACCCATCTGTTGTATATCATGTAGACTGCTAGTCTAACCCATCTGCTGTATATCATGTAGACTGCTAGTCTCCTGTCTCTAACCCATCTGCTGTATATCATGTAGACTGCTAGTCTAACCCATCTGCTGTATATCATGTAGACTGCTAGTCTCTAACCCATCTGTTGTATATCATGTAGACTGCTAGTCTAACCCATCTGCTGTATATCATGTAGACTGCTAGTCTCCTGATCTCTAACCCATCTGCTGTATATCATGTAGACTACTAGTCTCCTGGTCTCTAACCCATCTGCTGTATATCATGTAGACTGCTAGTCTAACCCATCTGCTGTATATCATGTAGACTGCTAGTCTCTAACCCATCTGCTGTATATCATGTAGACTGCTAGTCTCTAACCCATCTGCTGTATATCATGTAGACTGCTAGTCTAACCCATCTGCTGTATATCATGTAGACTGCTAGTCTAACCCATCTGCTGTATATCATGTAGACTGCTAGTCTCTAACCCATCTGCTGTATATCATGTAGACTGCTAGTCTCCTGTCTCTAACCCATCTGCTGTATATCATGTAGACTGCTAGTCTCCTGTCTCTAACCCATCTGCTGTATATCATGTAGACTGCAAGTCTGCTAGTCTTTAACCCATCTGCTGTATATCATGTAGACTGCTAGTCTCTAACCCATCTGTTGTATATCATGTAGTCTGCTACTGTCTAACCCATCTGCTGTATATCATGTAGACTGCTAGTCTCTAACCCATCTGCTGTATATCATGTAGACTGCTAGTCTCTAACCCATCTGCTGTATATCATGTAGACTGCTAGTCTCTAACCCATCTGTTGTATATCATGTAGACTGCTAGTCTAACCCATCTGCTGTATATCATGTAGACTGCTACTCTCCTGTCTCTAACCCATCTGCTGTATATCATGTAGACTGCTAGTCTAACCCATCTGCTGTATATCATGTAGACTGCTAGTCTCCTGTCTCTAACCCATCTGCTGTATATCATGTAGACTGCTAGTCTCCTGTCTCTAACCCATCTGCTGTATATCATGTAGACTGCTAGTCTCTAACCCATCTGCTGTATATCATGTAGACTGCTAGTCTCCTGTCTCTAACCCATCTGCTGTATATCATGTAGACTGCTAGTCTCCTGTCTCTAACCCATCTGCTGTATATCATGTAGACTGCTAGTCTCCTGTCTCTAACCCATCTGCTGTATATCATGTAGACTACTAGTCTCCTGGTCTCTAACCCATCTGCTGTATATCATGTAGACTGCTAGTCTCTAACCCATCTGCTGTATATCATGTAGACTGCTAGTCTCTAACCCATCTGCTGTATATCATGTAGACTGCTAGTCTCCTGTCTCTTATCTATCTGCTGACACCTTCTCATGTTCAGCCCCAGTTCATTGACTGTTTGTGCCACTCCTATCTCTGTCCCCCAGCTACAACCAGCGCACATCATCAATAATGAGGGAGAGAGAGAGTTCCTAGGCCGCATCCCAGCGGTCACCCTATTGCCTTATATAGTGCACTATAGTACCAAGCCCCTAGTTAAAAGTAGTACACTCTATAGGAAATAGGCTGCCATTTGGGACGCAACCCTGTCTCTACATCAGTGACATCCAGAGACCATGTTATCAGTGTATGATTACACAGACAGACCCGGACATCAAATGACTAATTTTACAGTACATACGCTAGCTGTCTCATCATGTCATCCTGTTACGCCTCTTTTGAGGGACTGATTGAAGCTTGCTGTTTAAATTAGGAGGTGTGCAGAGCAGAGCTGCTACACAGAGGTTGTGTCCAAAAGGACACCCTATTCCCTATATAGTGCACTACTTTTGACCTGAGCCCTATGGGTCCTGTTCACAAATAGTGCACTACATAAGGAATAGGGTGCCATTTGGGACGCAAACCTAATTAAAATGCATGGAATTGACGTGAGGAAGGCAGGATGCTGTGGAGACAGGGAGCTCTATGGAGTCTCTCCTTGATCTATCTATCTCTCTCTCCTGATGCTACATGTACATTGCAGTGTGTTAGGTCCCACACTCCAGAGGATCATACAGTCTCTGGTAATTATTACATCTGTCCAGTCGGCCAGGTTGATTTAAAGACAATATGACTGGCAGAGGGTGGGCAGCTCTGATGTTGGTTCGTCTGATAGAAAGATAAAACAGAGATACTACTAGACTACCTCTTCTCTTCTCTCCTTCCTTCTCCTCTCCTCCCTTCTTCCCTCCTCTCCTTCTCTCCTCTTCTCTCCTCTCCTTCTCTCCTCTTCTCTCCTTCCTACTCCTCCCTTCTTCTCTCATCTCCTTCTCTCCTTCTCTTCTCTCCTTCCTTCTCCTCTCCTCCCTTCTTCTCTCCTCTCCTTCTCTCCTCTCCTTCTCTCCTTCTCTTCTCACCTTCCTTCTCCTCCCTTCTTCTCCTCTCTCCTCTCCTCCTTACTTCTTCTCTCGTCTCCTCCTCTCATGTCCTCTCCTCTCAATGCACATGCAGACAGACTACAGACAGACAGGCAGGCACAAACAGGTACAGACAGACAGGTACAAACAGGCAGACAGGCACGCTCAGACAGACAGGTATAGACAGACAGAAAGTTACAGACAGACAGACGGGTACAGACATGCAGGCACAGACAGACAGACAGACAGATACAGACAGACAGACGGGTACAGACAGGCAGGCAGGCACAGGCAGGCAGGCAGGCAGGCACAGACAGACAGACAGACAGACAGACAGACAGACAGACAGACAGACAGACAGACAGACAGACAGACAGACAGACAGACAGACAGGGCTCAGACAGACAGGTACAGACAGACAGAAAGTTACAGACGGGTACAGACAAACAGAAAGTTACAGACAGACAGACGGGTTCAGACAAACAGAAAGTTACTGACAGACAGATGGGTACAGACAAACAGACAGGTACAGACAGACAAACATACAGGTATAACAGACAGAGACAGACAGAGAGACAGACAGCTACAACATACAGGATATTGGTAGAAAAAGCCTGCCAATAAAACACCTTCCTCTCTGGGTCAATATGTCTCCAACTGTGTTGTAGTGATTACATTTACGCCTCCCTTTGACGTCTGCTAGTCACCAGGCAGGAAAAGGCAGAGTGTGCATCTCAAATGGTTCCCTATTCCCTCTGTAGTGCACTACTTTAGACCAGGACCCATTGGACTAATCCCTCTGTAGTGCACTACTTTAGACCAGGGTCCATTGGGCTAATCCCTCTGTAGTGCACTACTTTAGACCAGGGTCCATTGGGCTAATCCCTCTGTAGGGCACTACTTTAGACCAGGACCCATTGGGCTAATCCCTCTGTAGTGCACTACTTTAGACCAGGACCCATTGGGCTAATCCCTCTGTAGTGCACTACTTTAGACCAGGACCCATTGGGCTAATCTCTCTGCAGTGCACTACTTTAGACCAGGACCCATTGGGCTAATCTCTCTGCAGTGCACTACTTTAGACCAGGACCCATTGGGCTAATCTCTCTGCAGTGCACTACTTTAGACCAGGACCCATTGGGCTAATCTCTCTGTAGTGCACTACTTTAGACCAGGGTCTATTGGGCTAATAAAGCACCATTAGGGAAAACAACCAGAGGCAGCAGTGTGAAGAGAACATCACCAGAACATCTGGTTTCTGACTGCTTTTCTTGCTAGTGGGTTTGATACTAGCACAGACAGGCTCACACAGTAATACACATACCTCTATGAGTACATTTTCAATATTTCATACTTCAAAATTTCATTTTTCTATATTTCATACTTCTATATTTCATGAATCCCCGAGCTGACAAGGTAAAAATCTGCCGTTCTGCCCCTGATTAAGGCAGTTAACCGACTGTTCCCGGGTAGACCATCATTGTAAATACGAATTTGTTCTGACTTGCCTAGTTAAATAAAAATAAATGTCATACTTCTATATTTCATCATAGAGTACCTTATATTGATCACACCAAAGCTACATATGTCTTAGTGTTGATAGTTTTATTGTATCATAGATACAGCCTCTAACACTGATTACTATGCTCTCTGTTTACGAAACTCATGGCAGGGTACCGTAGCCTGGTCACCTGGGAGCGGAGACCGCTAGCTGGGTTTGTGAATAGAACTCTAATGTTCTCTACTGCTAGCTGGGTTTGTGAATAGAACTCTAATGTTCTCTACTGCTAGCTGGGTTTGTGTATAGAGCTCTAATGTTCTCTACTGCTAGCTGGGTTTGTGAATAGAACTCTAATGTTCTCTACTGTTAGTTGGGTTTGTGTTCAGAGCTCTAATGTTCTCTACTGCTAGCTGGGTTTGTGTATAGAGCTCTAATGTTCTCTACTGCTAGCTGGGTTTGTGAATAGAACTCTAATCTTCTCTAGTGCTAGCTGGGTTTGTGTTCAGAGCTCTAATGTGCTCTACTGCTAGCTGGGTTTGTGTACAGAGTTCCAATGTTATCTACTGGTAGCTGGGTTTGTGTATAGAGCTCTAATGTTCTCTACTGCTAGCTGGGTTTGTGTATAGAGCTCTAATGTTCTCTACTGCTAGCTGGGTTTGTGTTCAGAGCTCTAATGTTCTCTACTGCTAGCTGGGTTTGTGTTCAGAGCTCTAATGTTCTCTACTGCTAGCTGGGTTTGTGTTCAGAGCTCTAATGTTCTCTACTGCTAGCTGGGTTTGTGTTCAGAGCTCTAATGTTCTCTACTGCTAGCTGGGTTTGTGTATAAAGCTCTAATGTTCTCTACTGCTAGCTGGGTTTGTGTATAAAGCTCTAATGTTCTCTACTGCTAGCTGGGAGTGCTTGGCACCACCTATCCACAGCAGCAGATCCTGGTTATTTGTAATGTAGACTGATGGTGTTCATGGTGAAAACACTCTCTTAAGTGTAACGCCCATCTGTCTTGCCTCGCTCATCCACAGAGGATCAACATATGGTGGCATCCCAAATGACACCCTGTTCCCTATTTAGTACACTACTCTATGGTTCCCCATAGGCCTCTGGTCAAAGGTAGTGTACTACCCTAGGGTTTCCCCATAGGTCTCTGGTCAAAAGTAGTGCACTACCCTAGGATTTCCCATAGGCCTCTGGTCAAAAGTAGTGCACTGTAAAAGGAATAGGTTGCCATTTGGGAAAGACTACAGTTCTGTCTCTCTGTCAGCCAGGAACACACCTGTGTTTAGGACTAATGAAGACCCAGATGGCTTACTGTCATCAACATGAAATAAAGTAGTCAATGAAACGTCCTGATAAACCTAGCTAGTGCCATACGTCTTACAATGGGCAGCTACTTGGACAACAACAACTGGCCTCTTTGATTTATTGTGAATAAATTACAGAAGATTAATGTTTAGATTTGAGTTACTTAAATAGATTACAAGATGTTGTTAGATACATTAGATCAGAAAATGTATTTTTACTGATTCCAGTCTAATTGACTCCCCATGGATCATTCTGTCCAGCAGAAAACAGGACGTGAACAGCATCATACATGAGTGGAAAAAGCCACAAAACGACCAAATAGACACATAAACAACCACATGATGCCTAAAAAGAGCATGACAACCAGAGGGGAAAATCAAAGACATAGGTCTACAGAGGATATATATTTTTTACAATCCCAGTTAAATGGCTCCATGTGCTTTGAGCAGTGTATATTGTGTTTGAGCAGTGTATATTGTGTTTGAGCAGTGTATATTGTGTTTGAGCAGTGTATATTGTGTTTGAGCAGTGTATATTGTGTTTGAGCAGTGTATATTGTGTTTGAGCAGTGTATATTGTGTTTGAACAGTGTATATTGTGTTTGAGCAGTGTATATTGTGTTTGAGCAGTGTATATTGTGTTTGAGCAGTGTATATTTTGTTTATGCAGTGTATATTGTGTTTGAACAGTGTATATTGTGTTTGAGCAGTGTATATTTTGTTTGAGCAGTGTATATTGTGTTTGAGCAGTGTATATTGTGTTTGAGCAGTGTTTGAGCAGTGTATATTGTGTTTGAGCAGTGTATATTGTGTTTGAGCAGTGTATATTGTGTTTGAGCAGTGTATATTTTGTTTGAGCAGTGTATATTGTGTTTGAGCAGTGTATATTGTGTTTGAGCAGTGTATATTGTGTTTGAGCAGTGTTTGAGCAGTGTATATTGTGTTTGAGCAGTGTATATTGTGTTTGAGCAGTGTATATTGTGTTTGAGCAGTGTATATTGTGTTTGAGCATATTGTGTTTGAGCAGTGTATATTTTGTTTGAGCAGTGTATATTGTGTTTGAGCAGTGTATATTGTGTTTGAGCAGTGTATATTGTGTTTGAGCAGTGCATATTGTGTTTGAGCAGTGTTTGAGCAATGTATATTGTGTTTGAGCAGTGTATATTGTGTTTGAGCAGTGTATATTGTGTTTGAACAGTGTATATTGTGTTTGAGCAGTGTTTGAGCAGTGTATATTGTGTTTGAGCAGTGTATATTTTGTTTGCGCAGTGTATATTGTGTTTGAGCAGTGTATATTTTGTTTGAGCAGTGTATATTGTGTTTGAGCAGTGTATATTGTGTTTGAGCAGTGTATATTGTGTTTGAGCAGTGCATATTGTGTTTGAGCAGTGTTTGAGCAATGTATATTGTGTTTGAGCAGTGTATATTGTGTTTGAGCAGTGTATATTGTGTTTGAACAGTGTATATTGTGTTTGAGCAGTGTTTGAGCAGTGTATATTGTGTTTGAGCAGTGTATATTTTGTTTGAGCAGTGTATATTGTGTTTGAGCAGTGTTTGAGCAGTGTATATTGTGTTTGAGCAGTGTGTATTGTGTTTGAGCAGTGTATATTTTGTTTGAGCAGTGTATATTGTGTTTGAGCAGTGTATATTGTGTTTGAGCAGTGTATATTTTGTTTGAGCAGTGTATATTGTGCTTGAGCAGTGTATATTGTGTTTGAGCAGTGTATATTGTGCTTGAGCAGTGTATATTGTGTTTGAGCAGTGTATATTGTGCTTGAGCAGTGTTTGAGCAGTGTATATTGTGTTTGAGGAGTGTTTGAGCAGTGTATATTGTGTTTGAGCAGTGTATATTGTGCTTGAGCAGTGTATATTGTGTTTGAGCAGTGTTTGAGCAGTGTATATTGTGTTTGAGCAGTGTATATTGTGTTTGAGCAGTGTATATTGAGTTTGAGCAGTGTATATTGTTTTTGAGCAGTGTATATTGTGTTTGAGCAGTGTATATTTTGTTTGAGCAGTGTATATTGTGTTTGAGCAGTGTATATTGTGCTTGAGCAGTGTATATTGTGTTTGAGCAGTGTTTGAGCAGTGTATATTGTGTTTGAGCAGTGTTTGAGCAGTGTATATTGTGTTTGAGCAGTGCATATTGTGTTTGAGCAGTGTATATTGTGTTTGAGCAGTGTATATTGTGTTTGAGCAGTGCAAATTGTGTTTGAGCAGTGTATATTGTGTTTGAGCAGTGTATATTGTGCTTGAGCAGTGTATATTGTGTTTGAGCAGTGTTTGAGCAGTGTATATTGTGTTTGAGCAGTGTATATTGTGTTTGAGCAGTGTATATTGTGTTTGAGCAGTGTATATTGTGTTTGAGCAGTGTATATTTTGTTTGAGCAGTGTATATTGTGTTTGAGCAGTGTATATTGTGTTTGAGCAGTGCATATTGTGTTTGAGCAGTGTATATTGTGCTTGAGCGGTGTATATTGTGTTTGAGCAGTGTTTGAGCAGTGTATATTGTGTTTGAGCAGTGTATATTGTGTTTGAGCAATGTATATTGTGTTTGAGCAGTGTATATTTTGTTTGAGCAGTGAATATTGTGTTTGAGCAGTGTATATTGTGTTTGAGCAGTGTATATTGTGTTTGAGCAGTGTGTATTGTGTTTGAGCAGTGTATATTTTGTTTGAGCAGTGTATATTGTGTTTGAGCAGTGTATATTGTGTTTGAGCAGTGTATATTTTGTTTGAGCAGTGTATATTGTGCTTGAGCAGTGTATATTGTGTTTGAGCAGTGTATATTGTGTTTGAGCAGTGTATATTGTGTTTGAGCAGTGTATATTGTGCTTGAGCAGTGTTTGAGCAGTGTATATTGTGTTTGAGGAGTGTTTGAGCAGTGTATATTGTGTTTGAGCAGTGTATATTGTGCTTGAGCAGTGTATATTGTGTTTGAGCAGTGTTTGAGCAGTGTATATTGTGTTTGAGCAGTGTATATTGTGTTTGAGCAGTGTATATTGTGTTTGAGCAGTGTATATTGAGTTTGAGCAGTGTATATTGTGTTTGAGCAGTGTATATTGTGTTTGAGCAGTGTATATTTTGTTTGAGCAGTGTATATTGTGTTTGAGCAGTGTATATTGTGCTTGAGCAGTGTATATTGTGTTTGAGCAGTGTATATTGTGTTTGAGCAGTGTTTGAGCAGTGTATATTGTGTTTGAGCAGTGCATATTGTGTTTGAGCAGTGTATATTGTGTTTGAGCAGTGTATATTGTGTTTGAGCAGTGTATATTGTGTTTGAGCAGTGTATATTGTGTTTGAGCAGTGCATATTGTGTTTGAGCAGTGTATATTGTGTTTGAGCAGTGTATATTGTGTTTGAGCAGTGTATATTGTGCTTGAGCAGTGTATATTGTGTTTGAGCAGTGTTTGAGCAGTGTATATTGTGTTTGAGCAGTGCATATTGTGTTTGAGCAGTGTATATTGTGTTTGAGCAGTGTATATTGTGTTTGAGCAGTGTATATTTTGTTTGAGCAGTGTATATTTTGTTTGAGCAGTGTATATTGTGTTTGAGCAGTGTATATTGTGTTTGAGCAGTGTATATTGTGTTTGAGCAGTGTATACTGTGTTTGAGCAGTGTATATTGTGCTTGAGCGGTGTATATTGTGTTTGAGCAGTGTTTGAGCAGTGTATATTGTGTTTGAGCAGTGTATATTGTACTTGAGCGGTGTATATTGCATTTGAGCAGTGTTTGAGCAGTGTATATTGTGCTTGAGCAGTGTATATTGTGTTTGAGCAGTGTATATTGTGCTTGAGCAGTGTATATTGTGTTTGAGCAGTGTATATTGTGCTTGAGCAGTGTTTGAGCAGTGTATATTGTGTTTGAGGAGTGTTTGAGCAGTGTATATTGTGTTTGAGCAGTGTATATTTTGTTTGAGCAGTGTATATTGTGTTTGAGCAGTGTTTGAGCAATGTATATTGTGTTTGAGCAGTGTATATTGTGTTTGAGCAGTGTATATTGTGTTTGAACAGTGTATATTGTGTTTGAGCAGTGTTTGAGCAGTGTATACTGTGTTTGAGCAGTGTATATTGTGCTTGAGCGGTGTATATTGTGTTTGAGCAGTGTTTGAGCAGTGTATATTGTGTTTGAGCAGTGTTTGAGCAGTGTATATTGTGTTTGAGCAGTGTTTGAGCAGTGTATATTGTGCTTGAGCGGTGTATATAGTGTTTGAGCAGTGTTTGAGCAGTGTATATTGTGCTTGAGCGGTGTATATTGTGTTTGAGCAGTGTTTGAGCAGTGTATATTGTGCTTGAGCAGTGTATATTGTGTTTGAGCAGTGTATATTGTGTTTGAGCAGTGTATATTGTGTTTGAGCAGTGAATATTTTGTTTGAGCAGTGAATATTGTGTTTGAGCAGTGTATATTGTGTTTGAGCAGTGTATATTGTGTTTGAGCAGTGTATATTGTGTTTGAGCAGTGTATATTTTGTTTGAGCAGTGTATATTGTGTTTGAGCAGTGTATATTGTGTTTGAGCAGTGTATATTTTGTTTGAGGAGTGTATATTGTGCTTGAGCAGTGTATATTGTGTTTGAGCAGTGTATATTGTGTTTGAGCAGTGTATGTTGTGCTTGAGCAGTGTTTGAGCAGTGTATATTGTGTTTGAGCAGTGCATATTGTGTTTGAGCAGTGTATATTGTGTTTGAGCAGTGTATATTGTGTTTGAGCAGTGTATATTGTGTTTGAGCAGTGTATATTGTGTTTGAGCAGTGTATATTGTGTTTGAGCAGTGTATATTTTGTTTGAGCAGTGTATATTGTGTTTGAGCCGTGTATATTTTGTTTGAGCAGTGTATATTGTGTTTGAGCAGTGTATATTGTGCTTGAGCAGTGTATATTGTGTTTGAGCAGTGTTTGAGCAGTGTATATTGTGTTTGAGCAGTGTTTGAGCAGTGTATATTGTGTTTGAGCAGTGTATATTGTGTTTGAGCAGTGTATATTTTGTTTGAGCAGTGTATATTGTGCTTGAGCAGTGTATATTGTGTTTGAGCAGTGTATATTGTGCTTGAGCAGTGTATATTGTGTTTGAGCAGTGTATATTGTGTTTGAGGAGTGTTTGAGCAGTGTATATTGTGTTTGAGCAGTGTATATTGTGCTTGAGCAGTGTTTGAGCAGTGTATATTGTGTTTGAGGAGTGTTTGAGCAGTGTATATTGTGTTTGAGCAGTGTATATTGTGCTTGAGCAGTGTATATTGTGTTTGAGCAGTGTTTGAGCAGTGTATATTGTGTTTGAGCAGTGTATATTGTGTTTGAGCAGTGTATATTGTGTTTGAGCAGTGTATATTGTGTTTGAGCAGTGTATATTGTGTTTGAGCAGTGTATATTTTGTTTGAGCAGTGTATATTGTGTTTGAGCAGTGTATATTGTGCTTGAGCATTGTATATTGTGTTTGAGCAGTGTATATTGTGTTTGAGCAGTGTTTGAGCAGTGTATATTGTGTTTGAGCAGTGTTTGAGCAGTGTATATTGTGTTTGAGCAGTGTTTGAGCAGTGTATATTGTGTTTGAGCAGTGTATATTGTGTTTGAGCAGTGGATATTGTGTTTGAGCAGTGTTTGAGCAGTGGATATTGTGTTTGAGCAGTGTTTGAGCAGTGCATATTGTGTTTGAGCAGTGTATATTGTGTTTGAGCAGTGTATATTGTGTTTGAGCAGTGTATATTGTGTTTGAGCAGTGCATATTGTGTTTGAGCAGTGTATATTGTGTTTGAGCAGTGTATATTTTGTTTGAGCAGTGTATATTGTGTTTGAGCAGTGTATATTGTGCTTGAGCAGTGTATATTGTGTTTGAGCAGTGTTTGAGCAGTGTATATTGTGTTTGGGCAGTGTATATTGTGTTTGAGCAGTGTATATTGTGTTTGAGCAGTGTATATTGTGTTTGAGCAGTGTATATTTTGTTTGAGCAGTGTATATTGTGTTTGAGCAGTGTATATTGTGTTTGAGCAGTGTTTGAGCAGTGTATATTGTGTTTGAGCAGTGCATATTGTGTTTGAGCAGTGTATATTGTGTTTGAGCAGTGTATATTGTGTTTGAGCAGTGTATATTGTGTTTGAGCAGTGTATATTGTGTTTGAGCAGTGTATATTGTGTTTGAGCAGTGTATATTGTGCTTGAGCAGTGTTTGAGCAGTGTATATTGTGTTTGAGGAGTGTTTGAGCAGTGTATATTGTGTTTGAGCAGTGTATATTGTGCTTGAGCAGTGTATATTGTGTTTGAGCAGTGTTTGAGCAGTGTATATTGTGTTTGAGCAGTGTATATTGTGTTTGAGCAGTGTATATTGTGTTTGAGCAGTGTATATTGTGTTTGAGCAGTGTATATTGTGTTTGAGCAGTGTATATTTTGTTTGAGCAGTGTATATTGTGTTTGAGCAGTGTATATTGTGCTTGAGCAGTGTATATTGTGTTTGAGCAGTGTTTGAGCAGTGTATATTGTGTTTGAGCAGTGTTTGAGCAGTGTATATTGTGTTTGAGCAGTGTTTGAGCAGTGTATATTGTGTTTGAGCAGTGTTTGAGCAGTGTATATTGTGTTTGAGCAGTGTATATTGTGTTTGAGCAGTGGATATTGTGTTTGAGCAGTGTTTGAGCAGTGCATATTGTGTTTGAGCAGTGTATATTGTGTTTGAGCAGTGTATATTGTGTTTGAGCAGTGTATATTGTGTTTGAGCAGTGTATATTGTGTTTGAGCAGTGCATATTGTGTTTGAGCAGTGTATATTGTGTTTGAGCAGTGTATATTTTGTTTGAGCAGTGTATATTGTGTTTGAGCAGTGTATATTGTGCTTGAGCAGTGTATATTGTGTTTGAGCAGTGTTTGAGCAGTGTATATTGTGTTTGGGCAGTGTATATTGTGTTTGAGCAGTGTATATTGTGTTTGAGCAGTGTATATTGTGTTTGAGCAGTGTATATTTTGTTTGAGCAGTGTATATTGTGTTTGAGCAGTGTATATTGTGTTTGAGCAGTGTTTGAGCAGTGTATATTGTGTTTGAGCAGTGCATATTGTGTTTGAGCAGTGTATATTGTGTTTGAGCAGTGTATATTGTGTTTGAGCAGTGTATATTGTGTTTGAGCAGTGTATATTGTGTTTGAGCAGTGTATATTGTGTTTGAGCAGTGTATATTTTGTTTGAGCAGTGTATATTGTGTTTGAGCAGTGTATATTGTGTTTGAGCAGTGTATATTGTGTTTGAGCAGTGTATATTGTGCTTGAGCAGTGTATATTGTGTTTGAGCAGTGTATATTGTGTTTGAGCAGTGTATATTGTGTTTGAGCATTGTTTGAGCAGTGTATATTGTGTTTGAGCAGTGTATATTGTGTTTGAGCAGTGTATATTGAACCGAGCAGGGAAGGAAGCAGCAGGGCTATGATGGACCAGACAAATCAAATCAAATGTTATTGGTCACATACACATGTTTAGCAGATGTTAATGCGGGTGTAGTAAAATGCTTGTGTTTCTAGCTCCAACAATGCTGTAATATCTAACAATTTCACAACAAATATATTGTGTTTGAGCAGTGCATATTGTGTTTGAGCAGTGTATATTGTGTTTGAGCAGTGTATATTGTGTTTGAGCAGTGTATATTGTGCTTGAGCAGTGTATATTGTGTTTGAGCAGTGTTTGAGCAGTGTATATTGTGTTTGAGCAGTGCATATTGTGTTTGAGCAGTGTATATTGTGTTTGAGCAGTGTATATTGTGTTTGAGCAGTGTATATTTTGTTTGAGCAGTGTATATTTTGTTTGAGCAGTGTATATTGTGTTTGAGCAGTGTATATTGTGTTTGAGCAGTGTATATTGTGTTTGAGCAGTGTATACTGTGTTTGAGCAGTGTATATTGTGCTTGAGCGGTGTATATTGTGTTTGAGCAGTGTTTGAGCAGTGTATATTGTGTTTGAGCAGTGTATATTGTACTTGAGCGGTGTATATTGCATTTGAGCAGTGTTTGAGCAGTGTATATTGTGCTTGAGCAGTGTTTGAGCAGTGTATATTGTGTTTGAGGAGTGTTTGAGCAGTGTATATTGTGTTTGAGCAGTGTATATTTTGTTTGAGCAGTGTATATTGTGTTTGAGCAGTGTTTGAGCAATGTATATTGTGTTTGAGCAGTGTATATTGTGTTTGAGCAGTGTATATTGTGTTTGAACAGTGTATATTGTGTTTGAGCAGTGTTTGAGCAGTGTATACTGTGTTTGAGCAGTGTATATTGTGCTTGAGCGGTGTATATTGTGTTTGAGCAGTGTTTGAGCAGTGTATATTGTGTTTGAGCAGTGTATATTGTGTTTGAGCAGTGTTTGAGCAGTGTATATTGTGCTTGAGCGGTGTATATAGTGTTTGAGCAGTGTTTGAGCAGTGTATATTGTGCTTGAGCGGTGTATATTGTGTTTGAGCAGTGATTGAGCAGTGTATATTGTGTTTGAGCAGTGTATATTGTGTTTGAGCAGTGTATATTGTGTTTGAGCAGTGAATATTTTGTTTGAGCAGTGAATATTGTGTTTGAGCAGTGTATATTGTGTTTGAGCAGTGTATATTGTGTTTGAGCAGTGTATATTGTGTTTGAGCAGTGTATATTTTGTTTGAGCAGTGTATATTGTGTTTGAGCAGTGTATATTGTGTTTGAGCAGTGTATATTTTGTTTGAGGAGTGTATATTGTGCTTGAGCAGTGTATATTGTGTTTGAGCAGTGTATATTGTGTTTGAGCAGTGTATATTGTGCTTGAGCAGTGTTTGAGCAGTGTATATTGTGTTTGAGGAGTGTTTGAGCAGTGTATATTGTGTTTGAGCAGTGTATATTGTGTTTGAGCAGTGTATATTTTGTTTGAGCAGTGTATATTGTGTTTGAGCAGTGTATATTGTGCTTGAGCAGTGTATATTGTGTTTGAGCAGTGTTTGAGCAGTGTATATTGTGTTTGAGCAGTGTTTGAGCAGTGTATATTGTGTTTGAGCAGTGTATATTGTGTTTGAGCAGTGTATATTTTGTTTGAGCAGTGTATATTGTGTTTGAGCAGTGTATATTGTGTTTGAACAGTGTATATTGTGTTTGAGCAGTGTTTGAGCAGTGTATACTGTGTTTGAGCAGTGTATATTGTGCTTGAGCGGTGTATATTGTGTTTGAGCAGTGTTTGAGCAGTGTATATTGTGTTTGAGCAGTGTATATTGTGTTTGAGCAGTGTTTGAGCAGTGTATATTGTGCTTGAGCGGTGTATATAGTGTTTGAGCAGTGTTTGAGCAGTGTATATTGTGCTTGAGCGGTGTATATTGTGTTTGAGCAGTGATTGAGCAGTGTATATTGTGTTTGAGCAGTGTATATTGTGTTTGAGCAGTGTATATTGTGTTTGAGCAGTGAATATTTTGTTTGAGCAGTGAATATTGTGTTTGAGCAGTGTATATTGTGTTTGAGCAGTGTATATTGTGTTTGAGCAGTGTATATTGTGTTTGAGCAGTGTATATTTTGTTTGAGCAGTGTATATTGTGTTTGAGCAGTGTATATTGTGTTTGAGCAGTGTATATTTTGTTTGAGGAGTGTATATTGTGCTTGAGCAGTGTATATTGTGTTTGAGCAGTGTATATTGTGTTTGAGCAGTGTATATTGTGCTTGAGCAGTGTTTGAGCAGTGTATATTGTGTTTGAGGAGTGTTTGAGCAGTGTATATTGTGTTTGAGCAGTGTATATTGTGTTTGAGCAGTGTATATTTTGTTTGAGCAGTGTATATTGTGTTTGAGCAGTGTATATTGTGCTTGAGCAGTGTATATTGTGTTTGAGCAGTGTTTGAGCAGTGTATATTGTGTTTGAGCAGTGTTTGAGCAGTGTATATTGTGTTTGAGCAGTGTATATTGTGTTTGAGCAGTGTATATTTTGTTTGAGCAGTGTATATTGTGCTTGAGCAGTGTATATTGTGTTTGAGCAGTGTATATTGTGCTTGAGCAGTGTATATTGTGTTTGAGCAGTGTATATTGTGTTTGAGGAGTGTTTGAGCAGTGTATATTGTGTTTGAGCAGTGTATATTGTGCTTGAGCAGTGTTTGAGCAGTGTATATTGTGTTTGAGGAGTGTTTGAGCAGTGTATATTGTGTTTGAGCAGTGTATATTGTGCTTGAGCAGTGTATATTGTGTTTGAGCAGTGTTTGAGCAGTGTATATTGTGTTTGAGCAGTGTATATTGTGTTTGAGCAGTGTATATTGTGTTTGAGCAGTGTATATTGTGTTTGAGCAGTGTATATTGTGTTTGAGCAGTGTATATTGTGTTTGAGCAGTGTATATTTTGTTTGAGCAGTGTATATTGTGTTTGAGCAGTGTATATTGTGCTTGAGCAGTGTATATTGTGTTTGAGCAGTGTTTGAGCAGTGTATATTGTGTTTGAGCAGTGTTTGAGCAGTGTATATTGTGTTTGAGCAGTGTTTGAGCAGTGTATATTGTGTTTGAGCAGTGTTTGAGCAGTGTATATTGTGTTTGAGCAGTGTATATTGTGTTTGAGCAGTGGATATTGTGTTTGAGCAGTGTTTGAGCAGTGGATATTGTGTTTGAGCAGTGTTTGAGCAGTGCATATTGTGTTTGAGCAGTGTATATTGTGTTTGAGCAGTGTATATTGTGTTTGAGCAGTGTATATTGT
Organism: Salmo salar; assembly: GCF_965601325.2. Classification (NCBI taxonomy): domain Eukaryota; kingdom Metazoa; phylum Chordata; class Actinopteri; order Salmoniformes; family Salmonidae; genus Salmo; species Salmo salar. The sequence continues at coordinate 93,880,258 of NC_138293.1, read as the reverse complement.
GTTTGAGCAGTGCATATTGTGTTTGAGCAGTGTATATTGTGTTTGAGCAGTGTATATTTTGTTTGAGCAGTGTATATTGTGTTTGAGCAGTGTATATTGTGCTTGAGCAGTGTATATTGTGTTTGAGCAGTGTTTGAGCAGTGTATATTGTGTTTGGGCAGTGTATATTGTGTTTGAGCAGTGTATATTGTGTTTGAGCAGTGTATATTGTGTTTGAGCAGTGTATATTTTGTTTGAGCAGTGTATATTGTGTTTGAGCAGTGTATATTGTGTTTGAGCAGTGTTTGAGCAGTGTATATTGTGTTTGAGCAGTGCATATTGTGTTTGAGCAGTGTATATTGTGTTTGAGCAGTGTATATTGTGTTTGAGCAGTGTATATTGTGTTTGAGCAGTGTATATTGTGTTTGAGCAGTGTATATTGTGTTTGAGCAGTGTATATTGTGCTTGAGCAGTGTTTGAGCAGTGTATATTGTGTTTGAGGAGTGTTTGAGCAGTGTATATTGTGTTTGAGCAGTGTATATTGTGCTTGAGCAGTGTATATTGTGTTTGAGCAGTGTTTGAGCAGTGTATATTGTGTTTGAGCAGTGTATATTGTGTTTGAGCAGTGTATATTGTGTTTGAGCAGTGTATATTGTGTTTGAGCAGTGTATATTGTGTTTGAGCAGTGTATATTGTGTTTGAGCAGTGTATATTTTGTTTGAGCAGTGTATATTGTGTTTGAGCAGTGTATATTGTGCTTGAGCAGTGTATATTGTGTTTGAGCAGTGTTTGAGCAGTGTATATTGTGTTTGAGCAGTGTTTGAGCAGTGTATATTGTGTTTGAGCAGTGTTTGAGCAGTGTATATTGTGTTTGAGCAGTGTTTGAGCAGTGTATATTGTGTTTGAGCAGTGTATATTGTGTTTGAGCAGTGGATATTGTGTTTGAGCAGTGTTTGAGCAGTGCATATTGTGTTTGAGCAGTGTATATTGTGTTTGAGCAGTGTATATTGTGTTTGAGCAGTGTATATTGTGTTTGAGCAGTGTATATTGTGTTTGAGCAGTGCATATTGTGTTTGAGCAGTGTATATTGTGTTTGAGCAGTGTATATTTTGTTTGAGCAGTGTATATTGTGTTTGAGCAGTGTATATTGTGCTTGAGCAGTGTATATTGTGTTTGAGCAGTGTTTGAGCAGTGTATATTGTGTTTGGGCAGTGTATATTGTGTTTGAGCAGTGTATATTGTGTTTGAGCAGTATATATTTTGTTTGAGCAGTGTATATTGTGTTTGAGCAGTGTATATTGTGTTTGAGCAGTGTTTGAGCAGTGTATATTGTGTTTGAGCAGTGCATATTGTGTTTGAGCAGTGTATATTGTGTTTGAGCAGTGTATATTGTGTTTGAGCAGTGTATATTGTGTTTGAGCAGTGTATATTGTGTTTGAGCAGTGTATATTGTGTTTGAGCAGTGTATATTTTGTTTGAGCAGTGTATATTGTGTTTGAGCAGTGTATATTGTGTTTGAGCAGTGTATATTGTGTTTGAGCAGTGTATATTGTGCTTGAGCAGTGTATATTGTGTTTGAGCAGTGTATATTGTGTTTGAGCAGTGTATATTGTGCTTGAGCAGTGTATATTGTGTTTGAGCAGTGTATATTGTGTTTGAGCAGTGTATATTGTGTTTGAGCATTGTTTGAGCAGTGTATATTGTGTTTGAGCAGTGTATATTGTGTTTGAGCAGTGTATATTGAACCGAGCAGGGAAGGAAGCAGCAGGGCTATGATGGACCAGACAAATCAAATCAAATGTTATTGGTCACATACACATGTTTAGCAGATGTTAATGCGGGTGTAGTAAAATGCTTGTGTTTCTAGCTCCAACAGTGCTGTAATATCTAACAATTTCACAACAAATATATTGTGTTTGAGCAGTGCATATTGTGTTTGAGCAGTGTATATTGTGTTTGAGCAGTGTATATTGTGTTTGAGCAGTGTATATTGTGTTTGAGCAGTGCATATTGTGTTTGAGCAGTGTATATTGTGTTTGAGCAGTGTATATTTTGTTTGAGCAGTGTATATTGTGTTTGAGCAGTGTATATTGTGCTTGAGCAGTGTATATTGTGTTTGAGCAGTGTTTGAGCAGTGTATATTGTGTTTGAGCAGTGTATATTGTGTTTGAGCAGTGTATATTGTGTTTGAGCAGTGTATATTGTGTTTAAGCAGTGTATATTGTGTTTGAGCAGTGTATATTTTGTTTGAGCAGTGTATATTGTGTTTGAGCAGTGTATATTGTGTTTGAGCAGTGTTTGAGCAGTGTATATTGTGTTTGAGCAGTGTATATTGTGTTTGAGCAGTGCATATTGTGTTTGAGCAGTGTATATTGTGTTTGAGCAGTGTATATTTTGTTTGAGCAGTGTATATTGTGTTTGAGCAGTGTATATTGTGTTTGAGCAGTGTATATTGTGTTTGAGCAGTGTATATTGTGCTTGAGCAGTGTATATTGTGTTTGAGCAGTGTATATTGTGTTTGAGCAGTGTATATTGTGTTTGAGCAGTGTATATTGTGTTTGAGCAGTGTATATTGTGCTTGAGCAGTGTATATTGTGTTTGAGCAGTGTATATTGTGTTTGAGCAGTGTATATTGTGTTTGAGCAGTGTATATTGTGTTTGAGCAGTGTATATTGTGCTTGAGCAGTGTATATTGTGTTTGAGCAGTGTATATTGTGTTTGAGCAGTGTATATTGTGTTTGAGCATTGTTTGAGCAGTGTATATTGTGTTTGAGCAGTGTATATTGAACCGAGCAGGGAAGGAAGCAGCAGGGCTATGATGGACCAGACAAATCAAATCAAATGTTATTGGTCACATACACATGTTTAGCAGATGTTAATGCGGGTGTAGTAAAATGCTTGTGTTTCTAGCTCCAACAGTGCTGTAATATCTAACAATTTCACAACAAATACTTAATACACACAAGTTTAAGTAAAGGAATGGAATTAAGAATATATAAATATATGGATGAGCAATGTCAGAGTACAGACCTGGGTTCAAATACTATTAGAAGTCTTTCAAATACTTTGAGCATTTGCTTTAGCCTGCCTGGAGTGCCAGATGGGCAGAGTAGGACTTTAAGTGACTATTCTATTGGTTAAATGATGCCAGGCAAGCGCAATCGAGCACAGAAAAAGTACTTGAAATGATTTTGAATAGTGTTTCAACCCAGGTGTGGACCATAGGACTGTTCTGTTCTATTCCATCATGGCCCCAGTCCAAAGCCTCTCCTCAGACAGACAGACACTCCAGGTCTGAACCACATGACTGTTCTGTTCTATTCCATCATGGCCCCAGTCCAAAGCCTCTCCTCAGACAGACAGACACTCCAGGTCTGAACCACAGGACTGTTCTGTTCTATTCCATCATGGCCCCAGTCCAAAGCCTCTCCTCAGACAGACAGACAGACACTCCAGAAGTTGATTACCACCTCTCTCTGATTGCAGTTCTCTCTCTCTCTCAAATCTAAATTGCGACTACAGACACGAACCCAGCCCATATTCCTGGAGTACACTAAATCACTCTCACACGCTCCCCCCTCCTCACCCTACTCCCTCTCCTCTCCCCTCCCCTCCCTTCTCTTCTCTACCCCTCCACTCCACTGCCACATAAAAACAGCCAACAAGACAGCTGCGGAACTGAATGGAGAACGATGCTGCTCTGCTCCCCATGTGTTCTTGTAATCAAAGCCAGGAAAATGTCTGTCTATGTCTGTTTGTCTGTCTCTGTCTTTGTCTCTGTCTTTCAGACCACAAAGTTCAAATAAAAACTAGTTGGTCATGGGGTGGCAGGTAGCCTAGTGGTTAGAGTGTAGGACTAGTAACCGAAAGGTTGCAAGATCGAATCCCCGAGCTGACAAAGTACAGAATCTGTCGTTCTGCCCCTGAACAAAGCAGTTAACCCACTGTTCTTAGGCCGTCATTGAAAATAAGAATTTGTTCTTCACTGACTTGCCTAGTTAAATAAAGGGAAAATTAAAAATAAAATTATATTAAGAAACTGGTGGGACTTGTGTTAACTCTTGACAAGTAGTTTTGTGGAAGAAGTTTAAAATGTTTTACTTAAGCCAAGCAGTTAAATATAGTCAAAGTTAAATTTGATAAAATAATTGATCTGATTAATTTGATAGATTACACTATCAATTGTGGGGCAGTTAGATCACATATTTCCTCCCAAATAGCTCCACTCAGACCGACCTAGTAGACCTGTATACATACAGTCTCCTACTATAATACCACAGTATATGACAACTGTGATAGTAGAGTACAGAAGACAAGGAAGCAGTGTTGAAGTTTAAAATACATGTAAACACTTTTATCCCAAGCGTTTATCGCTTACTTCAACCGTATATACATTCCTTAATCAAAGGATAAAGCTGTTAAAATAAAGTTATGACTGGATAGATAAATACATTGGACAGATAAATGGATAGATAAATAAATTGGACAGATGAATGGATAGATAAATAAAGTAAGGATGTAGGGATGGAGGGATGAGGATAATTTGGAGGGGGGGGGGGGGGGTGTTATTGCCTTTCTGATTTCAGATTAGAATATCAGAGAAGTGGACCAAGTTGTCATAAGTTTTTGTCTACGACATGTTGTTGGGAAAAGTGATCCAAGGTGGCGGATTTGTGTCAAAAGTCACGTTTACTCATTGTCTCATACTTTGCTCCCCCAATGTTATCATTTGAAGGTTCTGAAACGTTCCATGGCAGTTAATTCAACAGAGGGAAGTTAAATACAGTTAAATACATTTGTTGATGTGGTTACTAAAACAGCTGTACTTGTGGTGGAAATTAAATATGAATTACGTACTATACTATAATGTTTAATTAGATATATTAGACATATTATTCTGTTTTACTCAGAGAATTGTCATAGAATTTAACAGTATTCTGCTGATACAGGTTTGTCGTGTGACTTAGTCATCAGTCGTACAGATAAGAGCCGTTTGGGGTGAGACTGCAGTATGTGACATCCTGTTTTAACAATCTACAGGAAATTCGATGTGTGGAAACATGCAGGAAGGAAGAGACAATGGTGGGAACGTCATCTATCTTAATCTACACAGACAAACTAAACGCCTTTTATATACTATGTTCCTCACCCCTGTTTGCACCCATCTGCTAAACTGCGACATAGACAAAATAGGTTGTACCTTTTCTATAAGAAAGAGACAACTGTTCGTTGGGCCTTAACTCTGCACGGTGCATGGTTATCTGATCCATTTTTATAAATCTTATAATAAAATTGTTGTTTGAAACAATCGGCAGTCTCTCTTCCAATAGAATTTCTCTGACATACCTCTTGATGGGTAGTAAGTAGATATTTATGTTCTTATGTTAGATTTGAATAGCAGAGAAGTAGATGTCATATGCTCTGACTTTGCTCTGTCATATGCTCTGTTAAAGTGGTCAAAACACCAGTTGTTTCAAATATATGGGACAACGTTGTTGATGCGGTTACTAAAACAGCTGTGTCGTTGTTAGGAAAGTGGTCAAAGTAGCTGATTTGTGTCAAAAGTTATATTGTATACAGTGACTGTTGGAAGTCATGATGTCACAATGGGGAGCTTTAGAATGTTGAAAAAAGTCCCATTAAAGTGAACGTAGATAGACCAAAAAAGATGTAACTTCAAAAGCTATCAAAAAGTTAAATGTAAGCACACTATTCCACACTGTTGTACACATTTAAAGTTTGAAAGGCGTTTCTACCTCAAACGGTGTAAGAGGAGTAGCGGGCAGAAGAAGAAGTGTGATGAAGATTTAAAGTAGGGACTTTTGCTTAACAAGTCCCACCTAAAAACACTGACCTCTCTCTAAACACTGACCCTTTTCCAAACACTGACCTCTTTCCAAACACTGACCTCTTTCTAAGACACTGACCTCTTTCCAAACACTGACCTTTTTCCAAACACTGACCTCTTTCCAAACACTGACCTCTTTCTAAGACACTGACCTCTTTCCAAACACTGACCTCTTTCCTAACACTGACCTCTTTCCTAACACTGACCTCTTTCTACTGTTTTTATGTGTGGTATTTTACCACGTCTGCTAACTCTACTCTGACACTTCCATCCTCCACAACTCTGATGAATATGATCAACTGCATCATCAGGGTGAAAATACAACAAAATCAGCAGAGACAGTGGTTGTCAGTGTTGTGTATGCTCCTCTCTCACTCCACCACCCCTCTCCCTCTCTTCTCTCCCTCCACCGTCATTACCAAGATAGGAGCTAGGTAATTATCGAGTGATCTTTAAAGGGGCAATCTGAGATTGGTACATAACATTTTTTACTTTTAAATTAATAACATATATATATATATATAACCTATAGAATATAACCTATACATGTCTCATAAGCTTAGCTCAACTGTACCCCATCAGAACCCCAAATATAACCTGTATAGCTTCAAAACATGGCAAAATGCATAGAAAAGCAGGAAATTATATTTAAAACTGCTAAATGTTCTCTCAGCTCCATGGCAGAATATATAGAATGCCTGGAAATTAACTTTAAAACTGCAAAAATGTTACAGACCAAGGGGCTTGTTACAGACCAAGGGGCTTGTTACAGACCAAGGGGTTTGTTACAGACCAAGGGGCTTGTTACAGACCAACGGGCATTGTTACAGACCAAGGGGCTTGTTACAGACCAAGGGGTGTTGTTACAGACCAAGGGGTGTTGTTACAGACCAAGGGGCGTTGTTACAGACCAAGGGGCTTGTTACAGAGCAAGCGGAACAACCTTAACCTTGAAGTTGGAGGTTTTCAAATCTCCCTCTGGTGGCCAAGTTGACCTAGTTTAAGAAATACGATTGGATGGTGCCTCTTCCGTTTAAGATCTCTGATAGGTTTATTCATTATTTGTTACCGGACATACTAAGGACTTGTGGTAGCCAGGCGACTAATTGTCAGATGTTTCCCAATGAGAAAAGCTAGCAGCTAGCATTTTTAGGCCAACAGGTTAAACCTCACGTTTAAACAAGAGTTTGTAAGTATGGACCCACAATGTTGAAGATACGTTTTAAATTAAATCTCTCTGCAATATTATAATTAGGTTTATGGTCATGTTTGCACATTGCACAGTTATTTTGCAACATAGAAATTATGATCTAAATCTGTGTCTGTACAGGGACACACCAGGGCTCGCAGGCTACCCATGGCATAACCATGTTCTTCCTTAAACAGTTTGTAAAATACATTTGATCTCAATGAGAATAACCCAGAGGTTGACCTCTAACCCAGGGGTTGACCTCCAACTCACGGGTTGATCTCTAACCCAGGGGTTCCCAAACATTTTTGGCCCACGACCCCATTTTGATAGCTGAAAATTCTTGCTCTTGCGACTCCAACCTTGTGAAAAACAATATGTAATTAACAGCCAGTGTTTACTTTTTAATTTGGGGCTATGGCAGTCAATTGAAAAGCATTTTAACAGTATTTCTGCTTGTCTTCTCTACTGACCATTATATACTTTTAACTTCTTATGGATGGTGGCAGTATTGAGTAGCTTGGATGACTGACGTGCCCAGAGTAAACTGCCTGCTACTCACGCCCAGAAACTAAGATATGCATATTATTAGTAGATTTGGATAGAAAACACTCTGAAGTTTCTAAAACTCTTTGAATGATGTCTGTGAGTATAACAGAACTCATATGGCAGGCAAAAACCTGAGAAAAAATCCAAACAGGAAGTGGTTTGTAGTTTTTCAAGTGATTGCCTATCCAAACTACAGTGTCTGTGGGGTCATTTTGCACTTCCTAAGGCTTCCACTAGATGTCAACAGTCTTGATAACCTTGTTTGAGGCTTCTATTGTGAAGTGGGGATGAATAAGAGCTCCTGGAGTCAGATGACTGCCAGCAGGGCATGAGTCTCAGCCATGCGCACCCACGTGAGAGGTAGCTCAGTTCCATTGCATTTCTGAAGACAAAGGATTTCTCCGGTTGAAACTTTATTGTGGATTGATGATAAAAACATCCTAAAGATTGATTCTATACATCGTTTGAGATGTTTCTACGAACTGTAATGGAAATTCTTGAGTTTTTGTCTGACCTGCGCGTCGTGAATTTGGATTTGTGAACTGAAGGCGCGAACAAAAAGGAGGTATTTGGACATAAAGGATGGACTTTATTGAAGAAAACAAACATTTATTGTGGACCTGGGATTCCTGGGAGTGCATTCTGATGAAGATCATCAAAGGTAAGTGAATATTTATAATGCTATTTCTGACTATTGTTGACTCCAACTATTGTTGACTCCGCCATGTTGGAGTCAACAATAGTCAGAAATAGCATTATAAATATTCACTTACCTTTGATGATTGTATGGCATGTTTTTGTGTCTGAGCGCCATACTCAGATTATTGCATGGTGTGCTTTTTCGGTAAAGCTGTCACGCTCTGACCTAAGAGAGCTGTTTTTTCTCTGTTTAGTTAGGTCAGGGTGTGATAGGGGGTGGGCATTCTATGTGGTTTTTTTCTATGTTTTGGCCGGGTATGGTTTCCAATCAGAGGCAGCTGTCTATCGTTGTCTCTGATTGGAAGCCATACTTAGGCAGCCTTTTTCCCTTGGTTTGTGTGGGTAGTTGTCTTCTGTTTTGTTAAATGTAAACTGACAGAACTGTCGGCTGTCATTTTGTTTATTTTGTAAAATGTTCGATTTTGTCATTAAACTTAAAGATGAGCACTCAACACGCTGCGCCTTGGTCCCCTTCATATGACGACCGCTACAAAAGCTTTTTTGAGATCTGACACAGCGGTTGCATTAAGGAGAGGTTTATCTAAAGTTCCATGCATAACACTAAAGTTCCATGCATAACGTATTTTCATCAACATTTATGATGAGTATTTCTGTAAATTGATGTGGCTCTGCAAAATCACCGGATGTTTTGGAGGCAAAATATTACTGAACATAACGCCCCAATGTAAACTGAGATTTTTGGATATAAATATGAACTTTATCGAACAAAACATACATGTATTGTGTAACATGAAGTCCTATGAGTGTCATCTGATGAAGATCATCAAAGGTTAGTGATTCATTTTATCTCTATGTCTGCTTTATGTGACTCCTCTCTTTGGCTGAAAAATGGCTGTGTTTTTTTGTGTATAGGTGCTGACCTAACATAATCATATGGTTTGTTTTTGCCGTAAAGCCTTTTTGAAATCAGACACTGTGGCTGGATTAACAAGAAGTAAAGCCTTAATATGGTGTATAATACTTGTATGTTTGAGGAATTTTAATTACGAGATTTTTGTTGTTTTGAATTTGGCGCCCTGCACTTTCACTGGCTGTTGTCATATCGATCCCGCTAACGGGATTCAAGCCATAAGAAGTTTTAATGTGGAGCAATGACAGCCAACTGCAAATGAGTCTGACATAATGTATCTTATCTCACCACCACTAATGAGATGGGTGTGGCTTGATGCATGTCGCGTCGGAGCTTCACAAAGTCAGGGGGCATGGTCGACAGTGTGCATCTCATCTCTGCTGTCACATCCAACCTAGATGGATATTTGGTTTTAATGCAGACGAGAGCACTGAATCAAGCTTCACACAGATATGAGCTGGTGAAGGGTACCATGAGTTTTATGGTGCTTTGAAGACAACTGTGAACTCTGAAAAATACGAGATCAAATCATGACGTCAGTGATCTTCAGGTCACATATACAGCATCCTCCCGGATACCATAGACCCACTCCAATTCGCATACCGCCCCAACAGATCCACAGATGACGCAATCTCAATCGCACTCCACACTGCCCTTTACCACCTGGACAAAAATAACACCTACGTGGGAATGCTATTCATTGACTACAGCTCAGCATTCAACACCATAGTGCCCTCAAAGCTCATCACTTAGCTAAGGATCCTGGTACTAAACACCTCCCTCTGCAACTGGTTCCTGGACTTCTTGACGAGCCACCCCCATGTGGTAAGGGTAGGCAACAACACGTCTGCTACGCTGATCCTGAATGCTGGGGCCCCTCAGGGGTGTGTGCTTAGTCCCCTCCTGTACTCCCTGTTCACCCACGACTGCGTGGCCAAACATGACTCCAACACCCTCATGAAGTTTGCTGACGACACAACAGCCTATAGGGAGGAGGTCAGAGACCTGGCAGTGTGGTGCCAAAACAACAACCTCCCCCTCAATGTGAGCAAGACAAAGGAGCTGATTGTGGACTACAGGAAAAGGCGGGCCGAACAGGCCCCCATTAACATCGACGGGGCTGTGGTGGAGCGGGTCTAGAGTTTCAAGTTCCTTGGTGTCCACATCACCAACGAACTATCATGGTCCAAAAACACCAAGACAGTCATGAAGAGGGCACAACAAAACCTTTTCCCCCTCAGGAGACTGAAAATATTTGGCATGGGTCCTCAGATCCTCAAAAGGTTATTCAGCTGCACCATCAAGAGCATCCTGACCGGTTGCATCACCGCCTGGTATGGTAACTTCTCGCCATCTGACCGTAAGGTGCACCAGAGGGTAGTGCTTACGGCCCAGTATATCACTGGGGCCAAGCTTCCTGCCATCCAGGACCTATATGATAGGCGATGTCAGAGGAAAGCCCAAACAATTGTCAAAGACTCTAGTCACCCAAGTCATAGACTGTTTTCTCTGCTACCGCACGGCAAGCGGTACTGGAACGTCAAGTCTAGGACCAAAAGGCTCCTTAACAACTTCTACCCCCAAACCATAAGACTGCTGAACAATTTATGAAATGGCCACCGGATTCTTTACATTGACCCCCACCCCCCCATTTGTTTATTACACGGCTGCTACTCACTGTTTATTATCGATACATAGTCACTTGACCCCTACAAATTACTTCTAACCTGTACTCCCGCACACTGACTCAGTACCGGTACCCCCTGTATATAGTCTCGTTATTGTTATTTTATTGTGTTACTTTTTTATTATTTTTTGTTTATTTGGTAAATATTTTCTTAACTCTTTCTTGAACTGCACTGTTGGTTAAGGGCTTGTAAGTAAGCATTTCACAGTAAGGTCTACACATGTTGTATTCGGTGCATGTGACAAAGAAAGTTTTATTTGATTAGATTTTTGAAAGTCAGAGCTCTTGAAAGAGGCCCGGGTTCCTGAGTTGGAATTCCGAGTTGGATGACTGTTCAAAATTTCGTAGCAAATTTTTTTCAAAGTTCCCATTTGTCTTGAACTCACTGAAGTCGGAAGTCAGAGATTTTCGACTTTCAAGTTCAGAGTTCCCAGTTGTTTTGAACGCGGCATTAATGCTCAGAAGGAGACGGCAGGTTATTCTCTTTGAGTCAGAAACCAAAACTCCTCTGTAGTGACCCGTGAATGAGTTGTCTGCAGCATTCGGTCAAATGACAGCTCGATCAGCTATTCGATTTACCAGCATGTCAACTAAGCCAGGATCACAGTCAAATGGATTTGGAAGTAGGTCCCAAAGAGCTCTTCCAAACGTGGGAGGTTAGCAGTCATCCCTCGTGTTGGACAATTACTGATGCTATTTTCTGTTAGAAACATGCACAGCCGAGGGAAGGGGGCGTGGTTCGCTTTTGAAACACTCTCCAATTAGAATTGTTTCCTCTGAATCCACTGATTTGGTCACTCATCTGTAGAATGCTTTTGTATTTCCCCTGCATGCTTGCATTCAGTTCGTTCATTTTCCCAAATATATCTGTTACATAGGCAAGGAGACACATTTTTTTTTTCATTACACAGAAAGTCAAGCAAGTCTGTTTTTTTATATCCATTTTGAATGACAACAGTTCCTCTCTCAATGCGGAAAATTCTTTACAAGACTCCCCCTCGACAACCACCAAGCCTCGGTGTGAAATAAAACATTGTCATGCTATGATCCCATATCGCCACATAGTTTTGCGAACAGGCGTGAGCACAGTGGATGTGGTTTGATGTAGATTACAATCGAAGTTACCTGCTGCAGTATATCTCAGAGTTCTGTGCTCATCTCTTTTGCCGCCAGTTGCTCTCGGTGTATCATACAATGTGTCTATATGGCAGAGGGAGACACATTAATAACTAGAGTGCAAAGGCCCACCCACCGTCCCACCATAGACGGAGCCCCATCTGTATAAAAGCCCACCATTCGATCCTACGGAGACTGTTTTTCGTCAACATAGCCACTCATCACACTGAACATCCCCTGTGCAGTTTCATGCTCGGGAATCGTGAGACAGAACAAAATGTCCTGGTGAATAGCATCCCCCTACATGTATAGAGAACAAAAGTCAGTGCATGGGCATCTCGGCCCTCACAGCTAACGTCCATTAGGAGAGTATAAGCTGGGAAGTTTTTGAGTTGTTTCCTCTTGATTGCTAGCAGCATAAATTCTTTGTTTAACATTGCTATCTGACAAAGGTGTTGATGTGAGTTTCTGTGCCTGTGCCTCTGCCTCCCCACACATTGTTTTCACCATATCAATTGCGGCCGGTAATATCAAAGTCTCTGCAATAGTGTGTGGTTTCATAGTGTAGCGGGCTTAGCCATTCACAATGGGAATGATTCAAGTGCAATGGTACAGTGTGGCATTTTCCCTTCTAAGGGCACTCTCTGGTTGAATTTTATCTTTTAGATTTGAATTGTCATTTATATTTTTAATGTTAACCACATTACAATGATTTTGAGATACAAAGAGGATATTATAATATGTATGTTGTTTTTCATATCAGGCTACCCCACATGGGGTCACGACCCCCAGATTGGGAACCACCGGAATAACCTGAAACAATTTACGTATAATTTTACATTTTATTTTTAAAGTTTAATACTGAATCAGAGATAAACCAAGCAGTACTGCATGTCCTGTGTGTCTGCAGGGAGAGACTATTAGGCTAAACCTCTGATCTCAGAAGGGATATTTAAAAGATGTAGAACCTTCAGACCACAAAGTTCACCCTTGTTTTTATGTGTGATATTCTGCTAACTCTACTCTGACACTTCCAGCCTTGAGTGAGTGAGTGAGTGAGTGAGTGAGTGAGTGAGTGAGTGAGTGAGTGAGTGAGTGAGTGAGTGAGTGAGTGAGTGAGTGAGTGAGTGAGTGAGTGAGTGAGTGAGTGAGTGAGTGAGTGAGTGAGTGAGTGAGTGAGTGAGAGAGAGATCACCCACCCATAAAAGATCACTGGCTTGTACGTCTGGACCTAACAGAAGCAGAAACAGCAGTGTGCATTACCAGGCAGAGAGACTTCTCAGAGTAGAATGGCTTGGGTCATAAAGCTCGGCATTCTACTGGCTGTTCTGATCAGAACCATCCTTACAGACCAGGACATCAAGAAAGAAGGGGAATACTATCACTTGTTAAACATGAATGATTATGGTGACTACTGTTTGATGTTCAGATCCTCAGCTGGAGAGAGCCTGCTGCTGTGGAACACTTTAAACCCACTTGAGAATTCCACCCTGGCTGCTGAGTTTAGGGATCGACTGAAACTGCTGCTGAAGTCAAGTCTCTGGATCAACAGTCTCATCCAGTCAGACTCTGGGCTGTACAAGAGAGAGTGTTGGACAGATGGCAGGGTTTCACACCGGGACAGCAAGGACCTCCTAGTCTGCAGTGGTTCAAATAAAGAAACGATTCTGCAGGTTAATTTAGGACACAGGCTAGAGCTGCAGTGTGAGGGTACAAGGAGTGGTGCCAACATGACAGTCAGATGGTTCAGGGGAGACTCTAGACTGGACAGTAGAGTGCAGTTGGCTGGGAACAGCTCCTCTCTCCTCATCAACGTTACTATGGAGGATCTGGAGTCCTATTACATGTGCGTGATACAGGAAGGACAGCTTTGTGTTTCCAGACAGCTCTTTGATACAAGGCGTAAGAGACAGTATGTTGTTCTCTCAGTAGGAGAGGAAGCTGTAGTGCCCTGCTTTAACCATGACCCCAATGGGACAGAGACGGGGTGGTTAACCAGCCGCTTTGGATACATCAGATGGGTCCCCAGTCATCTCACTAGCGGAGGGAAGCAGATGTACCTGACAGATGGAAGAACGTCAGGGAACTACTCCCTAGTCATCCCATCACTGATGCTCAACCACTCAGGGTGGTATGAGTGCTCCGGTAACCCCCCCAAAAACGATGAATACATAAAAGAATATGATCTCCTGGTGTGCCCCAAGGCTGAGCCTCTCACAGAGTTTTTCTCAGAGGGAGAGGAGGTTGTTCTCAGCTGTAACTCTGATCTCACTGAGTCTGACAGGGTGGTGTGGTACAGACGGACTGCTCAGGTGGACGATGTCATTCTGGACACAAAATATAAACTAGCAAACTTGCCTGAAGACTTGGTTGGCCGAATGAAGGCATCACACCCTCCCTCCTTTCTGGTCCTCTCTAACCTCTCACTGGCAGACAGTGGAGAGTACTGGTGTGCTGTCTTCTATGAAGGGTTGTGTGTCTCAGTAACTAAGACCCTCTTGCTGGTGTGGGACCCGTTTGGCATCAACTCCACGTTCTACAGAGTGTACTCTTCACTGATGGGCTGTGCTCTGCTGGGGATGGTCTGTGCTGTGATCACTGTGAACCTGAAGACCAGGAGAAGAAGAGACCAGACTTCCCTGAAGACCCGGAGGACTGCAGCCCAGACACAGGGACAGCAGAGCAGCAGAGTGGAAGAGAAGAGAGTGAGGAAGAAAAAGGAGAGGGAAGAGAGAGGAGAGTAAGAGGAGAGAGAGTAGAGATGAGAGGGAGTAGAGAGGAGAGGAGAAGGAGAGGGAGAGGAGAAAGAGAGGAGAAAGAGAGGAGAAAGAGAGAGGAGAGTGAGTAGAGAGGAGAGTGAGTAGAGAGGAGAGGGAGTAGAGAGGAGAGGGAGTAGAGAGGAGAGGAGAAAGAGGAGAGGGAAGATTAATGTGATTTAGCAGTAAGGAAATGTCCACCTTGTAAGTAAAACCTGATGTATGTTAGAAGAGGGAGAAACAACAAAAGAGTGATCAAATTCTGATCCTACATCTGTACTGTCTATGTCTGCCTTATAATTCACATTTTAAAAGGCACAAAGTACAATTCAGTAGAAACAGCAATACTTCAACTAAGCACACATTTTACTTTCTGGTGCCAGAATACACAAACTGAAATATAAGAGTTCTATGATGAATTGACTCAGAAAATTAAGATAATATAATTTACTTCAATATTACATACAGATCTTAATTTAATCACCCTGTTGGAGGAGAACTTTCCTGCAATGCAGGAAATTTAAAACTTGTAAGGTATTTGAGGTTTAAAAAGGCTTCTGACGTTTGTAATTTCTACTTAGATGTTTCAGGGTTGATTTTCCCTTCCCAAAAATCTATCAACCCCTACAAAAATGTATATGAATGTTGCTGTTGCTGCATGATTATTTTCCTGCTGTAGAAAACTGGATCAAATTAAGATCCTACATCTGTATAGTCATTTTGAACTACAGTGAGGGAAAAAAGTATTTGATCCCCTGCTGATTTTGTACGTTTGCCCACTGGCAAAGAAATGATCAGTCTATAATTTTAATGGTAGGTTTATCTGAACAGTGAGAGACAGAATGACAACAAAAAAATTACGAAAAACGCATGTCAAAAATGTTATAAATTGATTTGCATTTTAATGAGGGAAATAAGTATCCACTTTACCCATTTCTTTGTCAGTGGGCAAACGTACAAAATCAGCAGGGGATCAAATACTTT
This sequence comes from Salmo salar, assembly GCF_965601325.2. NCBI lineage: Eukaryota > Metazoa > Chordata > Actinopteri > Salmoniformes > Salmonidae > Salmo > Salmo salar. The sequence continues at coordinate 93,864,580 of NC_138293.1, read as the reverse complement.
TTTCCCTCACTGTATCGTTCTGATGTAACATTTAGCCTAACCTTTTTTGATGTAACCTGATATAACGTTTAATGTCCAATGTTTGCTGGCAACATGAAGTGAATTGGAAATTGTAGTAGTAGTAGCAATAGCAGTAGCAGTAGTAGTAGAAGTAGCAGTAGTAGTGGTAGTACATTTTACATTTACATTTTACATTTTACATTTTAGTCATTTAGCAGACGCTCTTATCCAGAGCGACTTACAGTAGTGAATTCATACATTTCATCCATTTCATTTCATGCATTTTTTTTTGTACTGGCCCCCCGTGGGAAACGAACCCACTATCCTGGCTTTGCACACACCATGCTGGTGTTGCAAACACCATGCTCTACCAACTGAGCCACAGGGAAGGCCCCAGTGTAGAAGTAGCAGTAGTAATAGTAGTGGTAGTAGTAGTAGTAGTGGTGGTAGTAAAAGTAGCAGTTGTAGAAGTAGTGGTAGTAGAAGTAGCAGTAGTAGAAGTAGCAGTAGTAGTAGTAGTAGCAGTCGTTGCAATAGCGGAAGTAGCAGCAATAGTAGTAGTAGTTGTAGTAGTAGCAATAGTAGTAGTAGTAGTAGTAGTAGCAGGGGTAGTAGGAGTAGTAGTAGTGGTAGTAGAAGTAGCAGTAGTAGTAGTAGTAGTAGTAGTAGCAGTAGTTGCAATAGCGGTAGTAGCAGCAATAGTAGTAGTAGCAATAGTAGTAGTAGTAGTAGTAGCAGGGGCAGTAGTAGCAGTAGTACTAGTAGTAGCAGTAGTACTAGTAGTAGCAGTAGTTGCAATAGCGGTAATAGCAGCAATAGTAGTAGTAGTAGTAGTAGTAGCAGTAGTTGCAATAGTGGTAGTAGTAGCAATAGTAGTAGCAGTAGTTGTAGTAGTAGTAGCAGTAGTTGCAATATCGGTAGTAGTAGCAAATAGCAGTAGTAGTAGCAATAGTAGTTATAGTAGTAGTAGTAGTAGCAGTAGTTGCAATAGCGGTAGTAGTAGCAATAGTAGTAGTAGTAGTAGCAGGAATGGTCGTAGTAGTAGTAGCACGAGTAGTAGCAGTAGCAGTAGTCAAAGCGGTTGAGTATTTACATGTTGGTTTGTTTATTATGGTATAGATCATGTTCTGCTTCTCTGCTTCTTTTGCTATTTCTACAAATAAGAAACATTAACTTGAACTTGAACTTTAAAGAGTATTTGTCCTTTGAGTTATGTATGCTAAAACAGAGGCGTCTAACAGTAGACGGCAACAATCATTACTAGGAGCAGTTGAATCAAAGCTGACAGATATTTGACAGCCATTTATGAACAAAACATTAAGAAAATGTTCCTAATATTAAGTTGCACCCCCTCACATAAACATATTTAGCAGATGTAATTGGTCACATAAACATATTTAACAGATGTAATTGGTCACATAAACATATTTAGCAGATGTAATTGGTCACATAAACATATTTAGCAGATGTAATTGGTCACATAAACATATTTAACAGATGTAATTGGTCACATAAACATATTTAACAGATGTAATTGGTCACATAAACATATTTAACAGATGTAATTGGTCACATAAACATATTTAGCAGATGTAATTGGTCACATAAACATATTTAGCAGATGTAATTGGTCACATAAACATATTTAACAGATCTAATTGGTCACATAAACATTTAACAGATGTAATTGGTCACATAAACATATTTAACATATGTAATTGGTCACATAAACATATTTAACAGATGTAATTGGTCACATAAACATATTTAACAGATGTAATTGGTCACATAAACATATTTAGCAGATGTAATTGGTCACATAAACATATTTAGCAGATGTGATTGGTCACATAAACATATTTAGCAGATGTAATTGGTCACATAAACATATTTAACAGATGTAATTGGTCACATAAACATATTTAGCAGATGTAATTGGTCACATAATGTCACGTCCTGACCAGCAGATGGAGCTATTGTATTCGTTTTGGGGTCAGGACGTGGCAGTTTTTGTGTATGTGAATGATTGTGTTGTTGATTGGGACTTCCAATTGAAGGCAGGTGTGTTGAGTTGCCTTTGATTGGAAGTCCTATATAGGTGTGTGTGTTTTTCTTTGGGGTTGTGGGTGGTTGTTTTTGCACTGCGTTTAATAGCCTGCAGAACTGTTGCTGTTGTTATTGTTTTGTCAAGTGGATGCTTTACTCCTTTTTTGAAATTAAATATGAGTATTCACATACCTGCTGCGCCTTGGTCTTCTCTCCATGACAACTATTGTTACACATAAACATATTTAACAGATGTAATTGGTCACATAAACATATTTAGCAGATGTAATTGGTCACATAAACATATTTAACAGATGTAATTGGTCACATAAACATATTTAGCAGATGTAATTAGTCACATAAACATATTTAGCAGATGTAATTGGTCACATAAACATATTTAACAGATGTAATTGGTCACATAAACATATTTAGCAGATGTAATTGGTCACATAAACATATTTAACAGATGTAATTGGTCACATAAACATTTAACAGATGTAATTGGTCACATAAACATTTAACAGATGTAATTGGTCACATAAACATATTTAGCAGATGTAATTGGTCACATAAACATATTTAGCAGATGTAATTGGTCACATAAACATATTTAGCAGATGTAATTGGTCACAAACATATTTAGCAGATGTAATTGGTCACATAAACATATTTAGCAGATGTAATTGGTCACATAAACATATTTAACAGATGTAATTGGTCACATAAACATATTTAACAGATGTAATTGGTCACATAAACATATTTAGCAGATGTCATTGGTCACATAAACATATTTAGCAGATGTAATTGGTCACATAAACATAATTAGCAGATTTAATTGGTCACATAAACATATTTAGCAAATGTAATTGTGGGTGTAGCGAAATGCTTGTGTTCCTAGCTCCAACAGTGCAGAAGTGTCTAACAATTCACAACAATACACACAAATCTAAAAGTAAAATGGAATTAAGAAATATATAAATATTAAGACGAGTAATGTCAGATTGGCATTAACTGTAATACAGTAGAATACAGTATATACATTTGAAATGAGTAAAACAGTATGCAAACATTATTAAAGTGACCAGTGAGTCCATGTCTATGTACATAGAGCAGCAGCCTCTAAGGTGCAGGGTTGAGTAACCGGGTGGTAGAAGGCTAGTGATGGCTATTTAACAGTCTGATGGCCTTGAGATAGAAGCTGTTTTTCAGGCTCTATGTCCCAGCTTTGATGCACCTGTACTGACCTCGCCTTCTGGATGATAGCAGGGTGAACAGGCCTTATCTCGGGTGGTTGATGACCTTTTTGGTCTTCCTGTGACATCGGGTGCTGCAGGTGTCCTGGAGGGCAGGTAGTTTTCCCCCGGTGATGCGTTGGATTGACCGCGCCACCCTCTGTAGAGCAAAGAGGTTGCGGATGGAGCAGTTGCCGTACCCGGCGGTAATACAGCCCGACAGGATGCTCTCAATTGTGCATCTGTAAAGGTTTGTGGGTCTTACGGACCAAGCTGAATTTCTTCAGCCTCCTGAGGTTGAAGAGGTGCTGTTGTGCCTTCTTCACGACACTGTCTGTGTGGGTGGTCCATTTCAGATTGTCAGTGTTGTGTATGCTCCTCTCTCACTCCACCCCCCCTCTCCCTCTCTTCTCTCCCTCCACCGCCATTACCAAGATAGGAGTTAGGTAATTATCGAGTGATCTTTAAAGGGGCAATCTGTGGTTGGTACATACATTTTTTTAAACTTTTAAATAAAGAATATATATATACTATATATCCATTAAGTATTGTAGAATATAACCTATACATGTCTCACGGTACCCCATCAGAACCCCAAATATGACCTGTATAGCTTCAAAACATGGCAAAATGCATAGAATTACAGGAAATGATATGTAAACTGCTACATGTTCTCTCAGCTCCATGGCAGAATATGTAGAATCCCTGGAAATTAACTTTAAAACTGCAAAAATGTATCTCAGTTCCATGGAGAAATTCTGAGAATTGCTGGAAATTGGCTTAAAAAGGCTCAAATTGTAATAATAATTTAAAAAAACGTGTGTATATATATATATATATATATATATTTATAACACAAAGATGGGGACGCCCCCTGCCACGCCCCCTGCCACGCCCACCACCAAAGTCCCTTTTTGATCCAGAACACCCCTGGATCCTCTGTGTTACTGTGCTATTATTCTCTCCTGCTGTCTAGACAACTGGACATTATCCCTGGATCCTCTGTGTTACTGTGCTATTATTCTCTCCTGCTGTCTAGACAACTGGACATTATCCCTGGATCCTCTGTGTTACTGTGCTATTATTCTCTCCTGCTGTCTAGACAACTGGACATTATCCCTGGATCCTCTGTGTTACTGTGCTATTATTCTCTCCTGCTGTCTAGACAACTGGACATTATCCCTGGATCCTCTGTGTTACTGTGCTATTATTCTCTCCTGCTGTCTAGACAACTGGACATTATCCCTGGATCCTCTGTGTTACTGTGCTATTATTCTCTCCTGCTGTCTAGACAACTGGACATTATCCCTGGATCCTCTGTGTTACTGTGGTATTATTCTCTCCTGCTGTCTAGACAACTGGACATTATCCCTGGATCCTCTGTGTTACTGTGGTATTATTCTCTCCTGCTGTCTAGACAACTGGACATTATCCCTGGATCCTCTGTGTTACTGTGGTATTATTCTCTCCTGCTGTCTAGACAACTGGACATTATCCCTGGATCCTCTGTGTTACTGTGCTATTATTCTCTCCTGCTGTCTAGACAACTGGACATTATTCCAGCTGGAAGACTTATGGCTGAATTCCAAATGGTACCTTGTTCCCTTTATAGTGCTCCAATGCCCTATGGACCCTGGTCAAAAGTAGTGCATTATATAGGGAATAGGGTGCCATTTTGGGAGAAGACTGTGTGTATAATTAACCGCTGTCTTTCCATTCCATTGATTTCCATTACTACTCTTCTAATTATGCAAGTCACTGGTTTTTAACACGGGGAGAAAAAACTACTTTAAATGCAACGATTATAGCCCGTTGAGGGATATCATCAGATTTAGAGAATAACGTAGCCACTGTTGCAGAAATCCTCCCAACACAGTGGTATCTGTGGTTGGTGTGTGTGTGTGTGTGTGTGTGTGTGTGTGTGTGTGTGTGTGTGTGTGTGTGTGTGTGTGTGTGTGTGTGTGTGTGTGTGTGTGTGTGTGTGTGTGTGTGTGTGTGTGTGTGTGTGTGTGTGTGTGTGTGTGTGTGTGTGTGTGTGATCAGTGCTAACTGATTCAACAATGAGTCCTCTTTCCATTCATTTCACGTCATACCCCTCCTTCTCTACCTGGGCCCTGGTCAAATGCAGTGCACTACATAGGGAATATGCTACTTGGGCCCTGGTCAAAAGCAGTGCACTACATAGGGAATATGGTGCCATTTGGAACAAATTCTGACTCTGTCTACCCAACAAGGATTAATCCATATAGACAGACAGGAGGAATGTGTGAAATACAAACACATCATCAAGGCCATTCACCTCCACATGCTCTCCTGTCTTCACTTTGTCCAGATCACTACATACAGGTATCATGTACTGTAGCTTGTACTTTATGTGACCTTTGGATGGTTTCACACACACACACACACACACACACACACACACACACACACACACACACACACACACACACACACACACACACACACACACACACACACACACACACACACACACACACACACACAACACACACACTATTGACATACTGTAAACCTCACACCAAAGAGTTGTGTAGAGGAGTCTATGAGAATGGATAACACTCCTATCATCAATAAGTACGGTTGCATGCTCACAATAATACAATTGTTGTGGATAGTCAGATTAATATAATAGTTAGTTTAAGACGTTTACATGCTTTGCAAGAAGACTTTCCATCTGAAATCAGGCCACCTGATTCAGAACAAACGTTCCACCACAGAGACCATGTTATTGTGTGACTCCTATCTGGTTCTGACTTTTTTGTATATGAAAAATATTCCTAAAATCAGTTTTTCCAAACTCATTTCACTCCCTCATAAGAGGGACACTTGCACTACCGGTACACCCTCGTGCTAGGGCTCTTCTCTCTCTGTGTCCAAAACAGCACCCTATTCCCAATACTGTACAGTGCACTACTTTGGACCAGGACCCATAGGGTGCACTAGGACCCATAGGGTGCACTAGACCCCATAGGGTGCACTAGACCCATAGGGTGCACTAGACCCCATAGGGTGCACTAGACCCATAGGGTGCACTAGACCCCATAGGGTGCACTAGACCCCATAGGGTGCACTAGACCCATAGGGTGCACTAGACCCCATAGGGTGCACTAGACCCATAGGGTGCACTAGACCCCATTGGGTACACTCGACTCCATTGGGTGCGCTAGGACCCATAGGGTGCACTAGACTCCATAGGGTGCACTAGACCCATAGGGTGCACTAGACCCCATAGGGTGCACTAGACCACATAGGGTGCACTAGACCACATAGGGTGCACAAGACCCCATAGGGTGCACTAGATCCCATAGGGTGCACTAGACCTCATAGGGTGCACTAGACCCATAGGGTGCACTAGACCACATAGGGTGCACTAGACCACATAGGGTGCACAAGACCCCATAGGGTGCACTAGACCCCATAGGGTGCACTAGACCTCATAGGGTGCACTAGACCCCATAGGGTGCACTAGACCTCATAGGGTGCACTAGACCCATAGGGTGCACTAGACTCCATAGGGTGCACTAGACCCCATAGGGTGCACTAGACCTCATAGGGTGCACTAGACCACATAGGGTGCACTAGACCCATAGGGTGCACTAGACTCCATAGGGTACACTAGACCCCATAGGGTGCACTAGACCCATAGGGTGCACTAGACCCATAGGGTGCACTAGGACCCATAGGGTGCACAAGACCCCATAGGGTGCACTAGTCTCCATAGGGTGCACTAGTCTCCATAGGGTGCACTAGACCCATAGGGTGCACTAGACCCCATAGGGTGCACTAGACCCATAGGGTGCACTAGGACCCATAGGGTGCACTAGACCACATAGGGTGCACTAGACTCCATAGGGTGCACTAGACAACATAGGGTGCACTAGACCCCATAGGGTGCGCTAGACCCATAGGGTGCACTAGACCACATAGGGTGCACTAGACCCCATAGGGTGCACCAGGACCCATAGGGTTCACTAGACCACATAGGGTGCACTAGACCCCATAGGGTGCGCTAGACCCCATAGGGTGCACTAGGACCCATAGGGTGCACTAGACCACATAGGGTGCACTAGACCCCATAGGGTGCACTAGACCCCATAGGGTGCACTAGGACCCATAGGGCCCTGGTCTAAAGTAGTACACTATAAAGGGAATAGGTTGCCATTCAGGACACCCACCATCGTATCACAGACAGCTTAGTCAACATGCAGTCTGATAGGATCCAACATTGACACATGAAAGAGAATTCTTTCTCCACATCTAATTTAGTTAACTAAGCAACTAGAAACTCATCAGGACAGGAGGTCCTCTTCACTAGACAGTATTATGGAGTCAGTTAAACAACTAGAAACTCATCAGGACAGGAGGTCCTCTTCACTAGACAGTATTATGGAGTCAGTTAAACAACTAGATACTCATCAGGACAGGAGGTCCTCTTCACTAGACAGTATTATGGAGTCAGTTAAACAACTAGAAACTCATCAGGACAGGAGGTCCTCTTCACTAGACAGTATTATGGAGTCAGATAAACAACTAGATACTCATCAGGACAGGAGGTCCTCTTCACTAGACAGTATTATGGAGTCAGATAAACAACTAGAAACTCATCAGGACAGGAGGCCTCTTCACTAGACAGTATTATGGAGTCAGTTAAACAACTAGAAACTCATCAGGACAGGAGGTCCTCTTCACTAGACAGTATTATGGAGTCAGATAAACAACTAGAAACTCATCAGGACAGGAGGTCCTCTTCACTAGACAGTATTATGGAGTCAGTTAAACAACTAGATACTCATCAGGACAGGAGGTCCTCTTCACTAGACAGTATTATGGAGTCAGTTAAACAACTAGAAACTCATCAGGACAGGAGGTCCTCTTCACTAGACAGTATTATGGAGTCAGATAAACAACTAGAAACTCATCAGGACAGGAGGTCCTCTTCACTAGACAGTATTATGGAGTCAGTTAAACAACTAGAAACTCATCAGGACAGGAGGTCCTCTTCACTAGACAGTATTATGGAGTCAGTTAAACAACTAGATACTCATCAGGACAGGAGGTCCTCTTCACTAGACAGTATTATGGAGTCAGTTAAACAACTAGAAACTCATCAGGACAGGAGGTCCTCTTCACTAGACAGTATTATGGAGTCAGTTAAACAACTAGAAACTCATCAGGACAGGAGGTCCTCTTCACTAGACAGTATTATGGAGTCAGTTAAACAACTAGAAACTCATCAGGACAGGAGGTCCTCTTCACTAGACAGTATTATGGAGTCAGTTAAACAACTAGAAACTCATCAGGACAGGAGGTCCTCTTCACTAGACAGTATTATGGAGTCAGTTAAACAACTAGAAACTCATCAGGACAGGAGGTCCTCTTCACTAGACAGTATTATGGAGTCAGTTAAACAACTAGAAACTCATCAGGACAGGAGGTCCTCTTCACTAGACAGTATTATGGAGTCAGTTAAACAACTAGAAACTCATCAGGACAGGAGGTCCTCTTCACTAGACAGTATTATGGAGTCAGATAAACAACTAGATACTCATCAGGACAGGAGGCCTCTTCACTAGACAGTATTATGGAGTCAGTTAAACAACTAGAAACTCATCAGGACAGGAGGTCCTCTTCACTAGACAGTATTATGGAGTCAGATAAACAACTAGAAACTCATCAGGACAGGAGGTCCTCTTCACTAGACAGTATTATGGAGTCAGTTAAACAACTAGATACTCATCAGGACAGGAGGTCCTCTTCACTAGACAGTATTATGGAGTCAGATAAACAACTAGAAACTCATCAGGACAGGAGGTCCTCTTCACTAGACAGTATTATGGAGTCAGATAAACAACTAGAAACTCATCAGGACAGGAGGTCCTCTTCACTAGACAGTATTATGGAGTCAGTTAAACAACTAGATACTCATCAGGACAGGAGGTCCTCTTCACTAGACAGTGTTATGGAGTCAGTTAAACAACTAGATACTCATCAGGACAGGAGGTCCTCTTCACTAGACAGTATTATGGAGTCAGTTAAACAACTAGAAACTCATCAGGACAGGAGGTCCTCTTCACTAGACAGTATTATGGAGTCAGATAAACAACTAGATACTCATCAGGACAGGAGGCCTCTTCACTAGACAGTATTATGGAGTCAGATAAACAACTAGAAACTCATCAGGACAGGAGGTCCTCTTCACTAGACAGTATTATGGAGTCAGATAAACAACTAGATACTCATCAGGACAGGATGTCCTCTTCACTAGACAGTATTATGGAGTCAGTTAAACAACTAGAAACTCATCAGGACAGGAGGCCTCTTCACTAGACAGTATTATGGAGTCAGTTAAACAACTAGATACTCATCAGGACAGGAGGTCCTCTTCACTAGACAGTATTATGGAGTCAGATAAACAACTAGAAACTCATCAGGACAGGAGGCCTCTTCACTAGACAGTATTATGGAGTCAGTTAAACAACTAGAAACTCATCAGGACAGGAGGTCCTCTTCACTAGACAGTATTATGGAGTCAGATAAACAACTAGATACTCATCAGGACAGGAGGTCCTCTTCACTAGACAGTATTATGGAGTCAGATAAACAACTAGAAACTCATCAGGACAGGAGGTCCTCTTCACTAGACAGTATTATGGAGTCAGATAAACAACTAGAAACTCATCAGGACAGGAGGTCCTCTTCACTAGACAGTATTATGGAGTCAGTTAAACAACTAGATACTCATCAGGACAGGAGGTCCTCTTCACTAGACAGTATTATGGAGTCAGTTAAACAACTAGAAACTCATCAGGACAGGAGGTCCTCTTCACTAGACAGTATTATGGAGTCAGTTAAACAACTAGATACTCATCAGGACAGGAGGTCCTCTTCACTAGACAGTATTATGGAGTCAGTTAAACAACTAGAAACTCATCAGGACAGGAGGTCCTCTTCACTAGACAGTATTATGGAGTCAGTTAAACAACTAGAAACTCATCAGGACAGGAGGTCCTCTTCACTAGACAGTATTATGGAGTCAGATAAACAACTAGAAACTCATCAGGACAGGAGGTCCTCTTCACTAGACAGTATTATGGAGTCAGTTAAACAACTAGAAACTCATCAGGACAGGAGGCCTCTTCACTAGACAGTATTATGGAGTCAGATAAACAACTAGAAACTCATCAGGACAGGAGGTCCTCTTCACTAGACAGTATTATGGAGTCAGTTAAACAACTAGATACTCATCAGGACAGGAGGTCCTCTTCACTAGACAGTATTATTGTTTATCTGACAGGAGTCAGATAAACAACTAAACTAAAACTAACCATAGATCATGGGTTCCCAAACCTTTTCACTTAGGCCCCCTTGCAGCATTGAGGAACATCCAGTGTCCCCTCTCCGGGTTGAGGGGGCGCCACGTCTTCTTCTATGGGTACAAGAACTGTTCATGACACAAACTGTTCACACCCCTCTCGTTAAGGGGAGAGAAAATGTTGCAGATTTAAAGCTCATTTCCTGCAATTCTCCACATTTTGCCATGTCTTATTTGTGTTCAAGTGATATATCAATGACTCAGACATTACAACTAAAAACGTTAGCTGACATGGGCTTGTTGATCTGGACATTTCTATAAATAGCTCTCTGAGGTCTGAAATGATTTACATGAAAAGAGCACAACTGTTTGGGAACCACTGCCCTAGATCAGTATCACTGTAGCCAGGAAATACAACCTACAGTCTGCTGTGTGTCATATCTCAATGCTATCAGCCAAGTAATACAACCTACAGTCTGCTGTGTGTCATATCTCAATGATATCAGCCAGGAAATACAACCTACAGTCTGCTGTGTGTCATATCTCAATGCTATCAGCCAAGTAATACAACCTACAGTCTGCTGTGTGTCATATCTCAATGATATCAGCCAGGAAATACAACCTACAGTCTGCTGTGTGTCATATCTCAATGCTATCAGCCAGGCAATACAACCTACAGCCCACTGTGTGTCATATCTCAATGCTATCAGCCAAGTAATACAACCTACAGTCTGCTGTGTGTCATATCTCAATGCTATCAGCCAGGTAATACAACCTACAGTCTGCTGTGTCATATCTCAATGCTATCAGCCAGGTAATACAACCTACAGTCTGCTGTGTGTCATATCTCAATGCTATCAGCCAGGCAATACAACCTACAGTCTGCTGTGTGTCATATCTCAATGCTATCAGCCAGGTAATACAACCTACAGTCTGCTGTGTGTCATATCTCAATGCTATCAGCCAGGCAATACAACCTACAGTCTGCTGTGTGTCATATCTCAATGCTATCAGCCAGGTAATACAACCTACAGTCTGCTGTGTGTCATATCTCAATGCTATCAGCCAGGCAATACAACCTACAGTCTGCTGTGTGTCATATCTCAATGCTATCAGCCAGGTAATACAACCTACAGTCTGCTGTGTGTCATATCTCAATGCTATCAGCCAGGTAATACAACCTACAGCCTGCTGTGTGTCATATCTCAATGCTATCAGCCAGGTAATACAACCTACAGTCTGCTGTGTGTCATATCTCAATGCTATCAGCCAGGCAATACAACCTACAGTCTGCTGTGTGTCATATCTCAATGCTATCAGCCAGGAAATACAACCTACAGTCTGCTGTGTGTCATATCTCAATGCTATCAGCCAAGTAATACAACCTACAGTCTGCTGTGTGTCATATCTCAATGATATCAGCCAGGTAATACAACCTACAGTCTGCTGTGTGTCATATCTCAATGCTATCAGCCAAGTAATACAACCTACAGTCTGCTGTGTGTCATATCTCAATGCTATCAGCCAGGCAATACAATCTACAGTCTGCTGTGTGTCATATCTCAATGCTATCAGCCAGGCAATGTAACCTACAGTCTGCTGTGTGTCATATCTCAATGCTATCAGCCAGGTAATACAACCTACAGTCTGCTGTGTGTCATATCTCAATGCTATCAGCCAGGTAATACAACCTACAGTCTGCTGTGTCATATCTCAATGCTATCAGCCAGGTAATACAACCTACAGTCTGCTGTGTGTCATATCTCAATGCTATCAGCCAGGCAATACAACCTACAGTCTGCTGTGTGTCATATCTCAATGCTATCAGCCAGGTAATACAACCTACAGTCTGCTGTGTGTCATATCTCAATGCTATCAGCCAGGCAATACAACCTACAGTCTGCTGTGTGTCATATCTCAATGCTATCAGCCAGGTAATACAACCTACAGTCTGCTGTGTGTCATATCTCAATGCTATCAGCCAGGTAATACAACCTACAGTCTGCTGTGTGTCATATCTCAATGCTATCAGCCAGGTAATACAACCTACAGTCTGCTGTGTGTCATATGTCAATGCTATCAGCCAGGTAATACAACCTACAGCCTGCTGTGTGTCATATCTCAATGCTATCAGCCAGGTAATACAACCTACAGTCTGCTGTGTGTCATATCTCAATGCTTTCAGCCAGGCAATACAACCTACAGTCTGCTGTGTGTCATATCTCAATGCTATCAGCCAGGCAATACAACCTACAGTCTGCTGTGTGTCATATCTCAATGCTATCAGCCAGGCAATGTAACCTACAGTCTGCTGTGTGTCATATCTCAATGCTATCAGCCAGGTAATACAACCTACAGTCTGCTGTGTGTCATATCTCAATGCTATCAGCCAGGTAATACAACCTACAGTCTGCTGTGTCATATCGTGGGGCAGCAGGGTAGCCTATTGGTTAGAGCTTTGGACTAGTAACCGAAAGCTGACAAGGTAAAAATCTGTTGTTCTGCCCCTGAACAAGGCAGTTAGCCCAATGTTCCTAGGCCGTCATTGAAAATAAGAATTTGTTCTTAACTGACTTGCCTAGTAAAATAAAGGTAAAATCTCAATGCTATCAGCCAGGTAAACCCACCTACAGCCTGCTGTGTTATATCACAATGCTATCAGCCAGGTAATACAATTTGCTGTGTGTCATAGCTCAATGCTATCAGCCAGGTAAACCCACCTACAGCCTGCTGTGTTATATCACAATGCTATCAGCCAGGTAATACAATTTGCTGTGTGTCATAGCTCAATGCTATCAGCCAGGTAAACCCACCTACAGCCTGCTGTGTTATATCACAATGCTATCAGCCAGGTAATACAATTTGCTGTGTGTCATAGCTCAATGCTATCAGCCAGGTAAACCCACCTACAGCCTGCTGTGTTAAATCACAATGCTGTCTGCCAGGTAATACAACCTAAAGCCTGCTGTGTTATATCACAATGCTGTCTGCCAGGTAATACAACCTAAAGCCTGCTGTGTTAAATCACAATGCTGTCTGCCAGGTAATACAACCTAAAGCCTGCTGTGTTATATCACAATGCTGTCTGCCAGGTAATACAACCTAAAGCCTGCTGTGTTATATCACAATGCTGTCTGCCAGGTAATACAACCTAAAGCCTGCTGTGTTAAATCACAATGCTGTCTGCCAGGTAATACAACCTAAAGCCTGCTGTGTTAAATCACAATGCTGTCTGCCAGGTAATACAACCTAAAGCCTGCTGTGTTAAATCACAATGCTGTCTGCCAGGTAATACAACCTAAAGCCTGCTGTGTTAAATCACAATGCTGTCTGCCAGGTAATACAACCTAAAGCCTGCTGGTTGTTTCCTCAGTGCTTCACTGGTACATCTCAAAGCCACGAAAAACAAACAAGCAATCCAATATAGCCAATGAAGTTGAGTTCTTATGGATGCGTCGCAAATGACACCCTATTCCCTATATAGTAGACTACATTTGACCAAAGCCCAGGGAGGCAGAGTTTTTCTATCCCTCCTCTGCAGTAGATCAATAACAAGCTGCTGCAATTATGACCATCAGACACCATTTGTAATGATTGTGTGTGTGTGTGTGTGTGTGTGTGTGTGTGTGTGTGTGTGTGTGTGTGTGTGTGTGTGTGTGTGTGTGTGTGTGTGGTGGCCTAAGTAAACGTTCTGTGTGCCCTTGATTAGAAAAGTAAGGAACAATTCAAAAAGAGGAAAATGTTTGATTAGTGCAGTTTAATCATCCCCAAAATCAATACTAATTTAAAACGTAGTAATAATACTGTCAAAATGAGGTCTGTCTGAGATTCATTTCCCTGCATATCGCTGACAAATAATTGTACACCTATTGCCTTTTTAATTGTTTCCCTCAGAACGCGTAGGTTGCATCCCAAATGTCATCTAATCTCAATATAGTTGTCACGTCCTGACCAGTAGAGGGTGTAGTTGGGTCAGGACGTGGCAGAAGGGAGTGTGTGTTTTATTGTTTCATTGATTTTGGCCGTGTGACTTCCAATCAGGCACAGCTGTAGAGGGTTGTGGTTGATTGGGAGTCACACATAAGTTGCCTACGTTTCCTTTGTGTTTCGTGGGTAATTGTGCTTGTCATTGTGGTTGCACCTGACAGGACTGTGTTGGCTGTCAGTTTTTGTTGTTTTTGTGAATTGCATAGGGTTCGTGTATTAAATATGACGAACCCTAACTCCGCCGAATTTTGGTCCACTTCTTCCATAGACAGCCGTTACAATAGTGCACTTCTTTAAAAGAGTGTCCTATGCGCCCTGCTCAAAGTAGTGCACTATATAGGGAATAGGATGTCATTTGGGACGTAGACAACGTCCCCATTCATTCATTACGCAGCAGTCGATCTCACTGGCAGCTTTTCCATGATACATGACCTAAACAGACAAATCCCCTCTGTCAGTGAATCATGACCTAAACAGACAAATCCCCTAGATCACACTGTAAAACCATAGAATTGGATGGCGGTGGACCTCAAGCAAGCACGTATACTTACACACAATGTAGACACATACACACACACACACACACACATACAATTAGACACTTACACACACACACACACAATTAGACACTCTCACACTCACACACAAACTCACAAACACACACACAAACACACACAGACAAACTCTCTCTCTCACACACACACACACACACACACACACACACACACACACACACACACACACAGACAATATCCCAGAGGATTTCGTACTTTGATATTAAACTTTAACACAATCTCAGGAGTCACAGAGCGAGCCGGTCTGATTGGATAACACCCCTATGTTGAGCCTTAAACCTGGTCAGCATCCCAAATGGCACCCTATTCCCTATGGGACCTGGTCGAATGTAGTGCACTATATAGGGACTAGGGTGTAATTTAGGATGCACATCCTTCATTCATATGTATAAATCTCTCAATATAGAGCAAAGAGGATTTAAGTCAATGAAAATCCCAAACAGCAATAACCATGAAGGAGGGAGAAAAATAAAAGTCTGGATGGGTCCCAAAATGGCACCCTATTTCCTATGGGCCCTGGTCAAAAGTAGTGGAGAATATGAAGGGAATAGGGTGCTATGAAGGGAATAGGGTGCCATTTGGACTAGAAAGGGAATAGAGTGCCATTTGGACTACAAAGGGAATATGGTGCCATTTAGCCTATACATGGAATAGGGTGCCATTTGGACTAGAAAAGGAATAGGGTGCCATTTGGACTAGAAATGGAATAGAGTGCCATTTGGACTATACATGTGTAACCGATGTGAAATGGCTAGTTAGTTAGCGGTGGTGCGCGCTAATAGCGTTTCAATCAGTGACGTCACTCGCTCTGAGACTTGAAGTAGGGTTTCCCCTTGCGTCGCAAGGGCCATTGCTTTTGTGGCGCGATGGGTAACGATGCTTCGTGGGGTGTCAGTTGTTGATGTGTGCAAGGGTCCCTGGTTCGAGCCCAGGTTGGGGTGAAGAGAGGGACGGAACCTACACTGTTACACATGGAATGGGGTGCCATTTGGACTACAAATGGAATAAGGAGCCATTTGGACTAGAAATGGAATAGGGTGTCATTTGGACTATAAATGGAATAGGGTGCCATTTGGGACGCAGATATATATTTCCGCCACATACCACTGAACATTGACTGGCTCTGAAGGCTTGAATGAAGCCTACAGGAAAATAACTAATGGAGATCGGATTTGTGGTGGTCCTCCTAAACAGTAAACTAACCAAATAATCTCCAGTCATCATGGAAACAACTCAAGGTGTCACGCCCTGACCTGAGAGAGACGGTTTATTTCTCTATGTTGTTAGGTCAGGGTGTGGGGTGGGCATTCTATGTTTTTTTTTCCTATGTTTTGGCCAGGTATGGTTTCCAATCAGAGGCAGCTGCCTATCGTTGTCTCTGATAGGGAACCATACTTAGGCAGCCCTTTTTCCCTCCTTGAGTTGTGGGATCTTGTTTTTGTGTAGCTGCCTGTGAGCAGCCCAGAACGTCACGTTTCGTTTTCTTCTGTATTTTTTTTGGTGAGTTTCTTATTTATTAAACATGTGGAACTCTAAGTACGCTGCGCCTTGGTCCAATGTTTACGATGAGCGTGACAGAAGATCCCACCACCAAAGGACCAAGCAGCGTGCCCAGGAGGAGCAGGGATCCTGGGCTAGGGAGAAGAGAGAGTGGAGGACGTCCTGGACCTGGGAGGAGGTAATGGCAGGGGACAAGACCCTGCCATGGAAGCAGGTGGAGACGGCGCAAGCGGAACGGCGATGCTATGAGGAGCTAGCCCAACAACGGAGCCCGAGAGGCAGCGGTATATTACTTTTAGGGTGGTGCACATGGGGAGATTGGCGAAGTCGGGGTTGAGACCTGAGCCAAATCCCCATGCTTACCGTGGGGAGCGAGTGACCAAGCAAGCACCGTGTTATGCGGTGATGCACACTGTGTCGCCAGTGTGCACTCACAGCCCGGTGCGCTCGGTGCAAGCTCCTCACCGTTGCCATGCTAGAGTTGGCCGTCAGCCAGGAAGAAGTGTGCCGGCTCAGCGTTCCTGGTCTCCAGTGCGTCTCTTCGGCCCAGGTTATCCTGTGCCAGCTCTACGCATGGTACCCCCCATTCACCAGCACAGCCCAGTTCATCCTGTGCCAGCGCTCCGCCCTTGCTGGGCTAAAATAACCATCCAGCCAGGACGGGGTGTGCCAGCCCTAAGCTCCAGACCTCCAGTGCGCCTCCACGGCCCAGTATACCCTGTACCTGCTCTGCGCACCCAGTCTCCTGTGCATCTCCCCAGTCCGGTGAGACCGGTTCCAGCTCCACGTAGGAAGCCTCCAGTGATGATCTGTGGTCCAAAGCCTCTAGTGATGATCCATGGCATGAAGCCTCCAGTGATGATCCAAGGCACGAAGCCTCCAGTGATGATCCATGGGCCGAAGCCTGTAGGGATGATCCATGGCACAAAGCCTCCAGTGATGATCCATGGCCCGGAGCCTGTAGGGATGATCCATGGCACGAAGCCTCCAGTGATAATCCATGGCCCGGAGCCTGTAGGGATAATCCATGGCAAGAAGCCTGTAGGGATGATCCATGGCATGAAGCCTCCAGTGATAATCCATGGCCCGGAGCCTCCAGTGATGATCCATGGCGCGGAACCTGTAGTGAAGATCCACGGCACGGAGCCTGCAGCGACGATCCCCAGTCCGGAACCTACAGCGACGCTCCCCAGTCCGCAGCCTTCAGCGACGCTCCCCAGTCCGGAGCCTCCAGTGACGCTCCCCAGTCCGGAGCCTTCAGCGACGCTCTCCAGTCCGGAGCCTCCAGCGACGCTCCGCAGCCCGGAGTCTTCAGTGGCGGCCCGCAGCCCGGAGTCTTCAGCGGCGGCCCGCAGCCCCGAGTCTTCAGCGACGGCCCGCAGCCCCGAGTCTTCAGCGACGGCCCGCAGCCCCGAGTCTTCAGCGACGGTCCGCAGCCCCGAGTCTTCAGCGACGGTCCGCAGCCCCCGAGTCTTCAGCGACGGTCCGCAGCCCCCGAGTCTTCAGCGACGGTCCGCAGCCCCCGAGTCTTCAGCGGCGGTCCGCAGCCCCGAGTCTTCAGTGATGGTCCGCACCCCCGAGTCTTCAGCGATGATCTGCGATCTGGTTCCTCTGGCGACACAGAAGCGGGGGGATCAGCGGGCGATGTCTGGGCTATGCCCCGAACCAGAGCCGCTGCCAAGTATAGATGCCCACCCGGACCCTCCCCTATAGGTTCAGGTTTGCGGCCGGGAGTCCGCACCTTTGGGGGGGGTACTGTCACGCCCTGACCTGAGAGAGACTGTTTATTTCTCTATGTTGTTAGGTCAGGGTATGGGGTGGGCATTCTATGTTTTTATTTCTATGTTTTGGTCAGGTATGGTTTCCAATCAGAGGCAGCTGCCTATCGTTGTCTCTGATTGGGAACCATACTTAGGCAGCCCTTTTTCCCTCCTTGAGTTGTGGGATCTTATTTTTGTACTGCTCGTTATAGCCTGCAAGACGTGAAGGTCGTTTGTCATTGTTTATTCTTTTGTTTAAGTGTTCTGATTTAAAATAAATTCAAGATGAACACTTACCACGCTGCACCTTGGTCTACTCCTTTGGATGATCATTACACAAGGACTGGTTTCCCAGACATAGATTAAGCCTGGTCCTGAACTAACAAACATTAGGGAGAGTCTCCATTGAGCATGCTTTTCAGTCCAGGGGCCGTATGTATGTGCATTAACAAGTGTATGATTCTGACAATGCCGCTCATACGAGGTACAATACAATACATCTATTTGTTGTTCATGATTGTTTTGTCTGCAGGACTTGTTGATCTTTCGACCTAACGACTCACACAGGAAGTTGTTGAGTTGATTGGAAAGTCAAATAACCTTCAACTACAATACAAAAAGAGATTCTGCATGTTTTCTTTTCTTAACCTCACTAGGACTCCAGTCAGATAATGTGTGCATCACAAATGGCACCCTACAGGCCCTGGTCGAGGCACCCTACGGGCCCTGGTCGAGGCACCCTACGGGCCCTGGTCGAGGCACCCTACGGGCCCTGGTCGAGGCACCCTAAGGGCCCTGGTCGAGGCACCCTACGGGCCCTGGTCGAGGAACCATACGGGCCCTGGTCGAGGTACCGTACGAGCCCTGGTTGATGTACCCTACGGGCCCTGGTCGAGGTACCCCATGGGCCCTGGTCGGGGCACCCTATGGGACCTGGTCGGAAGTAGTGCTCTTCATAGGGAATAGGGGGCCATTTTGGACGCAGGCCAGACTCCAAGGTTGGAGTGTCACAGAGATCCTGTTAACCAGTCAGGTCAAGGTTGGAGTGTTGCAGAGATCCTGTTACCCAGTCAGGTCAAGGTTGGAGTGTCACAGAAATCCTGTTACCCATTCAGGTCAAGGTTGGAGTTTTACAGAGATCCTGTTACCCAGTCAGGTCAAGGTTGGAGTGTTACAGAGATCCTGTTAACCAGTCAGGTGTTACAGAGATCCTGTTGGAGTGTTACAGAGATCCTGTTAACCAGTCAGGTCAAGGTTGAAGTGTTACAGAGATCCTGTTACCCAGTGCAAAGAGGGCATACGTTTTTAGTATGTGTTGGTGATCCCAGATGGAATTGAGCCCACAATATTGTGTCTCTGTCTCTCTGTCACCCACCTGGACTTTAGAACCGCGTTCATCTATAGTTGAAGGTCGAGCCTCTCCCATCTCTCTCTCTCTCTCTCTCTCTCTCTCTATCCAGCTCTTCCTTTATCTTCTCGAAGTTGGTAACCTCTCCTACCCAGCGAACAACAAATGTTTCCACAACTTAGAGTACGTTCCCTTAATAGGGATAAGGGGAAGTATTCGGAAGTTCGGATGACTGACGTGCCCAAAGTAAACTGCCTGTTACTCAGGCCCAGAAGCTAGGATATGCATATAATTGGTAGTATTGGATAGAAAACACTCAGAGGTTTCTAAAACTGTTAAAATAATGTCTATGAGTATAACAGAACTGATATGGCAGGCGAAAACCTGAGGAGAATCCATCCGGAAAATCAATTTTTTGAGGTGACCACCCATTGAAATGCTTGTCTATGGGAAATTCAAAGGAAATAGTCCCAGATTGCAGTTCCTATGGCTTCCACTAGATGTCAACAGTCTTTAGAAAGGGTTTCAGGCTTGATTTTTGAAAAATGAGCTAGAATTTGTAGTTTTTCAAGGTGGCTCTCATTTGGACTGTAGTCTTGTGGCGCGCGTGGATGAGGGCACGCACTTCATTATTTATCTCCGGTATTGAACACACTATTCTCCATCTTAAATTTTAGTGTTTATTTACATATTAGGGTACCTGAGGATTGATTAGAAATGTTGTTTGACTTGTTTGGACAAAGTTTATTGGTAACTTTTGGGATTAATTTTTATGCAGGTGGATTACTGAATCAAGCGCGCCAACTAAACTGACTTTTTTGGGATATAAAGAAGGACTTTATCGAACAAAACTACCATTTGTTGTGTAGCTGGAACTCTTGGAATTGCAAACAGAGGAAGATCTTCAAAGGTAAGTGATTTATTTTATCGCTATTTCTGACTTTTGTCACGCCTCTGCTGGTTTGGAAAATGTTTTTAATGCTTTTGTACGCGGGGCGCTGTCCTCAGATTATTGCATGGTATGCTTTTGCCGTAAAGCCTTTTTGAAATCTGACAAAGCGGCTGGATTAACAAGAAGTTAAGCTTTTAAATGGTGTATGACACTTGTATTTCCATGAATGTTTAATATTAAGATTTTTGTATTTTGAATTTTGCCCTCTGCAATTTCACCGTGTTGTCGAGATGGGGCGCCTGCACCCCACCTTTTCCAAAGAGGAAGTCGCATTAGGTAATTTACTAATGTTTCCACAGGAATGTTCCTGTGAGGTGCAAGGAATGTTTCCAAGAGACCATTCCCTTGTTTTCTGAGGACATGGTAACCACATTCTGGGTATGTTCTGTTTGATATTAAGGTAATGTTCTACAAAAATTGCTAAAAAGGTTCTCAGAAGGTTTTTGCTAACATAGATAGAATGTTCCCCTAACTAACGGAAAACTGGACACTCAAACATTAAGGGAACATTCCGTGTGACATTACAAACACGTTCTCTCTCACTAGAAATGTTAGCTGGGTAGCTTCCTCAACTCCTCTTCTGTAAAACACAACCATACTGTACAACACATGAACTGTTGCCTGTGCCCTGATCTTATTGACTGAGCCACATAGGACCATAGACACAGGACCATAGACACAGGACCATAGACACCACAGGACCATAGACACAGCAGGACCATAGACACCGCAGGACCATAGACACCACAGGACCATAGACACCACAGGATCATAGACACCGCAGGACCATAGACACAGGACCATAGACACCACAGGACCATAGACACCGCAGGACCATAGACACCGCAGGACCATAGACACCGCAGGACCATAGACACCGCAGGACCATAGATACCACAGGACCATAGACACCGCAGGACCATAGACACCACAGGACCATAGACACCGCAGGACCATAGACACAGGACCATAGACACCACAGGACCATAGACACCACAGGACCATAGACAGAGGATCATAGGCACCACAGGACCATAGACACAGGACCATAGACAGAGGATCATAGACACCACAGGACCATAGACACCACAGGACCATAGACAGAGGATCATAGGCACCACAGGACCATAGACACAGGACCATAGACACCACAGGACCATAGACAGAGGATCATAGACACCACAGGACCATAGACACAGGACCATGGACAGAGGTTTACTTCAAAGACTTCTTTCATGATGTTGTTTCTTCTGCTCCAACACTAAATTAGCTCCAGTGTTCTGCTTTGCTCTGCTGCCCCCAGAGACCCTTTGGTTATATCCCAGATGCCATTATTCATGATAAGCTACAGTTCATTGGGATTAGATCTAAATTCACAGGCGGTATAATATAAACACACACACACACACACACACACACACACACACACAGAGAGAGAGAGAGAGGAGCACTTAGGATGAGGTGTTCAGGAATATAATTCTTCCCAGATACAATAACACTAGAATAGGATGGGAATTCTCTGCTACATTACTCTGATGGATAGAGAGAGGCAGGGATGCTTGACTGCCCCCACTCTCTCTCTCACTTTCCCTCTCTCTCCAGTCCTCTCTTTCCCTCTCTCTCTCTTGCTCTCTCTCCCTCTCTCGCTCTCTCTCTCTCTCTCTCACTCTGAACTAGGTTACATGTGCTATCTTGTGCTGCCACCTTCTGGTTCATTCTCTCCTTGTCAGTCTCTAAGAGAGAAAGAGAGAGACATCAATCAACTCATATCTGTTTGCTGTACTTGCCTTTAATCTCCACCAGAGGTCAGGCTTCAACTACACCTGTCTGTCTGTCTGTCTGTCTGTCTGTCTGTCTGTCTGTCTGTCTGTCTGTCTGTCTGTCTGTCTGTCTGTCTGTCTGTCTGTCTGTCTGTCTGTCTGTCTGTCTGTCTGTCTGTCTGTCTGTCTGTCTGTCTCTGTCTCTGTCTCTGTCTCTGTCTTCTCTCTCTCTCTCTATGTCTCTCTCTTTCACACACACTTTCTCTCTCTCTGGCTCTGTTGTAGGTCTAATGGTGGGCCTGATCTCATTGACCTCAGAAACCCAGAAAACGTTTGTGTATGTTTTAATAATATGATTACTAATGTGAAGTGAAATAGATTCCCCACTACCCA
This sequence comes from Salmo salar, assembly GCF_965601325.2. Taxonomy (NCBI): domain Eukaryota; kingdom Metazoa; phylum Chordata; class Actinopteri; order Salmoniformes; family Salmonidae; genus Salmo; species Salmo salar. Next base: position 93,841,685 of record NC_138293.1, on the reverse strand, counting down.
ATCAAATGAGGATTAGAGTAGGTAGATAGATACTACAGTACACCTGTAGTTTCCCCAGACTTCCAATGGATTCCAGAGCAGGTGCAGGCCTATAAGGCATTCCGTTACTGTCGCATGAAACTTTTTAGGGCCCAAACCAAATGGATGTAGCCTCGTTTTTTTTCAATGTATGTCCTTTTTTGTTGTGTCCTGACATGGCACTGTTAAATCATTCCCACATGGGCTACGAAACAGAATTCAATTATTTTGTCAAATAAACCAATGTAACTGAAATCCAACTTATACCTGATCCAAAATGTGGTCGGTGTGACGCAACTGTGGAGCCTCAGAGGCCAACTTGAGTTCTGTACCGCATCGCCATGAGCCTCCCAAATTTTGTAACAATGCGGTGGGTTCCACATAGCGACGCATTGATGTGATTGGTTGACGGTAGGTGGGGGCGGCCGGGAGGTCCTGTATACACGCAAAATCACTTCCTTGACAACTTCTTTCACAACAGCTCCACGCTGCTCCACGAAACGTAAGAAGTATGAGGGTCCTGACTTCTGTAGAGGCCATATTTCGGGCTCCCGAGTGGTGCAGCGGTAGAAGGCACTGCATCTCAGTGCAAGAGGAATCACTGCAGTCCCTGGTTCAAATTCTCGAATCCAGGCTGTAACACATCCGGCTTTGATTGTGCGAGTCCCATAGGGCAGCGCAAAATTGGCCCAGAGTCTTCCGTGTTTGGCCGGGTTAGGCGTCTTTGTAAATTAGAATTTGTTCTTAACTGACTTGCCTATTTAAATAAAGGTTAAACTTTTAAAAAATATCACCGTAAATGCTGCACAGCCAATGCAGAAGATAGATTGACCACGCAGCACTTTTAGGCCTACCGCTGCCTCCATTCAAATGCTTGTAAGCATCCTAGTGCAGGGCCAACCTTGGTTTCTCTAATGACTGCCTTGCCTGGTTCACCAACTACTTCTCAAATAGAGTTCAGTGTGTCAAATCAGAGGGCCTGTTGTCCGGGCCTCTGGCAGTCTCTATGGGGGTGCCACAGGGTTCAATTCCCGGGCCGAATCTTTTCTCTGTATATATCAATGATTTCACTCTTGCTGCGGGTGATTCTTTGATCCACCTCTACGCAGACAACACCATTCTGTATACATCTGGCCCTTCTTTGGACACTGTGTTAACTTATTATGGATAGGGGGCAGTATTTTCACATCCGGATAAAAAAACGTACCCGATTTAATCTGGTTATTACTCCTGCCCAGAAACTAGAATATGCATATATATAGTAGCTTTGGATAGAAACACTCCAAAGTTTCTAAAACTGTTTGAATGGTGTCGGTGAGTATAACAGAACTCAAATGGCAGGCCAAAACCTGAGAAGATTCTGTACAGGAAGTACCCTGTCTGACCATTTCTTGGCCTTCTTTGTCATCTCTATAAAAAAACAGAGGATCTCTGCTGTAACGTGACACTTTCTAAGGCTCCCATAGGCTCTCAGAAGGCGCCAGAACGTTGAATGATGACTCTGCAGTTACTGGCTGAAAAACAGTAGCGCATTTGGTAAGTGGTCGATCTGAGAACAATGAGACGGGTGCGCACGTGCACGTGAAGAGTCCATTTTACTTTTTCAGTCTTTGAACGAAAACAACGACTCCCGGTCGGAATATTATCACTATTTTATGAGAAAAATCGCGTAAAAATTGATTTTAAACAGCGTTTGACATGCTTCGAAGTACGGTAATGGAATATTTTGAATTTTTTTGTCACGATACGCATCCGCGCGTCACCCTTCTTTTCCCTTCGGATAGTGTCTTGAACGCATGAACAAAAAAACGCTATTTGGATATTACTATGGATTATTTGGAACCAAACCAACATTTGTTGTTGAAGTAGAAGTCCTGGGAGTACATTCTGACAAAGAACAGCAAAGGTAATCCAATTTTTCTTATAGTAAATCTGAGTTTGGTGAGTACCAAACTTGGTGGGTGTCAAATTAGCTAGCCCGTGATGGCGAGCTATCTACTCAGAATATTGCTTTCACCGAAAAGCTATTTTAAAATTGGACACCGCGATTGCATAAAGGAGTTCTGTATCTATAATTCTTTAAATAATTGTTATGTTTTTTGTGAACGTTTATCGTGAGTAATTTAGTAAATTCACCGGAAGTGTTCGGTGGGAATGCTAGTTCTGAACGTCACATGCTAATGTAAAAAGCTGGTTTTTGATATAAATATGTACTTGATTGAACAAAACATGCATGTATTGTATAACATAATGTCCTAGGAGTGTCATCTGATGAAGATCATCAAAGGTTAGTGCTGCATTTAGCTGTGGTTTTGGTTTTTGTGACATTATATGCTAGCTTGAAAAATGGGTGTCTGATTATTTCTGGCTAGGTACTCTGCTGACATAATCTAATGTTTTGCTTTCGTTGTAAAGCCTTTTTGAAATCGGACAGTGTGGTTAGATAAAGGAGAGTCTTGTCTTTAAAATGGTGTAAAATTGTCATATGTTTGAAAAATTGAAGTTTTCGGATTTTCGAGGAGTTTGTATTTCGCGCCACGCCCTATCATTGGATATTGGAGTGGTGTCCCGCTAGCGGAACGTCTAGATGTAAGAGGTTTTAACAAACCTCCAAACGAGCTTCAACACCATACAACATTCCTTCCGTAGCCTCAATCGCTGCCCGCACCTGCCTGACTAGCATCATTACTCTGGACGGTTCTGACTTAGAATATGTGGAAAACTATAAATACCTAGGTGTCACGTCCTGACCAGTAATAGGGGTTATTTGGTATTGTAGTTTGGTCAGGACGTGGCAGAGAGTATTTGTTTTATGTGGTTCGGGGTGGTTGTGTGTTTAGTGGTGTGTTTGATTTATTATTCTGGGTTTTGGGCACTGGTCTATGTTAATGTATTTCTATGTTTAGTCTAGTTCTTTGTATTTCTTTGTTTAGTTAATTGGGGATTGGACTCTCAATTGGAGGCAGGTGTTTTCTAGTTGCCTCTGATTGAGGGTCCTATATATAGGTATGTGTTTGTTTTAGTGTTTTGTGGGAGATTGTGCTAGGTATAGCTTTTTTGCCTTACCGGCCTGTTATTAGTCGTTGTGTTTTTGTTGTGTACGTGTTTGTTTTGGTTCACCTTCTTTGTCCATTCAATAACAGAAGATGAGTGCACATTTCCCCGCTGCGTCTTGGTCCACTAGGTGTCTGGCTAGACTGTAAACTCTCCTCAGACTCACATTAAGCATCTCCAATCCACAGTTAAATCTAGAATCAGCTTCCTATTTCGCAACAAAGCCTCACTCATGCTGCCAAACATACCCTCGTAAAATTGACTATCCTACCGATCCTTGACTTCGGCGATGTAATTTACAAAATAGCCTCCAGCATTCTACTCAGCAAATTGGTTGCAGTCTATCACAGTGCCATCCGTTTTGTCACGAAAGCCCCATATACTACCCACCACTGCGACCTGTATGCTCTCGTTGGCTGGTCCTCGCTACAAATTCGTTGCCAAACCCACTGGCTCCAGGTCATCTATAAGTCTATGCTAGGTAAAGCTCCGCCTTATCTCAGCTCACTTGTCACCATAGCAACACCCACTCGTAGCACGCATTCCAGCAGGTATATTTCACTGGTCATCCCCAAAGCCAACACCTCATTTGGCCGCCTTTGTTTCCAGTTCTCTGATGCCAATGACTGGAACGAAAAATCACTGAAGTTGGAGACTTATATCTCCCTCACTAACTTTAAGCATCAGCTGTTAGAGCAGCTTACCGATCACTGCAGCTGTACACAGCCCATCTGTAAATAGCCCATCCAACCAACTACCTACCTCATCCCCATATTTGTTTTAGTTTTTCTGCTTTTATGCACACCAATATTTCTACTTGCACATCCTCATCTGCATATATATCACTCCAGTGTAAATTGCTAAATTGTAATTACTTCACCACTATTGGCCTATTTATTGCCTTACCTCCTTACTTCATTTGCACACACTGTATATGAATTTTCCTATTGTGTTATTGACTGTACATTTGTTTAACACATGTGTAACTCTGTGTTATTGTTTGTGTCGAACTGCTTTGCTTTATCTTGGCCAGGTCGCAGTTGTAAATTATAACTTGTTCTCAACTGGCCTACCTGGTTAAATAAAGGTGAAATAAAAATGTTTTTTAAATAACCTTACAGGTATTATCAGAACGTACACCACAAACCACAGCCTTGCATGAATGGTTCCCAACTATAGTGCTCTATCCTGCTTTAGCTGTCGGATTACATGAGATAAATTCTGCTCTGATAACCAGCAGTTTTATACCAGATATGAGATAGCCTATGGGTTTTATTCTAATAGCACCATCATCATTATAGATTTAATTTCATGACCTGAATGTATTAACCGCATCGTCTTCACTGTAGCCATATCCTTTTCCACTAGGTTATACTTTCTTGACCGCAGCTGTAAATGGTTTAAAACGGGTCACGCACTGTGTATTGAAGGGCACTATCGTCAGTCTCGTGACTTGGATGAGTGCGCGGCGCGCGCGGTCAAGTCAGAAAAAGCGGCTTCTACTGGAACGAGCTTTACCGTGAGCGCGCCTCCGAGAAGTTAAAACAGCTGTCTAGCTGCAGAACTCTACACGGGACCACGGAGATACCAAGATAATGCTGTTGTTATGCCTTGTTCTGAGGGCAAAGAGTCCAAGGAAGTAGTTTTGTATTGTTTATTCTCCTGCGTTACATTGTAAAGTGTTTTCCAACAATAAGTCGCGGATTCATGATTTGTTTTTTGTACAGAACCGAGGATTAGGCTGCTGACGGGGTCTCAAGTTTTCGAATGAGATTTTAGGGGTCCAGAAGCACTTTTTGTAATAAGGAATGGCCACGGCACGGCTGGACTATATCGCTCCATGGTGGACCTACTGGCTGCACAATTTCCCCCACTTCAACTTCACCTTCCAGCACGTTGATAACACCTTCAGACCCGGGGAGGCGAGCTACCAGCAGGTTGGTACCTACTACCACTGCGCGTAAAGCGCGGCCACGTTTCTCTTCTAGACTAGAGAGAGGGCTCACTGAAAGACCTTCACTGACAGGCCACATATCTAGGCAAATGATCTGAAAACGACTTTGTTGGTGAAAGATTTAACAATTCATTTGGAAAATAAAATACATAATTTGTCTTTAGCTGAATAATGTTTTGTATTTTCTTATGTAATTTCCCACATTGCTATAGGATGTATTTCCATCCGCACAAACTCTGCACAGTTTAACTTTTAACGAAGTGAACACACTTTATTCTCTCTATTCTCTGCTATCATCACTGTGGCATGTTCAATAGGACGTAGCAAAATAAAGTTATGAGCAGAGTGGACACATCACATCTGTTTTAGTATTGACATCTCCAGCTGCAAAGTCCTGAGTGTGCCTATCTAGCCTGGTTGCATTCTCTGTTAAGCTATTACATTCCACTCCTTGCCACTCCTGTCTTTGGCAAATGAGTGGCAAGGAGTGGAATGTTAGCTAAAAAGACTGGTAGCCAAACTAGTGCCAATCTGGCTGGTTGGTTGTTTGTTACCAGCCTTCAGTGTCTGAGTCTGGGCATGTTCCTTGTTGTCTTCCTTATTGCAGTAGTGCTCCACAGATGAATATGTGTTAAGCTTCTCAGAATAGGATTGCTGATCTAGGATCAGCCCCCCCATCCATGTAATCCTATTCATTGTGATCTAAGGGGCAAAACTGATCCTATATAGATCAGTACTCCTGCTCCAGGACACTTGTTAGACACAGCCCCATATCTCACTACACCTGGAGAAGTGTTTACCCTGTCAATAACCACATTACACACCACAGCAGTGTTCTGAGATGTGAGATGTGCAGCGTGACTGCATAAAGACGACCTGGAACGTAGCCACAGTGTCAGAGATCAGGGGCACACACAGAGATGTTCACACAGAGGTTACCACTACATAACACTGCTTACCACTACATAACACTGGTTAGAGCTACATAACACACTGGTTACCACTACATAACACTGGTTATTAAGACATAACACTGGTTATAACCACATAACACAAGGGTTAACGATACATAACACTGTTTATAACTACATAACACTTGTTACCACTACATAACACTGGTTATAACTACATAACACTGGTTATAACTACATAAAACTGGTTATAACTACATAACACAGAGGTTAACACTACATAACACTGGTTATAACTACATAACACTGGTTACCACTATATAACACTATATATGCTTATCTTTGCCAGTGTGCAGTTGTAAATGAGAACTGGTTCTCAACTGGCCTACCTGGTTAAATAAAGGTGAAATAAAAATAAATCAATCAATTATACAGGTTATAACTACATAAGACTAGTTACCACTACATAACACTGGTTACCGCTACATAACACTGGTTATAAGTACGTAACACTGGTTATAACTACGTAACACTGGTTACCACTACGTAACACTGGTTACCACTACATAAAACTGGTTCTAACTACATAACACTAGTTACCACTACATAACACTGGTTATAGCTACATAACACTGGTTACCGCTACACAACACTCGTTACCAGTACATAACACTGGTTACCACTACATAACACTGGTTACCACCACTACATAACACTGGTTACCACTACATAACACTGGTTACCACTACATAACACTGGTTACCACTACATAACGCTGGTTACCACTACATAACACTGGTTACCACTACATAACACTGGTTATAGCTACATAACACTGGTTACTACTACATAACACTGGTTACCACTACATAACACTGGTTACCACTACATAACACTGGTTATAGCTACATAACACTGGTTACTACTACATAACACTGGTTACCACTACATAACACTGGTTCCCACTACATAACACTGGTTACCACTACATAACACTGGTTACCACTACATAATGCTGGTTACCACTACATAACACTGGTTACCACTACATAACACTGGTTATAGCTACATAACACTGGTTACTACTACATAACAATGGTTACTACTACATAACACTGGTTACCACAACATAACACTGGTTACCACAACATAACACTGGTTATAGCTACATAACACTGGTTACCACTACATAACACTGGTTACCACTACATAACACTGGTTATAACTACATAACACTGGTTACCACTACATAACACTGGTTACCACTACATAACACTGGTTACCACTACATAACTCTGGTTACCACTACATAACTCTGGTTACCACTACATAACGCTGGTTACCACTACATAACACTGGTTACCACTACATAACACTGGTTACCACTACATAACACTGGTTACCACTACATAACTCTGGTTACCACTACATAACGCTGGTTACCACTATATAACACTGGTTACCACTTCATAACACTGGTTCCCACTACATAACACTGGTTAACACTACATAACGCTGGTTACCACTACATAACACTGGTTACCACTACATAACGCTGGTCACAACTACATAACGCTGGTTACCACTACAGAACACTGGTTACCACTACATAACACTGGTTACCACTATATAGCACTGGTTACCACTACATAACACTGGTTCCCACTACATAACACTGGTTACCACTACATAACACTGGTTAGAACTGCATAACACTGGTTGTAACTACATAAAACTGGTTACTGCTACATAAAACTGGTTACTACTACATAAAACTGGTTACTATTACATAACACTGGTTACTACTACATAAAACTGGTTACTACTACATAAAACTGGTAAAAAGAATTACACGATTTTTACCTTGTCAGCTCAGGGATTCGTTTTTGCAACCTTCCGGTTACTAGTCCAACGCTCTAACCACCTGCCTTACATTGCACTCCACGAGGAGCCTGCGTGGCAGGCTGACTACCTGTTACGCAAGGGCAGCAAGAAGCCAAGGTAAGTTGCTAGCTAGCATTAACCTTATCTTCTAAAAAACAAACAATCTTAACATAATCACTAGTTAACTACACATGGTTGATGATATTACTAGTTTATCTAGGTGTCCTGCGTTGCATATAATTGATGCAGTGCCTGTTCATTTCTCATCGAATCACAGCCTACTTCGCCAAACGGGTGATGATTTAGCACTGTCGTTGCACCAAACCTAACTATCAACATCAATGCCTTTCTTTAAAATCAATACACACGTATATATTTTTAAACCTGCATATTTCGTTAATATTGCCTGCTAACATGAATTTCTTATAATTAGGGAAATTGTGTCACTTCTCTTGCGTTCCGTGCAAGCAGTCAGGGTGTATGTAGCAGTTTGGGCCGCCTGGCTTGTTGCGAACTGTGTGAAGTCCATTTATTCCTAACAAAGACTGTAATTAATTTGCCAGAATTGTACATAATTATGACATAACATTGAAGGTTGTACAATGTAACAGGAATATTTAGACTTAGGGATGCCACCTGTTAGATAAAATACGGAACGGTTCCATATTTCACTGAAAGAATAAACGTTTTGTTTTCGAAATGATAGTTTCCTGATTCAACCATATTAATGATCAAAGGCTCGTATTGCTGTGTGTTATTATGTTATAATTAAGTCTATGATTTGATATTTGATAGAGCAGTCTGACTGAGCAATGGTAGGCAGCAGCAGGCTCGTAAGCATTCATTCAAACAGCACTTTCGTGCGTTTGCCAGCAGCTCTTCGCTGTGCTTCAAGCATTGAGCTGTTTATTGAGCTGTTTCAAGCCTATCAACTCCCGAGATTAGGCTGGTGTAACCGATGTGAAATGGCTAGCTAGTTAGCGGAGTGGGCGCTAATAGCGTTTCAATCGGTGACGTCACTCGCTCTGAGACTTGGAGTACTTGTTCCCCTTGCTCTGCAAGGGCCGCGGCTTTTGTGGAGCGATAGGTAACGATGCTTCGAGGGTGGCTGTTGTCGATGTGTTCCTGGTTCGAGCCCAGGTAGGGGCGAGGAGGGGGAAGGAAGCTATACTGTTACACTGGCAATACTAAAGTGCCTATAAGAACATCCAATAGTCAAAGGTATATGAAATACAAATGGTATAGAGAGAAATAGTCCTATAATTCCTATAATAACTACAACCTAAAACTTCTTACCTGGGAATATTGAAGACTCATGTTAAAAGGAACCACCAGCTTTCATATGTTCTCATGTTCTGAGCAAGGAACTTAAACGTTAGCTTTTTACATGGCACATATTGCACCTTTACTTTCTTCTCCAACACTTTGTTTTTGCATTATTTAAACCAAATTGAATATGTTTCATTATTTATTTGAGGCTAAATTGATTTTATTGATATATTATATTAAGTTAAAATAAGTGTTCATTCAGTATTGTTGTAATTGTGATTATTACAAATAGATAAAAAAAATCGTCCGATTAATCAGTAGCGTCCGTTTTTGGTCCTCCAATAATCGGTATCGGCGTTGAAAAATCATAATCAGTTGACCTCTCCCATCTATATACTGTATATCTGAGCATTTGGATTGACAAAGACTTAATGTTTAAGAAACATACGGATGAGCTAGATAAAAAGCTATGATTTAAAGTAGGCTTCTTTTTTAGAAATAGATATTGCCTCTCCCTAAAGAGCAGGAAGCAGATTGTACAGTCAACTTTCCTGCCAGTTCTTGACTATGGTGACACCATCTACCAGATTGCAGCAGCCACTACTTTCTGAGGAATGTGGCTGTTTTTCTAGAATGTATGTATTGTGCAGTAATTTAGTTGGTTTTGCAATGCATTGATTAGATTTTGTCTTGTGAATTGTATGTATTGTAGAGTTTGTTAAATGCTTTTGGCATCTCTAAGTGTCTATTTGAAAATAACTTCAGCTCAAGTTGTCTCCATGTGCCTCAAAGCTATACACAAAGTCCCATTTGATGTCCACGGTGGGAAAGAAATGATCTGAAACCACATTACCGTAAACCACATCTTCTAAGCTGTTATCATTCACAGCCTGGTGATTGTGTGAGCATGCCACATCACTTAACTGTGTGGGGGGTGTTTGTGAATGCTGCTGTTGTGTGTTGTAGTACCTCTATACTACTTTACATTGTGATATTGACCTGTGTTGCTGAATAGACAGGTCAATGGAGGTAGTGTGATGCTAACAGATTCACTTCTCTCTCTCCGGCCAAACTGGGAAACTGTCTGTCTGTTTGTGTAAGTAGGTAACACCGTAGTCTGTCCTCTGTGATTAAGACTACAAGATGTGTAACACTGTCAGATTATCTTCTAAAGCAGTTCTGAACAATGTGGACCTTCCTCCTGCTGGCACATCCTTCTGGAACAACAGGACTATTTCAGATCGAGAGGTGGGATTGAGGACAGAGCCCAGAATATGATCACTTTAATGACTTGGTACAGTTGAACTCTGTCTGGGTCCAGAAGTTTACCACAGGAGTTTGAAAAGCAGTTTCATCTTACTTTCCAGGTCATTGTTGTGAAAGAGAATGTGTTCTCAATGACTTACATGGTTACATTTAATTAGGCAAGTCAGTTAAGAACAAATTCTTATTTAAAATGACGGCCTACACCGAATGACGCGGGGCCAATTGTGCGCCGCCCTATGGGACTCCCAATCACGGCCGGTTGTGATAGAGCCTGGAATCGAACCAGAGTGTCTGTAGTGACGCCTCTAGCACTGAGATGCAGTGCCTTAGACCACTTCGCCACACGGAAGCCCCAACTACTGGTAGTTACATTGATGTAGACACTGGTTGGATGAGAAATAATACATGAGCCTTTAGTTTCTGCTGCTCGGCCCTGTCTGAGTCTGCAACCATGGTCAAGACCGTGGTCAAAAAATGATGCCAGAACCCATAACTTGATCAGCCAAATTGAGTCAGGAAAATAGAAGGTAGCTTCCTGTTAAGGTTCTGTGGAGACAAACAGTACCTTGTTAGAGTCATGAAACCATGCCAGGTAGGAGTGTGGAGAAACAACATGGGCCCATAGGGCTCTGGTCAAAAGTAGTGCACTATATAGGGAATAGGGTGCCATTTGAGAGTCATCCATATTTGGCCAAAACCCCATGGTTCCACTTGGCTTTGATTTCAGTTCTTGAATTTTTAACTCCTCAACACTCCAAACCACGGGCTGAACTTTTGTCAACTTCTGTAAATTGCTGTGTGTGTAGTTGTACTTGTGTAAATGGCTGTGTGTGTAGTTGTACTTGTGTAAATGGCTGTGTGTGTAGTTGTACTTGTGTAAATGGCTGTGTGTGTAGTTGTACTTGTGTAAATGGCTGTGTGTGTAGTTGTACTTGTGTAGTACACTATGTTTTATCACTTCCATCACCTTTCATCAAAATGAACGGTACAAACTTCAGGCGTACCTCATCTCAAAAACAAAGACATTATGGCTACAGTAGACCCCCATGTTCTGCTTGCTGCTTTCAATACCTCTCTCTTTCTCGCTCGCTCTTTCTCTCTTGCTCTCTCTCTGTCGCTCTTTCTCTGGCTCTCTCACTCTCACTTATTCACTCTCTCTCGCTCTCTCTCCTTTCCTACCCTGGCTATCCCTCCATCATTCATGCTCTGAGGGTAACCTCAGTCAGGGAATCACAAGACTGTTTGAGAGGGAGACCACTTTGTCACCTGACATTGAGCTGAAACTCCTCTGAGCAGTACTGTTTTTCCCCCTAACACCCTAACTCCTGTGTGGATCAGTTGGTAGAGCGTGGTGCTTGCACCACCAGGGTTGTGGGTCAGATACCCGGGACCACCCATACGTAAAATGGATGCATGTTGGCGAGTATGACTGTAAGTTGCTTTGGATAAAAGTGTCTGTTGAATGACACATGTTAATAGTAGTAGTCCAAGAGACCCCAGGTATCTCTTAAACCACCAACACCAGGTCATGTTCATTAGACACCAAACTGATAACACTGAGAAGGAATACCTAGACTTGTCCAATGAGAAACCTTCATGTTCATTTTTTTGAAAATACTTGCTATTTTGTGCCCTACTGAACAGATCCTGGGGTGTATTCAGTGAGCCTGCCCCCCCCCCCCCCCCCCCCAGCTCTCTTTCTCTCTCTCTTTCTCTTTCTTTCTGTCTGTCTCTCTCTCTCTCTGTCTCTCATTCTCATTCTGTCTCTATCTCAATCTCTCTCTCCCCTCCCCCATCTCTCTCTCCCTCCCCTCCTCTCTCTCCCTATCTCTGGCTTCACACAGAGAACTGCTAGTGATGATGGCTGATGAAACAAACGTGACTTTTGACCCATTATATCTTTTCATATTAGTCTCACTTGATTCCAGTGGCTCCCTTTCCGTCAGAGTGGGGTCACTCTACACAGTAATCAATCACAGGGCTTGTATCAACTCAGGACCTGACATGATAATATATACTGGTTGTCTGAAGAAATGGTGCTTTGCAAATAAGTTCTCTCAGTGTGGCAGTTGTATGTTTCCTGTTATTAGTCAATAACAAATGTATTATAACATGCTCATCTCTCTGTTTCTCCCTCTCCATCCCTCTCCCTCCCTCCCCCTCCCTCGCTCTCCCTCCTCCCTCTCCCCCTCCCTCCCCCTCCCTCTCCTCTCTCTCCCTCCCTCTCTCCCTCCCTCCCTCGCTCCCTCCCTCCCTCCCCTCCCCCTCACTCCCTCCCTCTCCATCCCTCTCCCTCCCTCTCCTCTCCCTCTCCCTCCCCCTCCCTCCTCCCTCTCCCCCTCCCTCCCCCTCCCTCTCCTCTCTCTCCCTCCCTCTCTCCCTCCCTCCATCCCCCTCCCCACCCTCCCTCCCCCTCACTCCCTCCCCGTCCGCCCTGTCCTCCCCCAGTCTCTGGTCTTCCTAGCCTGTATATCAGCTGCTGGACTAGTCCTGAGCCTCCTGCTGCTGTCTGTCTACCTGACCAGTGTGTGCTGCTGCAGGAAGGAGGAGGAGGAGGAGACCAAGAGGCCTGACTCCTGCTGTGTCTCCTGGACCGCTGTCATCACTGGACTCATTCTATGGTGAGTAGTATCACTGGAACTGTTTGTATCTAACAGTACTGTACTACAGTATTAGTTTTACAGGGACCTTTCTTCAGTCTGTCCCGGGTGTGGTTCATCCTATGGTGAGAGGTGTTGTCTTATATTACAGAATTACAAGCCAAGGTCTTTTAAGGGCGTATGCAAGGCACAGACGTTCGCTTCACCTAGCCAAGTTCCACTAGAAGCAAACCAAATCTAGTATGTGGGGCTCCTTTAGTGTCTAGATCAGGGTTCTACAACTCTGGTTCTGTGATAGTGATGTACCACAGCTGGTATAGCTGATCAAGGTCCTGGCCAGTAGCTAATTAGTCAAATAAAGTGTTTAGGGTTGGAGTGAAACTCCAGGAGGGGAATTGGACAACCCTAGACCGCCTTCCTGTGTTCTTGGAAAAGGTTTTGATGTGATCTTTGACATTCAGGAGTTGACCTCTGACCTCATTAACTCACACACAGAGGCTGACATGCTGCTATGGTGGTGAGAGAGAGAGACCAGATGGTCACTTTTGGCCTGATCCACATTGACCATGTTCCCTGACGACAGTCCTGCTCTCATTGTGTCTAAAGCAGACTACACTATGCACTGTCTACCCTACACTATCACTACACTACATTACACTACACTATCTATTCACGTGTCCTGGGTGTGCACAGAACAGTGTCCATTGAGGCGTTATCCTTTGTCCTCTGAGATTGTGGTTTGCAACATTCACAATGTGCAGTTGTGCATTGTCTCACTGCCACAAACAGAAAGTCCCTTTTTGGATCTGTATGTTGGGCTGCCTGCCTCATCACTATAGGACCTGTAGGGCTGCCCACCTCATCACTATAGGACCTGTAGGGCTGCCCACCTCATCACTATAGGACCTGCCCACCTCATCACTATAGGACCTGTAGGGCTGCCCACCTCATCACTATAGGACCTGTATGGCTGCCCACCTCATCACTATAGGACCTGTAGGGCTGCCCACCTCATCACTATAGGACCTGTAGGGCTGCCCACCTCATCACTATAGGACCTGCCCACCTCATCACTATAGGACCTGTTGGGCTGCCCACCTCATCACTATAGGACCTGTATGGCTACCCACCTCATCACTATAGGACCTGTAGGGCTGCCCACCTCATCACTATAAGACCTGTTGGGCTGCCCACCTCATCACTATAGGACCTGTTGGGCTGCCCACCTCATCACTATAGGACCTGCCAACTTCATCACTATAGGACCTGTAGGGCTGCCCACCTCATCACTATAGGACCTGTAGGGCTGCCCACATCATCACTATAGGACCTGTAGGGCTGCCCACCTCATCACTATAGGACCTGTAGGGCTGCCCACCTCATCACTTTAGGACCTGTAGGGCTGCCCACCTCATCACTATAGGACCTGCCCACCTCATCACTATAGGACCTGTAGGGCTGCCACCTCATCACTATAGGACCTGTAGGGCTGCCCACCTCATCACTATAGGACCTGCCCACCTCATCACTATAGGACCTGTTGGGCTGCCCACCTCATCACTATAAGACCTGTTGGGCTGCCCACCTCATCACTATAGGACCTGCCCACCTCATCACTATAGGACCTGTAGGGCTGCCACCTCAACACTATAGGACCTGTTGGGCTGCCCACCTCATCACTATTATTATTATTATACAATTATAGGCTAATATCTTGTAGCAATATGCTATATTGTTTTTGTAAAGTTTTCAGTATTTGGAGTAACAGTTGTTTATTCATGTAATGACATTCCCCAGGTTAAAGCATTACTAGACACTGTGTTAATAGGAACATCTTCCTAATTTTAAGTCACAGCCCTGTGAATGGAACATAATCCATGTCTCGATTGTTTCAAGGCTTAAAAAATCCAGAGGCATCTGCTAAACATGTGTATGTGACAAATACATTGTGGTTTGATGTGATGTTTTGCTTTATACAGACACCCACTAGTGAAGGAATGTTATTAGAATGAAGGGCCTCTGACTCTTCAACAACAACACCTCCATTGGTTGGTTAGTTACCCTGGGTTACCATCCATCTCAGACCATGAAGTCAAAGGTGAATGTGATCAAAGTTAATCACATTTGGAGCAGCACCTTGATTTTTTTTGTTCCAACCAAGACTCTTAGTTTAATTAGGTGATAAAGTCCGTTTTAAGTCATGGAATTGTCACAGTAAGAGACAGTGGTCTTCGATTCCATAGTAATATAATGTAGGAATTGCATTTCTATGGTCACATTGGCAGTGTTCTTATTAGTTATGGACTAATATGAGACAGAGAGATTTTTCTTTACCTTTATTTAACTAGGCAAGTCAGTTAAGAACAAATTCTGGTTTTCAATGACAGCCTGGGTTAACTGCCTTGTTCAGGGGCAGAACGATAGATTTGTACTTTGTCAGCTCAGGGATTTGAACTTGCAACCTTTCAGTTACTAGTCCAACGCTCTAACCACTAGGCTACCTGCCGCCCCAGATGAGAGATAGAGAGCAGAGAGATAGAGAGACAGTGAGAGAGCAGAGAGACGGAGAGAGATTGAGAGAGATTGAGAAAGAGGTTGAGAGAGAGAGATGGAGTGAGAGAGAGACGGGAGAGAGAGATGGAGAGAGAGCAGAGAGAGACGAGAGAGAGCAGAGAGAGATGGAGAGAGAGTGAGAGAGACGAGAGAGAGCAGAGAGAGATGGAGAGAGAGTGAGAGACAGAGAGAGAGAGCAGAGAGGGAAGATGGACGAAGATGGAGAGAGAGCAGAGAAAGAGAGAGCAGAGCGCGCTCCATTGGCCTGCCCTACATCCTCAGGTTTTCATAATGCCCAATGAAAGAGAACAACAAATGATTCCTCCTCCCAATGAAAGAGAACAACAAATGATTCCTCCTCCGAATGAAAGAGAACAACAAATGATTCCTCCTCCCAATGAAAGAGAACAACAAATGATTCCTCCTCCCAATGAAAGAGAACAACAAATGATTCCTCCTCCCAATGAAAGAGAACAACAAATGATTCCTCCTCCCAATGAAAGAGAACAACAAATGATTTCTCCTCCCAATGAAAGAGAACAACAAATGATTTCTCCTCTGAATGAAAGAGAACAACAATTGATTCCTCCTCCGAATGAAAGAGAACAACAAATGATTCCTCCTCCCAATGAAAGAGAACAACAAATGATTCCTCCTCCCAATGAAAGAGAACAACAACTGATTCCTCCTCCCAATGAAAGAGAACAACAACTGATTCCTCCTCCCAATGAAAGAGAACATCAAATTATTTCCCCTCCCAAAGTGCTTGATTGAGTTGGCAATGTGTTGAGCTTAATCTTGTGACAGAGCTCTAAGTGCTGAAGGTAATTGAGTTAGTTAGCTGATAACATTCCAGGAGGGGCCAGCCCAGCTCTGATTGGTCTCTCTTACACCAAACCTATTGTAGTGCTAAGTGCTATGGCATGCTGCTACTTAGCCTGACCAAGGAGCGCTGTGTGAACTCTTGAATGGCTCTCTGTTTCCTATGGAAACGTGACTTCATTTACATTTTAAAGCTCACACAATACAGGAACCTACCCCCCTGTAGGAAGTACTATCTTATCTTATTTTGAAATGCATAATAAGATGTTTATTTAGCCAACAAGTGCTGTGTTAAACCTTTTCTGTCTGGGTTCTGGGTGGCTTTCACCTTTCCTCAGTACAGCTAGTCTAGTAAAACCTCTACTATTGTTGTGATATAACTAAACAGGCTCACAGCTTTCAGTTAACTGCTCCTGTAGGAAATAAAATACAACTATAATATTTGTGCCTGGACTTTTGGGGCGAATATCAGTTTCCGTTTTCTACAGCCAAGCCTGGAACCTTGGTCATGTAACTTTGGGAATGTGTTTTATGGTGTTTATTTAAGGAAGCATTTCACTGTGAATTGTACACCTGTTTGATTTGGTTTCTGTAATTGTCCATGTGGTTGCTGTAATAGGGGAAAACCCTAGTGACACTAAACACCTTAATGACCCCAGTCCTCCACCTCTCAGCTACTTACCTTCTCCACAAGGGCCTGTGTGACTGGACGCTCTGTTCTGCTCTTAAATGCGGTCCTGTTCTTGTTAATGTGATTTGGGAATGTGGTTTGGTTTCCTGTACAAGGTTATTTTCAGATGTGGTCTTCCATAAATCAACAAGCTCAATAACAGTTGTTTGTCTGATGTAGCTCCTCTCATCTGGTGGCTGAGTTGTTGGACAGGAGACTTCTATTGAAAGATGTTTGAACATTGACTTGGAGGGAAACGTGTCCTTGATTTGCTATAGCTAGTAGGGTTTAGTGCATGGCTGGAACAAAAGTGTGCCATGCCCGTTGCAGCCCCCAGGACTAGTGCCCTGTTGTTTTTATGTTGTCTAATGGTTTTATTATAACCCGAAGACTTTAATCCAATAGCCTGTCTTTTTATTTCTCTGTTCTTTGTTTTATGAGTCACAGGGTTTTTATGATTAGATGATGTCACCGGACAGTTTCATGTTATATCATATGTTATTCCATTATATTACCTGTTATCATTCTATTACCTTCTCTAATTGGATATATCATTCTGATCATTCAACCAGGCCTAACATGTTAGATGGTATGGGTGGAGGTAGTGTTGGATCACTCAACCAGGCCTAACATGTTAGATGATATGGGTGGAGGTAGTGTTGGATCATTCAACCAGGCCTAACATGTTAGATGGTATGGGTGGAGGTAGTGTTGGATCACTCAACCAGGCCTAACATGTTAGATGGTATGGGTGGAGGTAGTGTTGGATCATTCAACCAGGCCTAACATGTTAGATGGTATGGGTGGAGGTAGTGTTGGATCATTCAACCAGGCCTAACATGTTAGATGGTATGGGTGGAGGTAGTGACTGTTGGATCATTCAACCAGGCCTAACATGTTAGATGGTATGGGTGGAGGTAGTGTTGGATCATTCAACCAGGCCTAACATGTTAGATGGTATGGGTGGAGGTAGTGTTGGATCATTCAACCAGGCCTAACATGTTAGATGGTATGGGTGGAGGTAGTGACTGTTGGATCATTCAACCAGGCCTAACATGTTAGATGGTATGGGTGGAGGTAGTGTTGGATCACTCAACCAGGCCTAACATGTTAGATGGTATGGGTGGAGGTAGTGTTGGATCATTCAACCAGGCCTAACATGTTAGATGATATGGGTGGAGGTAGTGTTGGATCATTCAACCAGGCCTAACATGTTAGATGGTATGGGTGGAGGTAGTGACTGTAGGATCATTCAACCAGGCCTAACATGTTAGATGGTATGGGTGGAGGTAGTGTTGGATCACTCAACCAGGCCTAACATGTTAGATGGTATGGGTGGAGGTAGTGTTGGATCATTCAACCAGGCCTAACATGTTAGATGGTATGGGTGGAGGTAGTGTTGGATCATTCAACCAGGCCTAACATGTTAGATGGTATGGGTGGAGGTAGTGTTGGATCACTCAACCAGGCCTAACATGTTAGATGGTATGGGTGGAGGTAGTGACTGTTGGATCTGTAAGGGAATTCAGCCCTATGTTCATACAAGACACCACAGGAAACTTCTTTGATCAGAGGTTAGTTTGTTTAATAAGGATTGCAACCCGGAGTATACACTTACAGCAATTTACAAACAACACACTCCGTTCTAAAGATGGTGTTTTCCCTTTTTATCCCCTACTATGGTTCACCCCACCCAGGGTGATGTCCCTTAACTATAATACAATATCAGCTCATAATTAATAGTTGCTAATACAAAGATGTTTCTGCTAGGTGGAGTTCAGCTTATTGTTATTTGCAGTTACTTTCCCAATCCTTCTTCCTCCTATTGCTACCATGTGCTAGCAGAGGTAAGACTGGAACATAGTATCAACAGGAACTGAAAGTATAGTTTCAACAAGCAGGCATATGACTTTTGTACAGTTGACCTCTTCATGCACTTGCAAAGTCTACCACTGATTCTTAATCTCAAGCTGAAGCAAAACATTAATCATTGTACTTTTGTAATCACAATTAGAAGTGTAATGTACAGATATTATAAAATTCCTTTCAGATCACTCAACCAGGCCTAACATGTTAGATGGTATGGGTGGAGGTAGTGTTGGATCATTCAACCAGGCCTAACATGTTAGATGATATGGGTGGAGGTAGTGTTGGATCATTCAACCAGGCCTAACATGTTAGATGGTATGGGTGGAGGTAGTGACTGTTGGATCATTCAACCAGGCCTAACATGTTAGATGGTATGGGTGGAGGTAGTGTTGGATCACTCAACCAGGCCTAACATGTTAGATGGTATGGGTGGAGGTAGTGTTGGATCACTCAACCAGGCCTAACATGTTAGATGGTATGGGTGGAGGTAGTGTTGGATCATTCAACCAGGCCTAACATGTTAGATGGTATGGGTGGAGGTAGTGTTGGATCACTCAACCAGGCCTAACATGTTAGATGGTATGGGTGGAGGTAGTGTTGGATCACTCAACCAGGCCTAACATGTTAGATGGTATGGGTGGAGGTAGTGTTGGATCACTCAACCAGGCCTAACATGTTAGATGGTATGGGTGGAGGTACTGCCTGTTGTATCATTGAGTCAGAGTATGTGAGCGGAGTGGAGCTGGAGCTGGAGCCTTAAGCTGGAATGTGGAGCTGGAGCGAGGAGCGGAGTGGAGCTGGCGCGAGGGCGGAGCTGGAGCCTGTAGCTTGAACGTGGAGCTGGAGCGAGGAGTGGAGCGGAGTGGAGCTGGAGTGAGAAGTGGAGCGTGCCCAATTTGACTGGAATGCAGAGCTCTTCTCACCCGCTCCAGTAGCGCTCATTTCACAAGCTCAGGGCATGCCCGGCCCAGCATGCATTTGTGTGCTGCTTTAGCTACATTTATGGAGTTTGCTAAATATTTTCATAAAGAAACTGATAAAACACACAGGTGCTAAATCAAGGTGACTTACAAAGATGAGGACCAAGAGCAAGAGATGGAGTGTGGTGATGTAATGTTGTCATGGATCCCTCCAGAACTTTCATTACGCACACCTGTCCCCTATTCCCACTGATTGTATTTGCATATATGTGCCCTTTGGTTTCCATTGGGCTGTAGATTATTGTTACTATGTCTGTTGGTGTGTGTGAGTGCCTGTGCTGTGTGTTTTGGCTTTTGTGCCATTGTGGATTGCGCAGATGATTACGGGTCTCGTCCTGTGTGTTAATCATTGTGCGCGTGTGTTATTTATTCAAGGTACTCCTCGCTCTTTTGTTTTGGGTTTCTACCCAGTGTTTTGGTACATGTTTGTTTGGTCTTCGTCCCCGTGCCTTTACACGGCACGCCATAATTCGGGCTTAATAAAAAAAGAATATTACGCATTCCTGCGCCTGTCTCCCGATCCTTCATGCCAACGTGACAAGTGTCCACAACTAAAGATTCAGAGAGAGAGACGGAGAGAGAGAGAGTGACGGAGAGAGACGGAGAGAGACAGAGAGAGAGAGAGAGAGAGAGAGTGACGGAGAGAGAGAGTGACGGAGAGAGACGGAGAGAAACAGAGAGAGAGCAGAGCGAGAGCAGAGAGAGACGGAGAGAGAGAGCGCTGGAGCTCGTGGTGGAGCACAGTAATGCTATCAGGGTACACATTGTATTTCATAAAGCCTGCATGTGCTGGGTTTGAACTTTTGGGACTATTCCATTGGTTACATTGTGCCAACGAGGTAATCTCGATCAAGTATTGCTGGAAGAAAACAACCACTTTGAGGTCATGTGTGTGTAGCAGCAGCACTGTAACTCTATAGCTCAGTGTTATTTAACCCTGGTCCTTGGGACACAGAGGGGGGCACTTTTTACACACCTGATTCCACTAACTCATTGTTACGTATACAGGTAGTGTGTATCCTGTGTGTTTCTTTTCTCTCCTTCTCCCCTCACAGGTGACAATCATCATTCCCCAATCAGTCATCAATCAGTCGCTAATCAGAAGACACCTGCACCTTTTCATTTACCCTATCACAGTCCCTTTCCCTTTGTTTAAAACCCCAGTCAGTTTTTTCTCAACAGATCAATCTCTCTCTGTAAGCTCAAGCTCTCTGTGTTCAATCTCTCTCTGTATCCCCAGCTCTCTCCTTCTGTATTGATCTCTCTTTTGTTTTGGTGCCTAAATGTCACTTTGTCCGTCAGCCTGTGAGTATTGTTTTGTTATAGTGTTTTACTGTTTGTTTGGTGGGAAAAGGGGGTACCAAGACAAGTCGCCCATGGGCCTACATTACCCGTAGGAAAACAGTGTCTAAATACACTAGTTAGAACTGGGTGGACCACCCACTGTATTTTTGGTTAGATAGCTAGCTGTTATAGAAATAGGCTAGTCTAGCTTAGGGGTGTTTTTGGATTATTGTTTCTTTCCTTGGGACCAGTAGTGGTTGACGGTAGATTTAAGTTGTCTGTGGTTTTTGTTGACACCGTTCCTTTTCACTATTATAATTTGCATGAGTTATGTTACGGGTCTCGTCTCCATCCCCCCTAGACTGCAGGGCCAAAGGGATTCGGAACATAAGTGGGGGCTCGTACGGGATCTGTCTTTACTGACACCCATGCTGCTCGTGCAAATTATTGTAGTGGTTAGTTCGGTGTTGAGCGTCATAGCATTAGTGTTTGCTATTTGTTTAGTAGTTCAAGATGGCTACTTTTGATGTGAAATCCTTTTTGGATAACCCTTTGTGGGAGGTGTTTGACAATGTCGTAAAGTTGATTTACTGACTTTGGCTGACCATTTTTCATTGTCTATTTCGCACAGTTTAGTTAAGGCGGAGGTTAAGAAACTAGTGTTACATATTTTGTTAGAAGAGCAGGTGCTGGTGTTAGCCGCTGCCTGAGCCTACTACCCCTGTAAGGGATGTTGTGGCTCCGGTAAGCCTGTCGGTGTCTGAGGGCGAGGCTAAAGCTCCAGCCACATTGCCCGTTTTGATCCCCTCTCCCCACTGTCAACCGGTGATGCCAGGAGGGATGTCCGTTCGATACAGTTCCAACTGGAGGCAGAAGAGAGAGCCCAAATTAGGCGAGAAAATCTCCAGTCGGAAATGTGTAAACTTGAGGCAGAAAGAGAAATGTGTAAAATTGAGGCAGAAAGAGAACAGCGACAGATGGAGTTCAAAATGCGCCAGATGGAACTGGAGGCGGAGACAGCGAGGCTAGCCTTCGTTCCTGCTGTGCCTGTTAGTGAGGCATCCTCACCAGCTGTAGCTTCCAACACTTTTGACATTAGTAGGCAGATTGCCTTAGTACCTTTGTTCAGAGAGTCAGAGGTTGACTCCTATTTTTGTGTGTTTGAGCGAATAGCCGTAGCATTGATGTCACGTTCTGACCAGTAAAAGGGTTATTTGTTATTGTAGTTTGGTCAGGACGTGGCAGGGGGGTATTTGTTTTATGTGGTTCGGGGTTTGTTAGTATGTGTTTTTGTAGAGGGGTGTTTGGTTAGAGTATTCCGGGGTTTTTGGGTTATGTTCTTTATTTCGTATTTCTATGTTCTATCTATGTTGTGTATTTCTTTGTTGGCCTGGTATGGCTCTCAATCAGGAACAGCTGTACATCGTTGTTGCTGATTGAGAGTCATACTTAGGTAGCCTGTTTTCACCTGTCCCTTTGTAGGAAGTTGTTGTTGCATAGCTGTGTGTGTGTAGCCTGCAATACTGTTCGTTTGATCGTTTTCTTGTTTTGTTTCGTATGTGTTCAAATAAAGTGAAGATGAGCACTCAACCCGCTGCACCTTGGTCCATTACGTACGACGACCGTTACAGAACTTCCCACCACAAATGGACCAAGCAGCGATGTAAGGAGCAACGGAGGAATTATGTGGACTATCAGGAAACTTGGACATGGGAGGAGATCCTGGACGGGGCTGGACCATGGCACCAGGCTGGGGAATATCGTCGCCCACCGGAGGAGATAGAGGCAGCCAAGGCGGAGCGGCGCCGGTATGAGGCTCTATACACACAGTCGGCATTTAAGCCTGAGAGGCAGCCCCAAGACATTTTTTGAGGGGGGCACACGGGTGGTTTGGCTGGGCCAGGGTTAAGCCCCAAGCCAACTCCCCGTGCTTATAGGAAGCAGCCTGTTACTGGTCAGGCCCCGTGCTATGGGGTGATGCGCACGGCATCGAGGCCGAGCATTCACAGGCCGGTGTGCGCGGTGCCAGCGCCCTGCATTTGCCAGGGGGAAGCGGGCATCCAGCCAGTAAGGGTGGTGCCAGTACTGCGCTCAAGACCGCCAGTGCGCCTTCACGGCCCAGTGTATCCTGTTCCTGCTCCTCGCACTAGCCCTGAGGTACGTGTTTCCAGTCTGGCACATCCAAAGCCAGCACCACGCACCAGGCCTCCAATGTGTCAGCCCAGTTCAACTCGTCCTGTTCCTGCTCCTCGCACTAGCCCTGAGGTGCATGTATCCAGTCTGGCGTATCCAAAGCCAGTCCCACGCACCAGGCCTCCAGTGCGTCAGCCCAGTCCAACTCGTCCTGTTCCTGCTCCTGCTCCTCGCACTAGCCCTGAGGTGCGTGTATTCAGTCTGGTGTATCCAAAGCCAGTCCCACGCACCAGGCTTCCAGTGCGTCAGCCCAGTCCAACTCGTCCTGTTCCTGCTCCTCGCACTAGCCTTGGGGTGCGTGTATCCAGTCTGGCATCTCCAGTACCAGCCCCACGCATCAGGCTTTCAGTGCGCAGTCCCCGTCCAGAGCTTCCGACGACAGTACCCCGTCCAGAGCTTCCGTCGACAGTACCCCGTCCAGAGCTTCCGGCAATAGTGCCCCGTCCAGAGCTTCCGGAAACAGTGCCCCGTCCAGAGTGTCCGGAAACAGTGCCCCGTCCAGAGTGTCCAACGACAGTGCCCCGTCCAGTGTCCAACGACAGTGCCCCGTCTAGAGATGGCCCACAGTCCGGAGCCGAGTGAGACGGCCCACAGTCCGGAGCCGAGTGAGACGGCCCACAGTCCGGAGCCGAGTGAGATGGCCCACAGTCCGGAATCGGCGCAGCCAGAGTCGCCCTACAGTCCGGAGCTCCCAGAATCGTCCGTCTGCCCGAGGTCTACAGTGAAGTGCTTCAGCCCGAGGTCTACAGCGACATGCCTCAGCCAGAGGTATTCAGCGGGGGTGGACAGGTTAGGTGGGGGACTAAGGCCAGAGCGTGAGCCACCTCCACAGTAGGAGGATTGGTGAGGGGGGGGGGGGGGGGGTGTAGCACGGGAACCGTCGGTGACGGCAGCCACCCTCCCTTCCCTCCCTTTAGTTTGGGGGGTTTATTTTCGTGTTTATTTTTTGTGAGGTGCTGTCACGTTCTGACCAGTAAAGGGGTTATTTGTTATTGTAGTTTGGTCAGGACGTGGCAGGGGGGTATTTGTTTTGTGGCTCGAGGTTTGTTAGTATATGTGTTTATGTAGAGGGGTGTTTGGTTAGAGTATTCCGGGGTTTTTGGGATATGTTCTTTATTTCGTATTTCTATGTTCTGTCTATGTTGTGTTTCTTTGTTGGCCTGGTATGGCTGTCAATCAGGAACAGTACATCGTTGTTGCTGATTGAGAGTCATACTTAGGTAGCCTGTTTTCACCTGTCCCTTTGTGGGAAGTTGTTGTTGCATAGCTGTGTGTGTGTAGCCTGCAATACTGTTCGTTCGATCGTTTTCTTGTTTTGTTTCGTATGTGTTCAAATAAAGTGAAGATGAGCACTCAACCCGCTGCACCTTGGTCCATTACGTACGACGACCATTACAATTGAAATGGCCTGAAGAGGTATGGTGTGTATTACTTCAGTGTAAATTAACTGGTAAAGCCCAAGAGGTTTTGTCAGCGCTACCTCTTGAAGACTGTTTGAATTATGAAGTGGTCAAAGCTACTGTTCTTCGCGCCTATGAGCTTGTTCCTGAGGCATACCGACAGAGATTTAGGTCTCATAGAAAGTCTTCTAGTAAGACTTATGTGGAATTTGCTAGAGACAAGGGAAATGTGTTTGATAAATGGCATGCTGCAAGTAAGGTAAGTGATTTCAACTCTCTCCAGGAGTTAATCTTGTTGGAAGAGTTTAAAAATTGCTTACCCGAACGCATTGTAGTTTACCTAAACGAACAAAAAGTATCCTCCTTGTCAGAAGCGTTTGTGTTGGCAGACGAGTTTGTGTTGACGCACAAGAGCGTGTTTTCGGCTCATACTGAGAGTAGAGCCACTGAGTTGCCTACTTTTAGCTCTAGTCGGCCAGCAGGATATCCAGCACGGCAGAAAAATTAGTGTTCCTGTTTCTATTGTCATAAGGTGGGACATATGATTAATGATTGCTTCCTGCTAAAACGCAAACAAGGGATGCCTATTCGTGCCAAGCCGCCAACAGGTGTTGGGCTAATTCGTACGGTTGTGAGGTCTGAAACGAAACAAGTGCCTCAGGGTAAATGTAGTTTGAAAGTCTCAGTCCCCGACCGCAGTTACAAACCGTTCATTTTTGAGGGGTTTGTGTCCATAAAGAATGACGAAGCATCTCAGCATCCGGTTAAAATCCTTAGAGATACTGGTGCGGCGCAGTCGTTTATATTGTCTGATGTGTTGCCCTTATCCGAAAATACATACTGTGGTTCCAGTGTGTTAGTTCAGGGTATTGAAATGGGTTTTGTGCCATTGCACTTTGTGAATGTACACTCTGAATTAATCAGTGGAATATTCAGAGTGGGGGTACGTCCTATGTTGCCAGTAAAATGTGTGACCTTTATAATGGGTAACGATATTGCCGGCGGAAAGGGGTAGTACCCGTATTGGATAAAAGTGACCACTCTCTCTCTAATGAGCTGGCACAGAGTTATCCACATGTGTTCCCCGCTTGTGCTGTCACTCGTGCTCAGGCACGACAAGTGGGTGACGTGATAGATTTGTCGAACACTGTTTTGTTCAAAGAGGTTGATCAAGAGGATGGGTTGTGTGCTACCTCTGGGAAGCTGATCACCTCTGACAAACAGACAAGGGAAGAATCGAAGTATGTTGAACTTATTGCTGATGAAATACAGTTACCAGTCACTCGTGACCAGCTGATTGCTAACCAAAAGGTTGACAACAGGCTGGCTAAATGTTTTTTCTAGTGTTGTCTCATTGGAAGAGGCAAAGAAGAAGAACGTGGCTTACTTCCTTGACGGTAATCTCCTCATGCGTAAATGGACATCGCATGTGGACGCAGACAGAGATTGGAATGCTGTTTACCAAATAGTGATTCCTACAGCCTTTCGACAAAATGTGTTATCCCTTGCTCATGATCACCAGTAGTCTGGTCATTTAGGAATCACCAAGACGTATGATCGGGTCCTTCAACATTTATTTTGGCCAGGTTTAAAACAAGATGTGGCTCAGTTCTGTCGGACATGCCACACATGTCAGATAACAGATAACATCAAACCTTTGACTAGTTGAATCAGGTGTGATAATGCTAGGGCATGCTGGAGTAATGGACGGTAGAGATACAGGACTGTCCTAGTCTCAGGGTTCTGGAGTAATGGACGGTAGAGATACAGGACCGTCCTAGTCTCAGGGTTCTGGAGTAATGGACGATAGAGATACAGGACCGTCCTAGTCTCAGGGTTCTGGTGTAATGGATGGTAGAGATACAGGACCATCCTAGTCTCAGGGTTCTGGAGTAATGGACGGTAGAGATACAGGACCGTCCTAGTCTCAGGGTTCTGGAGTAATGGATGGTAGAGATACAGGACCGTCCTAGTTTCAGGGTTCTGGAGTAATGGATGGTAGAGATACAGGACCGTCCTCGTCTCAGGGTTCTGGAGTAATGGATGGTAGAGATACAGGACCGTCCTAGTCTCAGGGTTCTGGAGTAATGGATGGTAGAGATACGGGACCATCATAGTCTCAGGGTTCTGGAGTAATGGATGGTAGAGATACAGGACCATCCTAGTCTCAGGGTTCTGGAGTAATGGAAAGTAGAGATACAGGACCATCCTAGTCTCAGGGTTCTGGAGTAATGGATGGTAGAGATACAGGACCGTCCTAGTTTCAGGGTTCGGGAGTAATGGATGGTAGAGATACAGGACCGTCCTAGTCTCAGGGTTCTGGAGTAATGGATGGTGGAGATACAGAATTATCCTAGTCTCAGGGTAATGGACGGTAGAGATACAGGACCGTCCTAGTCTCAGGGTTCTGGAGTAATGGATGGTAGAGATACAGGACCGTCCTAGTCTCAGGGTACTGGAGTAATGGACGGTAGAGATACAGGACCGTCCTAGTCTCAGGGTTCTGGAGTAATGGATGGTAGAGATACAGAACTGTCCTAGTCTCAGGGTTCGGGAGTAATGGATGCTAGAGATACAGGACCGTCCTAGTCTCAGGGTTCTGGAGTAATGGATGGTAGAGATACAGGACCATCCTAGTCTCAGGGTTCTGGATGGTAGAGATACAGGACCATCCTAGTCTCAGGGTTCTGGAGTAATGGATGGTAGAGCTACAGGACCGTCCTAGTCTCAGGGTAATGGATGGGAGAGATACAGGACCGTCCTAGTCTCAGGGTTCTGGAGTAATGGATGGGAGAGATACAGGACCGTCCTAGTCTCAGGGTTCTGGAGTAATGGATGGTAGAGATACAGGACCGTCCTAGTCTCAGGGTTCTGGAGTAATAGATGGTAGAGATACAGGACCGTCCTAGTCTCAGGGTTCTGGAGTAATGGATGGTAGAGATACAGGACCGTCCTAGTCTCAGGGTTCTGGAGTAATGGATGGTAGAGATACAGGACCGTCCTAGTCTCAGGGTAATGGACGGTAGAGATACAGGACCGTCCTAGTCTCAGGGTTCTGGAGTAATGGATGGTAGAGATACAGGACCGTCCTAGTCTCAGGGTAATGGACGGTAGAGATACAGGACCGTCCTAGTCTCAGGGTTCGGGAGTAATGGATGCTAGAGATACAGGACCGTCCTAGTCTCAGGGTTCTGGAGTAATGGATGGTAGAGATACAGGACCATCCTAGTCTCAGGGTTCTGGATGGTAGAGATACAGGACCATCCTAGTCTCAGGGTTCTGGAGTAATGGATGGTAGAGATACAGGACCGTCCTAGTCTCAGGGTACTGGAGTAATGGACGGTAGAGATACAGGACCGTCCTAGTCTCAGGGTTCTGGAGTAATGGATGGTAGAGATACAGGACCATCCTAGTCTCAGGGTTCTGGAGTAATGGATGGTAGAGATACAGGACCGTCCTAGTCTCAGGGTTCTGGAGTAATGGATGGTAGAGATACAGGACCGTCCTAGTCTCAGGGTAATGGACGGTAGAGATACAGGACCGTCCTAGTCTCAGGGTTCTGGAGTAATGGATGGTAGAGATACAGGACCGTCCTAGTCTCAGGGTAATGGATGGTAGAGATACAGGACCGTCCTAGTCTTAGGGTTCTGGAGTAATGGATGGTAGAGATACAGAACTATCCTAGTCTCAGGGTAATGGATGGTAGAGATACAGGACCGTCCTAGTCTCAGGGTTCTGGAGTAATGGATGGTGGAGATACAGATACAGACTCTGGTATCAATCATGGTTATGATGCTTCAGACACAGGGTGCACAGTGGTACATTCTCACTCACACACACACAGACACATACACACTTACAGGATGTGTTTCCGTCATAACACCTCTCCCACTCCCCAACTCCCTCCCTCTGGCTCTCTGGTGGGGCGTGATAACAGTATGCTTGCTCTGTCCATCTGGCCGCCTGCATCTGTTTGAAGATGTCTTATATTCATTCTGTGGTGTGGACTATAATATAATGCTTTTATTGCAGCAGGTGGTGATACTCCACAAGTGGTTCATTGAACGTATTAAACCAGAAATGAAGGCATTTACATCAGAAGTGAACTGTTCTACCTAGTAACAATGATTTAAATGTGTTGAATCACAAATGTCTCTGCTCTGCTACTCTCCCTCTCTCTGTATTCCTGGGCCAGACTCTAGAACATTGGCAGTTAGTTAGTGACCAGACTCTAGAACATGTGCAGTTAGTTAGTGACCAAACTAGAACATTGGCAGCTAGTGAATGACTGAAGGATATGAAGGTCAATGTGTATACAGGGTGGGATGGGGGTTGGTGTGTAACAGTGTAGGTTCCGTCCCTCTCTTCGCCCCAACCCGGGCTCGAACCAGGGACCCTTGCACACATCAACAACTGACACCCCACGAAGCATCGTTACCCATCGCGCCACAAAAGCCGCGGCCCTTGCAACGCAAGGGGAAACCCTACTTCAAGTCTCAGAGCGAGTGACGTCACTGATTGAAACGCTATTAGCGCGCACCACCGCTAACTAACTAGCCATTTCACATCGGTTACAGGTGCACCATGACAGATATCCTGGTCTGCTCTGTCCAATACAGTGATTGATGACTTACATCCTCAGGGGCACAGAACCTCCCTAAAACCTGTCCCAGTGTGTCTAACCTGTGACCTCTAACAGAATGACCTCACTGGTACCAGATGTGATGGACGAGTATCATTACTAGTGGAGGACATGAGTACAGGTCTACTGGGAGGTAGCAGCATGGTAATGTCTAGGCAAACGGGTCCTGTTACAGCACAGCCTAAAGGAACGTTGAGAATGCATGGTGCCAGACAGGTTTCTGTCTGTGTCTAGTCCCATGGGGCTGTGCTGTTTGGGATTTGGGTTGATTTAACCCTTTGACACGTACGAACACACAAGTGTGATCATTCAACAGTGGTCTCTGCAGTGTTCACTCAAACCGGTGTGATTAGAACACTTGTTTAGTTTTTACAACTTGATTGGAGTCCATCTATGGTCAATTCAGTTGACTGGACATGATGATTAGGAAAGGCACACACCTGTCTGTATGAGGTCCCACAGTTGACACTGTATGTCAGAGCAAAAACCAAGCCATGGAATTATCCGTAGAGCTCCGAGACATGATTGTGTCGAGACACAGATCTGAGGAAGGGTACCAAAAAATGTGCATTTCTAAAAAAAGGTTTTCGCTTTGTTTTTAATGGGGTATTGTGATGTCATTATGGGGTGTTGTGATGTCATTATGGGGTATTGTGTGTAGATTGCGGGGGAAATGTATTTAATCTATTCTAGAATAAGGCTGTAATATAACAAAATGTGGAAAAGGGGAAGGGGTCTGAACTTTCCGAATGCACTGTCTATATGGTGCATCGGTACCGCTTCCCGTGCGGTAGCAGAGACAACCGTCTATGACTTGGGTGGCAGAGTCTTTAACTATTTCTGGGGCAGTTCCTCTGACACCCCCTGGTATAGAGGTCCTGGATGGGAGGGAGCTGGGCCCCAGTGACGTACTGGAGTCATTATCCATGTCAGAGCAGCCTGTCCATTCTGGGGTACAGGTCCTCTGACACCGCCTGGTATAGAGGTCCTGGATGGGAGGGAGCTGGGCCCCAGTGACGTACTGGAGTCATTATCCATGTCAGAGCAGCCTGTCCATTCTGGGGTACAGGTCCTCTGGGCATAATGGCCCAAGTTTTCTTATTACAGAACAGTCAGTTTCAGCAAGGTGGCTCGGTAACCATGCCAGTTGCAGCTCAGCTTGGCTTGTCTCAGTAGTGTGAAACAGGGTATCAGAGTGTCCTGTACTTGAGAGAGAGATGTTTCCTCTACAGAGAAAGAGGATGTATTTAACCAATGCGTCACAATGACACAATGACACATGATGCTAAGTGTGAAGTCTAGAGACGGGGTGAGGAGACAGATGAGCGGAAGGAAGGAAAGAAGGAGGAGATATTGGAGGAAAGAGAGAAGGAAAGGCGAGAGCTATAATCACCCTTCAGAGACCTCTCTTCTTCCTATAGATAGCTGCAGTGTAATAGGCTGCATATGGCAGACAGGCAGCATTGTGGGATACATCTCAGTTCAATAGCACTCTCTTTGTGCCTTTTGATTCCGCCGTTTTTATTGGTTTGATTGAGTTACAGATGAAGATGAAACAAAGTGCACCTCCCCTCAAATCTTTATGCAACTATTTTGTAAAAGCAATTTTGTTTGATACTTGATTTTGACCAAGATTTAGTTCAAATGTGAACATGAAGAAATTAAAAGGTTCTCTGTTTTTAATGTTTATTTCTTCTGTTGCAGCTCTGCTTTTGGAGTGGGTTTCTATGGTAACAGTCAGACCAATGACGGGGTGTACCAGCTGACCTACTCCCTCCACAATGCCAACCACACTCTGGGTGGCATCAACAGCTTGGTAAGATACCAGGACACAGCTCAGTAGAGCCCTGAACACTGGTACAGTTCACTATGGGCACAAATGTACCTGGAGGTCAGTGTGCGTAGCTTCCATTTTCACGCAAGTCTCCTATTAAAATGTTGTTATTCAATACAGCTAGTAGCTATTTGTCTTGAATAACCCCAGTCCTTCTAGCTACAATGTAGAGGTATGTTGTCATGGACTCTGTAAATATCACTGTAGAGGTATGTTGTTATCCAGTTCGGTAAATAACAACTACAAGCGTATTTTACACGCAACAAAGGGTTCCTTTGTTAATGGAGGGTTCATCATCTGTCCCAGTAAAATCACACACCCCGGGGGGCCTCTATCCCCTTATGATCCCCCAGTCCTGGTAGGGGGTGACTGGTTTGGGGACTGGTGGTGGAGCCTGGTCCCTTCTGGTGGTGACCTGCTTCTAGCCCGTGGGATGTGGCGGGGGGTGCAGTAACAGGGTGATGAATAGAGGAGTGGTGGAGGGGTGAGGTGTAGTAACAGGGTGATGAATAGAGGAGTGGTGGAGGGGTGAGGTGTAGTAACAGGGTGATGAATAGAGGAGTGGTGGAGGGGTGAGGTGTAGTAACAGGGTGATGAATAGAGGAGTGGTGGAGGGGTGAGGTGCAGTAACAGGGTGATGAATAGAGTGGTGGAGGGGTGAGGTGTAGCAACAGGGTGATGACTAGAGGAGTGGTAGAGGAGTGAGGTGCAGTAACAGGGTGATGAATAGAAGAGGGGTGAGGTGTAGTAACAGGGTGATGAATAGAGGAGTGGTAGAGGGGTGAAGTGCAGTAACAGAGGGTGAGGATAGGAGGGATGGGTATGGAGTTAGGAGAGCAGGGGAGGGAGTGGAGGGGAGGGTCTGAGAAGTCAGAAAAGGAATCCATCACGCCTAATGGGACTGGGGAAGGGTGGGGTGGGGATAGTGATGGAGGGTGAGTGGGAAGTAGTCAGAAGGTAGTAACAGTCTGTTAGTCAGAAGGTAGTAACAGTCTGGGGCAGTAGAGGGTCTGTTAGACAGAAGGTAGTAACAGTCTGGGGTAGTAGAGGGTCTGTTAGAGAGAAGGTAGTAACAGTCTGGGGTAGTAGAGGGTCTGTTAGACAGAAGGTAGTAACAGTCTGGGGTAGTAGAGGGTCTGTTAGACAGAAGGTAGTAACAGTCTGGGGTAGTAGAGGGTCTGTTAGACAGAAGGTAGTAACAGTCTGGGGTAGTAGAGGGTCTGTTAGACAGAAGGTAGTAACAGTCTGGGGTAGTAGAGGGTCTGTTAGAGAGAAGGTAGTAACAGTCTGGGGTAGTAGAGGGTCTGTTAGACAGAAGGTAGTAACAGTCTGGGGTAGTAGAGGGTCTGTTAGACAGAAGGTAGTAACAGTCTGGGGTAGTAGAGGGTCTGTTAGACAGAAGGTAGTAACAGTCTGGGGTAGTAGAGGGTCTGTTAGAAGGTAGTAACAGTCTGGGGTTGTAGAGGGTCTGTTAGACAGAAGGTAGTAACAGTCTGGGGCAGTAGAGGGTCTGTTAGACAGAAGGTAGTAACAGTCTGGGGCAGTAGAGGGTCTGTTAGACAGAAGGTAGTAACAATCTGGGGCAGTAGAGGGTCTGTTAAGACAGAAGGTAGTAACAGTCTGGGGTAGTAGAGGGTCTGTTAGACAGAAGGTAGTAACAGTCTGGGGTAGTAGAGGGTCTGTTAGAAGGTAGTAACAGTCTGGGGCAGTAGAGGGTCTGTTAGACAGAAGGTAGTAACAGTCTGGGGTAGTAGAGGGTCTGTTAGACAGAAGGTAGTAACAGTCTGGGGCAGTAGAGGGTCTGTTAGAAGGTAGTAACAGTCTGGGGTAGTAGAGGGTCTGTTAGACAGAAGGTAGTAACAGTCTGGGGCAGTAGAGGGTCTGTTAGACAGAAGGTAGTAACAGTCTGGGGTAGTAGAGGGTCTGTTAGTCAGAAGGTAGTAACAGTCTGGGGTAGTAGAGGGTCTGTTAGAAGGTAGTAACAGTCTGGGGTAGTAGAGGGTCTGTTAGTCAGAAGGTAGTAACAGTCTGGGGTAGTAGAGGGTCTGTTAGAAGGTAGTAACAGTCTGGGGTAGTAGAGGGTCTGTTAGAGAGAAGGTAGTAACAGTCTGGGGTAGTAGAGGGTCTGTTAGAAGGTAGTAACAGTCTGGGGTAGTAGAGGGTCTGTTAGACAGAAGGTAGTAACAGTCTGGGGTAGTAGAGGGTCTGTTAGAAGGTATTAACAGTCTGGGGCAGTAGAGGGTCTGTTAGACAGAAGGTAGTAACAGTCTGGGGTAGTAGAGGGTCTGTTAGAAGGTAGTAACAGTCTGGGGTAGTAGAGGGTCTGTTAGACAGAAGGTAGTAACAGTCTGGGGTAGTAGAGGGTCTGTTAGAAGGTAGTAACAGTCTGGGGCAGTAGAGGGTCTGTTAGACAGAAGGTAGTAATAGTCTGGGGTAGTAGAGGGTCTGTTAGAAGGTAGTAACAGTCTGGGGCAGTAGAGGGTCTGTTAGACAGAAGGTTGTAACAGTCTGGGGCAGTAGAGGGTCTGTTAGACAGAAGGTAGTAACAGTCTGGGGTAGTAGAGGGTCTGTTAGAAGGTAGTAACAGTCTGGGGCAGTAGAGGGTCTGTTAGACAGAAGGTTGTAACAGTCTGGGGTAATAGACGGTCTGTTAGACAGAAGGTTGTAACAGTCTGGGGTAGTAGAGGGTCTGTTAGACAGAAGGTAGTAACAGTCTGGGGTAGTAGAGGGTCTGTTAGAAGGTAGTAACAGTCTGGGGCAGTAGAGGGTCTGTTAGACAGAAGGTAGTAACAGTCTGGGGCAGTAGAGGGTCTGTTAGAGAGAAGGTAGTAACAGTCTGGGGTAGTAGAGGGTCTGTTAGACAGAAGGTAGTAACAGTCTGGGGTAGTAGAGGGTCTGTTAGAGAGAAGGTAGTAACAGTCTGGGGTAGTAGAGGGTCTGTTAGACAGAAGGTAGTAACAGTCTGGGGTAGTAGAGGGTCTGTTAGACAGAAGGTAGTAACAGTCTGGGGTAGTAGAGGGTCTGTTAGACAGAAGGTAGTAACAGTCTGGGGTAGTAGAGGGTCTGTTAGAAGGTAGTAACAGTCTGGGGTTGTAGAGGGTCTGTTAGACAGAAGGTAGTAACAGTCTGGGGCAGTAGAGGGTCTGTTAGACAGAAGGTAGTAACAGTCTGGGGCAGTAGAGGGTCTGTTAGAAGGTAGTAACAGTCTGGGGCAGTAGAGGGTCTGTTAGACAGAAGGTAGTAACAGTCTGGGGTAGTAGAGGGTCTGTTAGACAGAAGGTAGTAACAGTCTGGGGCAGTAGAGGGTCTGTTAGACAGAAGGTAGTAACAGTCTGGGGCAGTAGAGGGTCTGTTAGACAGAAGGTAGTAACAGTCTGGGGCAGTAGAGGGTCTGTTAGACAGAAGGTAGTAACAGTCTGGGGTAGTAGAGGGTCTGTTAGAAGGTAGTAACAGTCTGGGGTAGTAGAGGGTCTGTTAGACAGAAGGTAGTAACAGTCTGGGGCAGTAGAGGGTCTGTTAGACAGAAGGTAGTAACAGTCTGGGGTAGTAGAGGGTCTGTTAGTCAGAAGGTAGTAACAGTCTGGGGTAGTAGAGGGTCTGTTAGTCAGAAGGTAGTAACAGTCTGGGGTAGTAGAGGGTCTGTTAGAAGGTAGTAACAGTCTGGGGTAGTAGAGGGTCTGTTAGAAGGTAGTAACAGTCTGGGGTAGTAGAGGGTCTGTTAGTCAGAAGGTAGTAACAGTCTGGGGTAGTAGAGGGTCTGTTAGAGAGAAGGTAGTAACAGTCTGGGGTAGTAGAGGGTCTGTTAGACAGAAGGTAGTAACAGTCTGGGGCAGTAGAGGGTCTGTTAGACAGAAGGTAGTAACAGTCTGGGGCAGTAGAGGGTCTGTTAGACAGAAGGTAGTAACAGTCTGGGGTAGTAGAGGGTCTGTTAGACAGAAGGTAGTAACAGTCTGGGGTAGTAGAGGGTCTGTTAGAAGGTAGTAACAGTCTGGGGCAGTAGAGGGTCTGTTAGACAGAAGGTAGTAACAGTCTGGGGTAGTAGAGGGTCTGTTAGAAGGTAGTAACAGTCTGGGGTAGTAGAGGGTCTGTTAGACAGAAGGTAGTAACAGTCTGGGGTTGTAGAGGGTCTGTTAGAAGGTAGTAACAGTCTGGGATAGTAGAGGGTCTGTTAGACAGAAGGTAGTAATAGTCTGGGGTAGTAGAGGGTCTGTTAGAAGGTAGTAACAGTCTGGGGCAGTAGAGGGTCTGTTAGACAGAAGGTTGTAACAGTCTGGGGCAGTAGAGGGTCTGTTAGACAGAAGGTAGTAACAGTCTGGGGTAGTAGAGGGTCTGTTAGAAGGTAGTAACAGTCTGGGGCAGTAGAGGGTCTGTTAGACAGAAGGTTGTAACAGTCTGGGGTAATAGACGGTCTGTTAGACAGAAGGTTGTAACAGTCTGGGGTAGTAGAGGGTCTGTTAGACAGAAGGTAGTAACAGTCTGGGGTAGTAGAGGGTCTGTTAGAAGGTAGTAACAGTCTGGGGCAGTAGAGGGTCTGTTAGACAGAAGGTAGTAACAGTCTGGGGCAGTAGAGGGTCTGTTAAGACAGAAGGTAGTAACAGTCTGGGGTAGTAGAGGGTCTGTTAGACAGAAGGTAGTAACAGTCTGGGGTAGTAGAGGGTCTGTTAGACAGAAGGTAGTAACAGTCTGGGGCAGTAGAGGGTCTGTTAAGACAGAAGGTAGTAACAGTCTGGGGTAGTAGAGGGTCTGTTAGACAGAAGGTAGTAACAGTCTGGGGCAGTAGAGGGTCTGTTAGACAGAAGGTAGTAACAGTCTGGGGCAGTAGAGGGTCTGTTAGAAGGTAGTAACAGTCTGGGGCAGTAGAGGGTCTGTTAGACAGAAGGTAGTAACAGTCTGGGGTAGTAGAGGGTCTGTTAGACAGAAGGTAGTAACAGTCTGGGGCAGTAGAGGGTCTGTTAGACAGAAGGTAGTAACAGTCTGGGGCAGTAGAGGGTCTGTTAGACAGAAGGTAGTAACAGTCTGGGGCAGTAGAGGGTCTGTTAGACAGAAGGTAGTAACAGTCTGGGGTAGTAGAGGGTCTGTTAGAAGGTAGTAACAGTCTGGGGTAGTAGAGGGTCTGTTAGACAGAAGGTAGTAACAGTCTGGGGCAGTAGAGGGTCTGTTAGACAGAAGGTAGTAACAGTCTGGGGTAGTAGAGGGTCTGTTAGTCAGAAGGTAGTAACAGTCTGGGGTAGTAGAGGGTCTGTTAGTCAGAAGGTAGTAACAGTCTGGGGTAGTAGAGGGTCTGTTAGAAGGTAGTAACAGTCTGGGGTAGTAGAGGGTCTGTTAGAAGGTAGTAACAGTCTGGGGTAGTAGAGGGTCTGTTAGTCAGAAGGTAGTAACAGTCTGGGGTAGTAGAGGGTCTGTTAGAGAGAAGGTAGTAACAGTCTGGGGTAGTAGAGGGTCTGTTAGACAGAAGGTAGTAACAGTCTGGGGCAGTAGAGGGTCTGTTAGACAGAAGGTAGTAACAGTCTGGGGCAGTAGAGGGTCTGTTAGACAGAAGGTAGTAACAGTCTGGGGTAGTAGAGGGTCTGTTAGACAGAAGGTAGTAACAGTCTGGGGTAGTAGAGGGTCTGTTAGAAGGTAGTAACAGTCTGGGGCAGTAGAGGGTCTGTTAGACAGAAGGTAGTAACAGTCTGGGGTAGTAGAGGGTCTGTTAGAAGGTAGTAACAGTCTGGGGTAGTAGAGGGTCTGTTAGACAGAAGGTAGTAACAGTCTGGGGTTGTAGAGGGTCTGTTAGAAGGTAGTAACAGTCTGGGATAGTAGAGGGTCTGTTAGACAGAAGGTAGTAATAGTCTGGGGTAGTAGAGGGTCTGTTAGAAGGTAGTAACAGTCTGGGGCAGTAGAGGGTCTGTTAGACAGAAGGTTGTAACAGTCTGGGGCAGTAGAGGGTCTGTTAGACAGAAGGTAGTAACAGTCTGGGGTAGTAGAGGGTCTGTTAGAAGGTAGTAACAGTCTGGGGCAGTAGAGGGTCTGTTAGACAGAAGGTTGTAACAGTCTGGGGTAATAGACGGTCTGTTAGACAGAAGGTTGTAACAGTCTGGGGTAGTAGAGGGTCTGTTAGACAGAAGGTAGTAACAGTCTGGGGTAGTAGAGGGTCTGTTAGAAGGTAGTAACAGTCTGGGGCAGTAGAGGGTCTGTTAGACAGAAGGTAGTAACAGTCTGGGGCAGTAGAGGGTCTGTTAAGACAGAAGGTAGTAACAGTCTGGGGTAGTAGAGTGTCTGTTAGACAGAAGGTAGTAACAGTCTGGGGTAGTAGAGGGTCTGTTAGACAGAAGGTAGTAACAGTCTGGGGCAGTAGAGGGTCTGTTAAGACAGAAGGTAGTAACAGTCTGGGGTAGTAGAGGGTCTGTTAGACAGAAGGTAGTAACAGTCTGGGGTAGTAGAGGGTCTGTTAGACAGAAGGTAGTAACAGTCTGGGGCAGTAGAGGGTCTGTTAGACAGAAGGTAGTAACAGTCTGGGGCAGTAGAGGGTCTGTTAGACAGAAGGTAGTAACAGTCTGGGGTAGTAGAGGGTCTGTTAGACAGAAGGTAGTAACAGTCTGGGGCAGTAGAGGGTCTGTTAGAAGGTAGTAACAGTCTGGGGCAGTAGAGGGTCTGTTAGACAGAAGGTAGTAACAGTCTGGGGCAGTAGAGGGTCTGTTAGACAGAAGGTAGTAACAGTCTGGGGTAGTAGAGGGTCTGTTAGAAGGTAGTAACAGTCTGGGGTAGTAGAGGGTCTGTTAGACAGAAGGTAGTAACAGTCTGGGGCAGTAGAGGGTCTGTTAGACAGAAGGTAGTAACAGTCTGGGGTAGTAGAGGGTCTGTTAGTCAGAAGGTAGTAACAGTCTGGGGTAGTAGAGGGTCTGTTAGAAGGTAGTAACAGTCTGGGGTAGTAGAGGGTCTGTTAGTCAGAAGGTAGTAACAGTCTGGGGTAGTAGAGGGTCTGTTAGAAGGTAGTAACAGTCTGGGGTAGTAGAGGGTCTGTTAGTCAGAAGGTAGTAACAGTCTGGGGTAGTAGAGGGTCTGTTAGAGAGAAGGTAGTAACAGTCTGGGGTAGTAGAGGGTCTGTTAGACAGAAGGTAGTAACAGTCTGGGGCAGTAGAGGGTCTGTTAGACAGAAGGTAGTAACAGTCTGGGGCAGTAGAGGGTCTGTTAGAAGGTAGTAACAGTCTGGGGTAGTAGAGGGTCTGTTAGACAGAAGGTAGTAACAGTCTGGGGTAGTAGAGGGTCTGTTAGAAGGTAGTAACAGTCTGGGGCAGTAGAGGGTCTGTTAGACAGAAGGTAGTAACAGTCTGGGGTAGTAGAGGGTCTGTTAGAAGGTAGTAACAGTCTGGGGTAGTAGAGGGTCTGTTAGACAGAAGGTAGTAACAGTCTGGGGTTGTAGAGGGTCTGTTAGAAGGTAGTAACAGTCTGGGATAGTAGAGGGTCTGTTAGACAGAAGGTAGTAATAGTCTGGGGTAGTAGAGGGTCTGTTAGAAGGTAGTAACAGTCTGGGGCAGTAGAGGGTCTGTTAGACAGAAGGTTGTAACAGTCTGGGGCAGTAGAGGGTCTGTTAGACAGAAGGTAGTAACAGTCTGGGGTAGTAGAGGGTCTGTTAGAAGGTAGTAACAGTCTGGGGCAGTAGAGGGTCTGTTAGACAGAAGGTTGTAACAGTCTGGGGTAATAGACGGTCTGTTAGACAGAAGGTTGTAACAGTCTGGGGTAGTAGAGGGTCTGTTAGACAGAAGGTAGTAACAGTCTGGGGTAGTAGAGGGTCTGTTAGAAGGTAGTAACAGTCTGGGGCAGTAGAGGGTCTGTTAGACAGAAGGTAGTAACAGTCTGGGGCAGTAGAGGGTCTGTTAAGACAGAAGGTAGTAACAGTCTGGGGTAGTAGAGGGTCTGTTAGACAGAAGGTAGTAACAGTCTGGGGTAGTAGAGGGTCTGTTAGACAGAAGGTAGTAACAGTCTGGGGCAGTAGAGGGTCTGTTAAGACAGAAGGTAGTAACAGTCTGGGGTAGTAGAGGGTCTGTTAGACAGAAGGTAGTAACAGTCTGGGGTAGTAGAGGGTCTGTTAGACAGAAGGTAGTAACAGTCTGGGGCAGTAGAGGGTCTGTTAGTTAGAAGGTAGTAACAGTCTGGGGTAGTAGAGGGTCTGTTAGACAGAAGGTAGTAACAGTCTGGGGTAGTAGAGGGTCTGTTAGAAGGTAGTAACAGTCTGGGGTAGTAGAGGGTCTGTTAGACAGAAGGTAGTAACAGTCTGGGGCAGTAGAGGGTCTGTTAGACAGAAGGTAGTAACAGTCTGGGGCAGTAGAGGGTCTGTTAGACAGAAGGTAGTAACAGTCTGGGGTAGTAGAGGGTCTGTTAGAAGGTAGTAACAGTCTGGGGTAGTAGAGGGTCTGTTAGACAGAAGGTAGTAACAGTCTGGGGTAGTAGAGGGTCTGTTAGAAGGTAGTAACAGTCTGGGGCAGTAGAGGGTCTGTTAGACAGAAGGTAGTAACAGTCTGG
Source organism: Salmo salar (assembly GCF_965601325.2). Taxonomy (NCBI): domain Eukaryota; kingdom Metazoa; phylum Chordata; class Actinopteri; order Salmoniformes; family Salmonidae; genus Salmo; species Salmo salar. The sequence goes on along the minus strand of NC_138293.1, from coordinate 93,801,980 downwards.
GGTAGTAGAGGGTCTGTTAGAAGGTAGTAACAGTCTGGGGTAGTAGAGGGTCTGTTAGACAGAAGGTAGTAACAGTCTGGGGTTGTAGAGGGTCTGTTAGAAGGTAGTAACAGTCTGGGATAGTAGAGGGTCTGTTAGACAGAAGGTAGTAATAGTCTGGGGTAGTAGAGGGTCTGTTAGAAGGTAGTAACAGTCTGGGGCAGTAGAGGGTCTGTTAGACAGAAGGTTGTAACAGTCTGGGGCAGTAGAGGGTCTGTTAGACAGAAGGTAGTAACAGTCTGGGGTAGTAGAGGGTCTGTTAGAAGGTAGTAACAGTCTGGGGCAGTAGAGGGTCTGTTAGACAGAAGGTTGTAACAGTCTGGGGTAATAGACGGTCTGTTAGACAGAAGGTTGTAACAGTCTGGGGTAGTAGAGGGTCTGTTAGACAGAAGGTAGTAACAGTCTGGGGTAGTAGAGGGTCTGTTAGAAGGTAGTAACAGTCTGGGGCAGTAGAGGGTCTGTTAGACAGAAGGTAGTAACAGTCTGGGGCAGTAGAGGGTCTGTTAAGACAGAAGGTAGTAACAGTCTGGGGTAGTAGAGGGTCTGTTAGACAGAAGGTAGTAACAGTCTGGGGTAGTAGAGGGTCTGTTAGACAGAAGGTAGTAACAGTCTGGGGCAGTAGAGGGTCTGTTAAGACAGAAGGTAGTAACAGTCTGGGGTAGTAGAGGGTCTGTTAGACAGAAGGTAGTAACAGTCTGGGGTAGTAGAGGGTCTGTTAGACAGAAGGTAGTAACAGTCTGGGGCAGTAGAGGGTCTGTTAGACAGAAGGTAGTAACAGTCTGGGGCAGTAGAGGGTCTGTTAGACAGAAGGTAGTAACAGTCTGGGGTAGTAGAGGGTCTGTTAGACAGAAGGTAGTAACAGTCTGGGGCAGTAGAGGGTCTGTTAGAAGGTAGTAACAGTCTGGGGCAGTAGAGGGTCTGTTAGACAGAAGGTAGTAACAGTCTGGGGCAGTAGAGGGTCTGTTAGACAGAAGGTAGTAACAGTCTGGGGTAGTAGAGGGTCTGTTAGAAGGTAGTAACAGTCTGGGGTAGTAGAGGGTCTGTTAGACAGAAGGTAGTAACAGTCTGGGGCAGTAGAGGGTCTGTTAGACAGAAGGTAGTAACAGTCTGGGGTAGTAGAGGGTCTGTTAGTCAGAAGGTAGTAACAGTCTGGGGTAGTAGAGGGTCTGTTAGAAGGTAGTAACAGTCTGGGGTAGTAGAGGGTCTGTTAGTCAGAAGGTAGTAACAGTCTGGGGTAGTAGAGGGTCTGTTAGAAGGTAGTAACAGTCTGGGGTAGTAGAGGGTCTGTTAGTCAGAAGGTAGTAACAGTCTGGGGTAGTAGAGGGTCTGTTAGAGAGAAGGTAGTAACAGTCTGGGGTAGTAGAGGGTCTGTTAGACAGAAGGTAGTAACAGTCTGGGGCAGTAGAGGGTCTGTTAGACAGAAGGTAGTAACAGTCTGGGGCAGTAGAGGGTCTGTTAGAAGGTAGTAACAGTCTGGGGTAGTAGAGGGTCTGTTAGACAGAAGGTAGTAACAGTCTGGGGTAGTAGAGGGTCTGTTAGAAGGTAGTAACAGTCTGGGGCAGTAGAGGGTCTGTTAGACAGAAGGTAGTAACAGTCTGGGGTAGTAGAGGGTCTGTTAGAAGGTAGTAACAGTCTGGGGTAGTAGAGGGTCTGTTAGACAGAAGGTAGTAACAGTCTGGGGTTGTAGAGGGTCTGTTAGAAGGTAGTAACAGTCTGGGATAGTAGAGGGTCTGTTAGACAGAAGGTAGTAATAGTCTGGGGTAGTGGAGGGTCTGTTAGAAGGTAGTAACAGTCTGGGGCAGTAGAGGGTCTGTTAGACAGAAGGTTGTAACAGTCTGGGGCAGTAGAGGGTCTGTTAGACAGAAGGTAGTAACAGTCTGGGGTAGTAGAGGGTCTGTTAGAAGGTAGTAACAGTCTGGGGCAGTAGAGGGTCTGTTAGACAGAAGGTTGTAACAGTCTGGGGTAATAGACGGTCTGTTAGACAGAAGGTTGTAACAGTCTGGGGTAGTAGAGGGTCTGTTAGACAGAAGGTAGTAACAGTCTGGGGTAGTAGAGGGTCTGTTAGAAGGTAGTAACAGTCTGGGGCAGTAGAGGGTCTGTTAGACAGAAGGTAGTAACAGTCTGGGGCAGTAGAGGGTCTGTTAAGACAGAAGGTAGTAACAGTCTGGGGTAGTAGAGGGTCTGTTAGACAGAAGGTAGTAACAGTCTGGGGTAGTAGAGGGTCTGTTAGACAGAAGGTAGTAACAGTCTGGGGCAGTAGAGGGTCTGTTAAGACAGAAGGTAGTAACAGTCTGGGGTAGTAGAGGGTCTGTTAGACAGAAGGTAGTAACAGTCTGGGGTAGTAGAGGGTCTGTTAGACAGAAGGTAGTAACAGTCTGGGGCAGTAGAGGGTCTGTTAGTTAGAAGGTAGTAACAGTCTGGGGTAGTAGAGGGTCTGTTAGACAGAAGGTAGTAACAGTCTGGGGTAGTAGAGGGTCTGTTAGAAGGTAGTAACAGTCTGGGGTAGTAGAGGGTCTGTTAGACAGAAGGTAGTAACAGTCTGGGGCAGTAGAGGGTCTGTTAGACAGAAGGTAGTAACAGTCTGGGGCAGTAGAGGGTCTGTTAGACAGAAGGTAGTAACAGTCTGGGGTAGTAGAGGGTCTGTTAGAAGGTAGTAACAGTCTGGGGTAGTAGAGGGTCTGTTAGACAGAAGGTAGTAACAGTCTGGGGTAGTAGAGGGTCTGTTAGAAGGTAGTAACAGTCTGGGGCAGTAGAGGGTCTGTTAGACAGAAGGTAGTAACAGTCTGGGGTAGTAGAGAGTCTGTTAGAAGGTAGTAACAGTCTGGGGTAGTAGAGGGTCTGTTAGACAGAAGGTAGTAACAGTCTGGGGTTGTAGAGGGTCTGTTAGAAGGTAGTAACAGTCTGGGATAGTAGAGGGTCTGTTAGACAGAAGGTAGTAATAGTCTGGGGTAGTAGAGGGTCTGTTAGAAGGTAGTAACAGTCTGGGGCAGTAGAGGGTCTGTTAGACAGAAGGTTGTAACAGTCTGGGGCAGTAGAGGGTCTGTTAGACAGAAGGTAGTAACAGTCTGGGGTAGTAGAGGGTCTGTTAGAAGGTAGTAACAGTCTGGGGCAGTAGAGGGTCTGTTAGACAGAAGGTTGTAACAGTCTGGGGTAATAGACGGTCTGTTAGACAGAAGGTTGTAACAGTCTGGGGTAGTAGAGGGTCTGTTAGACAGAAGGTAGTAACAGTCTGGGGTAGTAGAGGGTCTGTTAGAAGGTAGTAACAGTCTGGGGCAGTAGAGGGTCTGTTAGACAGAAGGTAGTAACAGTCTGGGGCAGTAGAGGGTCTGTTAAGACAGAAGGTAGTAACAGTCTGGGGTAGTAGAGGGTCTGTTAGACAGAAGGTAGTAACAGTCTGGGGTAGTAGAGGGTCTGTTAGACAGAAGGTAGTAACAGTCTGGGGCAGTAGAGGGTCTGTTAAGACAGAAGGTAGTAACAGTCTGGGGTAGTAGAGGGTCTGTTAGACAGAAGGTAGTAACAGTCTGGGGTAGTAGAGGGTCTGTTAGACAGAAGGTAGTAACAGTCTGGGGCAGTAGAGGGTCTGTTAGTTAGAAGGTAGTAACAGTCTGGGGTAGTAGAGGGTCTGTTAGACAGAAGGTAGTAACAGTCTGGGGTAGTAGAGGGTCTGTTAGAAGGTAGTAACAGTCTGGGGTAGTAGAGGGTCTGTTAGACAGAAGGTAGTAACAGTCTGGGGCAGTAGAGGGTCTGTTAGACAGAAGGTAGTAACAGTCTGGGGCAGTAGAGGGTCTGTTAGACAGAAGGTAGTAACAGTCTGGGGTAGTAGAGGGTCTGTTAGAAGGTAGTAACAGTCTGGGGTAGTAGAGGGTCTGTTAGACAGAAGGTAGTAACAGTCTGGGGCAGTAGAGGGTCTGTTAGACAGAAGGTAGTAACAGTCTGGGGTAGTAGAGGGTCTGTTAGTCAGAAGGTAGTAACAGTCTGGGGTAGTAGAGGGTCTGTTAGAAGGTAGTAACAGTCTGGGGTAGTAGAGGGTCTGTTAGTCAGAAGGTAGTAACAGTCTGGGGTAGTAGAGGGTCTGTTAGAAGGTAGTAACAGTCTGGGGTAGTAGAGGGTCTGTTAGTCAGAAGGTAGTAACAGTCTGGGGTAGTAGAGGGTCTGTTAGAGAGAAGGTAGTAACAGTCTGGGGTAGTAGAGGGTCTGTTAGACAGAAGGTAGTAACAGTCTGGGGCAGTAGAGGGTCTGTTAGACAGAAGGTAGTAACAGTCTGGGGCAGTAGAGGGTCTGTTAGAAGGTAGTAACAGTCTGGGGTAGTAGAGGGTCTGTTAGACAGAAGGTAGTAACAGTCTGGGGTAGTAGAGGGTCTGTTAGAAGGTAGTAACAGTCTGGGGCAGTAGAGGGTCTGTTAGACAGAAGGTAGTAACAGTCTGGGGTAGTAGAGGGTCTGTTAGAAGGTAGTAACAGTCTGGGGTAGTAGAGGGTCTGTTAGACAGAAGGTAGTAACAGTCTGGGGTTGTAGAGGGTCTGTTAGAAGGTAGTAACAGTCTGGGATAGTAGAGGGTCTGTTAGACAGAAGGTAGTAATAGTCTGGGGTAGTAGAGGGTCTGTTAGAAGGTAGTAACAGTCTGGGGCAGTAGAGGGTCTGTTAGACAGAAGGTTGTAACAGTCTGGGGCAGTAGAGGGTCTGTTAGACAGAAGGTAGTAACAGTCTGGGGTAGTAGAGGGTCTGTTAGAAGGTAGTAACAGTCTGGGGCAGTAGAGGGTCTGTTAGACAGAAGGTTGTAACAGTCTGGGGTAATAGACGGTCTGTTAGACAGAAGGTTGTAACAGTCTGGGGTAGTAGAGGGTCTGTTAGACAGAAGGTAGTAACAGTCTGGGGTAGTAGAGGGTCTGTTAGAAGGTAGTAACAGTCTGGGGCAGTAGAGGGTCTGTTAGACAGAAGGTAGTAACAGTCTGGGGCAGTAGAGGGTCTGTTAAGACAGAAGGTAGTAACAGTCTGGGGTAGTAGAGGGTCTGTTAGACAGAAGGTAGTAACAGTCTGGGGTAGTAGAGGGTCTGTTAGACAGAAGGTAGTAACAGTCTGGGGCAGTAGAGGGTCTGTTAAGACAGAAGGTAGTAACAGTCTGGGGTAGTAGAGGGTCTGTTAGACAGAAGGTAGTAACAGTCTGGGGTAGTAGAGGGTCTGTTAGACAGAAGGTAGTAACAGTCTGGGGCAGTAGAGGGTCTGTTAGTTAGAAGGTAGTAACAGTCTGGGGTAGTAGAGGGTCTGTTAGACAGAAGGTAGTAACAGTCTGGGGTAGTAGAGGGTCTGTTAGAAGGTAGTAACAGTCTGGGGTAGTAGAGGGTCTGTTAGACAGAAGGTAGTAACAGTCTGGGGCAGTAGAGGGTCTGTTAGACAGAAGGTAGTAACAGTCTGGGGTAGTAGAGGGTCTGTTAGAAGGTAGTAACAGTCTGGGGCAGTAGAGGGTCTGTTAGACAGAATGTAGTAACAGTCTGGGGCAGTAGAGGGTCTGTTAGACAGAAGGTAGTAACAGTCTGGGGCAGTAGAGGGTCTGTTAGACAGAAGGTAGTAACAGTCTGGGGTAGTAGAGGGTCTGTTAGAGAGAAGGTAGTAACAGTCTGGGGTAGTAGAGGGTCTGTTAGAAGGTAGTAACAGTCTGGGGTAGTAGAGGGTCTGTTAGACAGAAGGTAGTAACAGTCTGGGGCAGTAGAGGGTCTGTTAGACAGAAGGTAGTAACAGTCTGGGGTAGTAGAGGGTCTGTTAGACAGAATGTAGTAACAGTCTGGGGCAGTAGAGGGTCTGTTAGACAGAAGGTTGTAACAGTCTGGGGCAGTAGAGGGTCTGTTAGACAGAATGTAGTAACAGTCTGGGGCAGTAGAGGGTCTGTTAGACAGAAGGTAGTAACAGTCTGGGGTAGTAGAGGGTCTGTTAGAAGGTAGTAACAGTCTGGCGCAGTAGAGGGTCTGTTAGACAGAAGGTAGTAACAGTCTGGGGTAGTAGAGGGTCTGTTAGACAGAAGGTAGTGACAGTCTGGGGCAGTAGAGGGTCTGTTAGACAGAAGGTAGTAACAGTCTGGGGTAGTAGAGGGTCTGTTAGACAGAAGGTAGTAACAGTCTGGGGCAGTAGAGGGTCTGTTAGACAGAAGGTAGTAACAGTCTGGGGCAGTAGAGGGTCTGTTAGACAGAAGGTAGTAACAGTCTGGGGCAGTACAGGGTCTGTTAGACAGAAGGTAGTAACAGTCTGGGGCAGTAGAGGGTCTGTTAGACAGAAGGTAGTAACAGTCTGGGGTAGTAGAGGGTCTGTTAGAAGGTTGTAACAGTCTGGGGTAGTAGAGGGTCTGTTAGACAGAAGGTAGTAACAGTCTGGGGTAGTAGAGGGTCTGTTAGAAGGTAGTAACAGTCTGGGGCAGTAGAGTGTCTGTTAGACAGAAGGTTGTAACAGTCTGGGGTAGTAGAGGGTCTGTTAGAAGGTAGTAACAGTCTGGGGCAGTAGAGGGTCTGTTAGACAGAAGGTAGTAACAGTCTGGGGTAGTAGAGGGTCTGTTAGAAGGTTGTAACAGTCTGGGGTAGTAGAGGGTCTGTTAGACAGAAGGTAGTAACAGTCTGGGGCAGTAGAGGGTCTGTTAGAAGGTAGTAACAGTCTGGGGTAGTAGAGGGTCTGTTAGAAGGTTGTAACAGTCTGGGGTAGTAGAGGGTCTGTTAGACAGAAGGTAGTAACAGTCTGGGGTAGTAGAGGGTCTGTTAGACAGAAGGTAGTAACAGTCTGGGGCAGTAGAGTGTCTGTTAGACAGAAGGTTGTAACAGTCTGGGGTAGTAGAGGGTCTGTTAGAAGGTAGTAACAGTCTGGGGCAGTAGAGGGTCTGTTAGACAGAAGGTTGTAATAGTCTGGGGTAGTAGAGGGTCTGTTAGACAGAAGGTAGTAACAGTCTGGGGCAGTAGAGGGTCTGTTAGACAGAAGGTTGTAATAGTCTGGGGTAGTAGAGGGTCTGTTAGACAGAAGGTTGTAACAGTCTGGGGTAGTAGAGGGTCTGTTAGAAGGTAGTAACAGTCTGGGGCAGTAGAGGGTCTGTTAGACAGAAGGTTGTAACAGTCTGGGGTAGTAGAGGGTCTGTTAGAAGGTAGTAACAGTCTGGGGCAGTAGAGGGTCTGTTAGACAGAAGGTTGTAACAGTCTGGGGTAGTAGAGGGTCTGTTAGAAGGTAGTAACAGTCTGGGGCAGTAGAGGGTCTGTTAGAAGGTAGTAACAGTCTGGGGTAGTAGAGGGTCTGTTAGACAGAAGGTAGTAACAGTCTGGGATAGTAGAGGGTCTGTTAGACAGAAGGTAGTAACAGTCTGGGGTAGTAGAGTGTCTGTTAGAAGGTAGTAACAGTCTGGGGTAGTAGAGGGTCTGTTAGACAGAAGGTAGTAACAATCTGGGGCAGTAGAGGGTCTGTTAAGACAGAAGGTAGTAACAGTGTGGGGTAGTAGAGGGTCTGTTAGACAGAAGGTAGTAACAGTCTGGGGTAGTAGAGGGTCTGTTAGACAGAAGGTAGTAACAGTCTGGGGCAGTAGAGGGTCTGTTAGTTAGAAGGTAGTAACAGTCTGGGGTAGTAGAGGGTCTGTTAGACAGAAGGTAGTAACAGTCTGGGGTAGTAGAGGGTCTGTTAGACAGAAGGTAGTAACAGTGTGGGGTAGTAGAGGGTCTGTTAGACAGAAGGTAGTAACAGTCTGGGGCAGTAGAGGGTCTGTTAGACAGAAGGTAGTAACAGTCTGGGGTAGTAGAGGGTCTGTTAGAAGGTATTAACAGTCTGGGGCAGTAGAGGGTCTGTTAGACAGAATGTAGTAACAGTCTGGGGCAGTAGAGGGTCTGTTAGACAGAAGGTAGTAACAGTCTGGGGCAGTAGAGGGTCTGTTAGACAGAAGGTAGTAACAGTCTGGGGCAGTAGAGGGTCTGTTAGACAGAAGGTAGTAACAGTCTGGGGCAGTAGAGTGTCTGTTAGACAGAAGGTAGTAACAGTCTGGGGTAGTAGAGGGTCTGTTAGACAGAAGGTAGTAACAGTCTGGGGTAGTAGAGGGTCTGTTAGACAGAAGGTAGTAACAGTCTGGGGTAGTAGAGGGTCTGTTAGAAGGTAGTAACAGTCTGGGGCAGTAGAGGGTCTGTTAGACAGAAGGTAGTAACAGTCTGGGGCAGTAGAGGGTCTGTTAGACAGAAGGTAGTAACAGTCTGGGGTAGTAGAGGGTCTGTTAGAAGGTAGTAACAGTCTGGGGCAGTAGAGGGTCTGTTAGACAGAAGGTTGTAACAGTCTGGGGCAGTAGAGGGTCTGTTAGACAGAATGTAGTAACAGTCTGGGGCAGTAGAGGGTCTGTTAGACAGAAGGTAGTAACAGTCTGGGGTAGTAGAGGGTCTGTTAGAAGGTAGTAACAGTCTGGGGCAGTAGAGGGTCTGTTAGACAGAAGGTAGTAACAGTCTGGGGTAGTAGAGGGTCTGTTAGACAGAAGGTAGTGACAGTCTGGGGCAGTAGAGGGTCTGTTAGACAGAAGGTAGTAACAGTCTGGGGTAGTAGAGGGTCTGTTAGACAGAAGGTAGTAACAGTCTGGGGCAGTAGAGGGTCTGTTAGACAGAAGGTAGTAACAGTCTGGGGCAGTAGAGGGTCTGTTAGACAGAAGGTAGTAACAGTCTGGGGCAGTACAGGGTCGTTTAGACAGAAGGTAGTAACAGTCTGGGGTAGTAGAGGGTCTGTTAGACAGAAGGTAGTAACAGTCTGGGGTAGTAGAGGGTCTGTTAGAAGGTAGTAACAGTCTGGGGCAGTAGAGTGTCTGTTAGACAGAAGGTAGTAACAGTCTGGGGTAGTAGAGGGTCTGTTAGAAGGTAGTAACAGTCTGGGGTAGTAGAGGGTCTGTTAGACAGAAGGTAGTAATAGTCTGGGGTAGTAGAGGGTCTGTTAGACAGAAGGTTGTAACAGTCTGGGGTAGTAGAGGGTCTGTTAGAAGGTAGTAACAGTCTGGGGCAGTAGAGGGTCTGTTAGACAGAAGGTTGTAACAGTCTGGGGTAGTAGAGGGTCTGTTAGAAGGTAGTAACAGTCTGGGGCAGTAGAGGGTCTGTTAGAAGGTAGTAACAGTCTGGGGTAGTAGAGGGTCTGTTAGACAGAAGGTAGTAACAGTCTGGGATAGTAGAGGGTCTGTTAGACAGAAGGTAGTAACAGTGTAGGGTAGTAGAGTGTCTGTTAGAAGGTTGTAACAGTCTGGGGTAGTAGAGGGTCTGTTAGACAGAAGGTAGTAACAGTCTGGGGTAGTAGAGGGTCTGTTAGACAGAAGGTAGTAACAGTCTGGGGTAGTAGAGGGTCTGTTACACAGAAGGTAGTAACAGTCTGGGGCAGTAGAGGGTCTGTTAGACAGAAGGTTGTAACAGTCTGGGGCAGTAGAGGGTCTGTTAGACAGAAGGTAGTAACAGTCTGGGGCATTAGAGGGTCTGTTAGACAGAAGGTAGTAACAGTCTGGGGTAGTAGAGGGTCTGTTAGAAGGTAGTAACAGTCTGGGGCAGTAGAGGGTCTGTTAGACAGAAGGTTGTAACAGTCTGGGGCAGTAGAGGGTCTGTTAGACAGAATGTAGTAACAGTCTGGGGCAGTAGAGGGTCTGTTAGACAGAAGGTAGTAACAGTCTGGGGTAGTAGAGGGTCTGTTAGAAGGTAGTAACAGTCTGGGGCAGTAGAGGGTCTGTTAGACAGAAGGTAGTAACAGTCTGGGGTAGTAGAGGGTCTGTTAGACAGAAGGTAGTGACAGTCTGGGGCAGTAGAGGGTCTGTTAGACAGAAGGTAGTAACAGTCTGGGGTAGTAGAGGGTCTGTTAGACAGAAGGTAGTAACAGTCTGGGGCAGTAGAGGGTCTGTTAGACAGAAGGTAGTAACAGTCTGGGGCAGTAGAGGGTCTGTTAGACAGAAGGTAGTAACAGTCTGGGGCAGTACAGGGTCGTTTAGACAGAAGGTAGTAACAGTCTGGGGTAGTAGAGGGTCTGTTAGACAGAAGGTAGTAACAGTCTGGGGTAGTAGAGGGTCTGTTAGAAGGTAGTAACAGTCTGGGGTAGTAGAGGGTCTGTTAGACAGAAGGTAGTAATAGTCTGGGGTAGTAGAGGGTCTGTTAGACAGAAGGTTGTAACAGTCTGGGGTAGTAGAGGGTCTGTTAGAAGGTAGTAACAGTCTGGGGCAGTAGAGGGTCTGTTAGACAGAAGGTTGTAACAGTCTGGGGTAGTAGAGGGTCTGTTAGAAGGTAGTAACAGTCTGGGGCAGTAGAGGGTCTGTTAGACAGAAGGTTGTAACAGTCTGGGGTAGTAGAGGGTCTGTTAGAAGGTAGTAACAGTCTGGGGCAGTAGAGGGTCTGTTAGAAGGTAGTAACAGTCTGGGGTAGTAGAGGGTCTGTTAGACAGAAGGTAGTAACAGTCTGGGATAGTAGAGGGTCTGTTAGACAGAAGGTAGTAACAGTGTAGGGTAGTAGAGTGTCTGTTAGAAGGTTGTAACAGTCTGGGGTAGTAGAGGGTCTGTTAGACAGAAGGTAGTAACAGTCTGGGGTAGTAGAGGGTCTGTTAGACAGAAGGTAGTAACAGTCTGGGGTAGTAGAGGGTCTGTTACACAGAAGGTAGTAACAGTCTGGGGCAGTAGAGGGTCTGTTAGACAGAAGGTTGTAACAGTCTGGGGCAGTAGAGGGTCTGTTAGACAGAAGGTAGTAACAGTCTGGGGCATTAGAGGGTCTGTTAGACAGAAGGTAGTAACAGTCTGGGGTAGTAGAGGGTCTGTTAGAAGGTAGTAACAGTCTGGGGCAGTAGAGGGTCTGTTAGTTAGAAGGTAGTAACAGTCTGGGGTAGTAGAGGGTCTGTTAGACAGAAGGTAGTAACAGTCTGGGGTAGTAGAGGGTCTGTTAGAAGGTAGTAACAGTCTGGGTTAGTAGAGGGTCTGTTAGAGAGAAGGTAGTAACAGTCTGGGGAAGTAGAGGGTCTGTTAGACAGAAGGTAGTAACAGTCTGGGGTAGTAGAGGGTCTGTTAGACAGAAGGTAGTAACAGTCTGGGGTAGTAGAGGGTCTGTTAGACAGAAGGTAGTAACAATCTGGGGCAGTAGAGGGTCTGTTAAGACAGAAGGTAGTAACAGTCTGGGGTAGTAGAGGGTCTGTTAGACAGAAGGTAGTAACAGTCTGGGGTAGTAGAGGGTCTGTTAGACAGAAGGTAGTAACAGTCTGGGGCAGTAGAGGGTCTGTTAGTTAGAAGGTAGTAACAGTCTGGGGTAGTAGAGGGTCTGTTAGAAGGTAGTAACAGTCTGGGGTAGTAGAGGGTCTGTTAGACAGAAGGTAGTAACAGTCTGGGGCAGTAGAGGGTCTGTTAGACAGAAGGTAGTAACAGTCTGGGGTAGTAGAGGGTCTGTTAGAAGGTAGTAACAGTCTGGGGCAGTAGAGGGTCTGTTAGACAGAAGGTAGTAACAGTCTGGGGTAGTAGAGGGTCTGTTAGACAGAAGGTAGTGACAGTCTGGGGCAGTAGAGGGTCTGTTAGACAGAAGGTAGTAACAGTCTGGGGTAGTAGAGGGTCTGTTAGACAGAATGTAGTAACAGTCTGGGGCAGTAGAGGGTCTGTTAGACAGAAGGTAGTAACAGTCTGTGGCAGTAGAGGGTCTGTTAGACAGAAGGTAGTAACAGTCTGGGGCAGTAGAGGGTCTGTTAGACAGAAGGTAGTAACAGTCTGGGGCAGTAGAGTGTCTGTTAGACAGAAGGTAGTAACAGTCTGGGGTAGTAGAGGGTCTGTTAGACAGAAGGTAGTAACAGTCTGGGGTAGTAGAGGGTCTGTTAGACAGAAGGTAGTAACAGTCTGGGGCAGTAGAGGGTCTGTTAGAAGGTAGTAACAGTCTGGGGTAGTAGAGGGTCTGTTAGACAGAAGGTAGTAACAGTCTGGGGTAGTAGAGGGTCTGTTAGAAGGTAGTAACAGTCTGGGGTAGTAGAGGGTCTGTTAGACAGAAGGTAGTAACAGTCTGGGGCAGTAGAGGGTCTGTTAGACAGAAGGTAGTAACAGTCTGGGGTAGTAGAGGGTCTGTTAGAAGGTAGTAACAGTCTGGGGCAGTAGAGGGTCTGTTAGACAGAAGGTAGTAACAGTCTGGGGTAGTAGAAGGTCTGTTAGAAGGTAGTAACAGTCTGGGGTAGTAGAGGGTCTGTTAGACAGAAGGTAGTAACAGTCTGGGGTAGTAGAGGGTCTGTTACACAGAAGGTAGTAACAGTCTGGGGCATTAGAGGGTCTGTTAGACAGAAGGTTGTAACAGTCTGGGGCAGTAGAGGGTCTGTTAGACAGAAGGTAGTAACAGTCTGGGGCAGTAGAGGGTCTGTTAGACAGAAGGTAGTAACAGTCTGGGGTAGTAGAGGGTCTGTTAGAAGGTAGTAACAGTCTGGGGCAGTAGAGGGTCTGTTAGACAGAAGGTAGTAACAGTCTGGGGCAGTAGAGGGTCTGTTAGACAGAAGGTAGTAACAGTCTGGGGTAGTAGAGGGTCTGTTAGAAGGTAGTAACAGTCAGGGGTACTAGAGGGTCTGTTAGACAGAAGGTAGTAACAGTCTGGGGTACTAGAGGGTCTGTTAGACAGAAGGTAGTAACAGTCTGGGGTAGTAGAGGGTCTGTTAGAAGGTAGTAACAGTCTGGGGCAGTAGAGGGTCTGTTAGACAGAAGGTAGTAACAGTCTGGGGTAGTAGAGGGTCTGTTAGACAGAAGGTAGTGACAGTCTGGGGCAGTAGAGGGTCTGTTAGACAGAAGGTAGTAACAGTCTGGGGTAGTAGAGGGTCTGTTAGACAGAAGGTAGTAACAGTCTGGGATAGTAGAGGGTCTGTTAGACAGAAGGTAGTAACAGTCTGGGGTAGTAGAGTGTCTGTTAGAAGATTGTAACAGTCTGGAGTAGTAGAGGGTCTGTTAGACAGAAGGTAGTAACAGTCTGGGGTAGTAGAGGGTCTGTTACACAGAAGGTAGTAACAGTCTGGGGCAGTAGAGGGTCTGTTAGACAGAAGGTTGTAACAGTCTGGGGCAGTAGAGGGTCTGTTAGACAGAAGGTAGTAACAGTCTGGGGCAGTAGAGGGTCTGTTAGACAGAAGGTAGTAACAGTCTGGGGTAGTAGAGGGTCTGTTAGACAGAAGGTAGTAACAGTCTGGGGCAGTAGAGGGTCTGTTAGAAGGTAGTAACAGTCTGGGGTAGTAGAGGGTCTGTTAGACAGAAGGTAGTAACAGTCTGGGGCAGTAGAGGGTCTGTTAGACAGAAGGTAGTAACAGTCTGGGGTAGTAGAGGGTCTGTTAGAAGGTAGTAACAGTCTGGGGCAGTAGAGGGTCTGTTAGACAGAAGGTAGTAACAGTCTGGGGTAGTAGAGGGTCTGTTAGACAGAAGGTAGTGACAGTCTGGGGCAGTAGAGGGTCTGTTAGACAGAAGGTAGTAACAGTCTGGGGCAGTAGAGGGTCTGTTAGACAGAAGGTAGTAACAGTCTGGGGCAGTAGAGGGTCTGTTAGACAGAAGGTAGTAACAGTCTGGGGCAGTAGAGGGTCTGTTAGACAGAAGGTAGTAACAGTCTGGGGCAGTAGAGTGTCTGTTAGACAGAAGGTAGTAACAGTCTGGGGTAGTAGAGGGTCTGTTAGACAGAAGGTAGTAACAGCCTGGGGTAGTAGAGGGTCTGTTAGACAGAAGGTAGTAACAGTCTGGGGTAGTAGAGGGTCTGTTAGAAGGTTGTAACAGTCTGGGGTAGTAGAGGGTCTGTTAGACAGAAGGTAGTAACAGTCTGGGGTAGTAGAGGGTCTGTTAGACAGAATGTAGTAACAGTCTGGGTTGTAGAGGGTCTGTTAGACAGAAGGTAGTAACAGTCTGGGGCAGTAGAGGGTCTGTTAGACAGAAGGTAGTAACAGTCTGGGGCAGTAGAGGGTCTGTTAGAAGGTAGTAACAGTCTGGGGTAGTAGAGGGTCTGTTAGACTGAAGGTAGTAACAGTCTGGGGTAGTAGAGGGTCTGTTAGACTGAAGGTAGTAACAGTCTGGGGTAGTAGAGGGTCTGTTAGACTGAAGGTAGTAACAGTCTGGGGTAGTAGAGGGTCTGTTAGAAGGTAGTAACAGTCTGGGGCAGTAGAGGGTCTGTTAGACAGAAGGTTGTAACAGTCTGGGGCAGTAGAGGGTCTGTTAGACAGAATGTAGTAACAGTCTGGGGTAGTAGAGGGTCTGTTAGAAGGTAGTAACAGTCTGGGGTAGTAGAGGGTCTGTTAGACAGAAGGTAGTAACAGTCTGGGGCAGTAGAGGGTCTGTTAGACAGAAGGTAGTAACAGTCTGGGGTAGTAGAGGGTCTGTTAGAAGGTAGTAACAGTCTGGGGCAGTAGAGGGTCTGTTAGACAGAAGGTAGTAACAGTCTGGGGCAGTAGAGGGTCTGTTAGACAGAATGTAGTAACAGTCTGGGGCAGTAGAGGGTCTGTTAGACAGAAGGTAGTAACAGTCTGGGGTAGTAGAGGGTCTGTTAGAAGGTAGTAACAGTCTGGGGCAGTAGAGGGTCTGTTAGACAGAAGGTAGTAACAGTCTGGGGTAGTAGAGGGTCTGTTAGACAGAAGGTAGTGACAGTCTGGGGCAGTAGAGGGTCTGTTAGACAGAAGGTAGTAACAGTCTGGGGTAGTAGAGGGTCTGTTAGACAGAAGGTAGTAACAGTCTGGGGCAGTAGAGGGTCTGTTAGACAGAAGGTTGTAACAGTCTGGGGCAGTAGAGGGTCTGTTAGACAGAAGGTAGTAACAGTCTGGGGCAGTAGAGGGTCTGTTAGACAGAAGGTTGTAACAGTCTGGGGCAGTAGAGGGTCTGTTAGACAGAATGTAGTAACAGTCTGGGGTAGTAGAGGGTCTGTTAGAAGGTAGTAACAGTCTGGGGTAGTAGAGGGTCTGTTAGACAGAAGGTAGTAACAGTCTGGGGCAGTAGAGAGTCTGTTAGACAGAAGGTAGTAACAGTCTGGGGTAGTAGAGGGTCTGTTAGAAGGTAGTAACAGTCTGGGGCAGTAGAGGGTCTGTTAGACAGAAGGTTGTAACAGTCTGGGGCAGTAGAGGGTCTGTTAGACAGAATGTAGTAACAGTCTGGGGCAGTACAGGGTCTGTTAGACAGAAGGTAGTAACAGTCTGGGGTAGTAGAGGGTCTGTTAGAAGGTAGTAACAGTCTGGGGCAGTAGAGGGTCTGTTAGACAGAAGGTAGTAACAGTCTGGGGTAGTAGAGGGTCTGTTAGACAGAAGGTAGTAACAGTCTGGGGCATTAGAGGGTCTGTTAGACAGAAGGTAGTAACAGTCTGGGGTAGTAGAGGGTCTGTTAGAAGGTAGTAACAGTCTGGGGCAGTAGAGGGTCTGTTAGTTAGAAGGTAGTAACAGTCTGGGGTAGTAGAGGGTCTGTTAGACAGAAGGTAGTAACAGTCTGGGGTAGTAGAGGGTCTGTTAGAAGGTAGTAACAGTCTGGGTTAGTAGAGGGTCTGTTAGAGAGAAGGTAGTAACAGTCTGGGGAAGTAGAGGGTCTGTTAGACAGAAGGTAGTAACAGTCTGGGGTAGTAGAGGGTCTGTTAGACAGAAGGTAGTAACAGTCTGGGGTAGTAGAGGGTCTGTTAGACAGAAGGTAGTAACAATCTGGGGCAGTAGAGGGTCTGTTAAGACAGAAGGTAGTAACAGTCTGGGGTAGTAGAGGGTCTGTTAGACAGAAGGTAGTAACAGTCTGGGGTAGTAGAGGGTCTGTTAGACAGAAGGTAGTAACAGTCTGGGGCAGTAGAGGGTCTGTTAGTTAGAAGGTAGTAACAGTCTGGGGTAGTAGAGGGTCTGTTAGAAGGTAGTAACAGTCTGGGGTAGTAGAGGGTCTGTTAGACAGAAGGTAGTAACAGTCTGGGGCAGTAGAGGGTCTGTTAGACAGAAGGTAGTAACAGTCTGGGGTAGTAGAGGGTCTGTTAGAAGGTAGTAACAGTCTGGGGCAGTAGAGGGTCTGTTAGACAGAAGGTAGTAACAGTCTGGGGTAGTAGAGGGTCTGTTAGACAGAAGGTAGTGACAGTCTGGGGCAGTAGAGGGTCTGTTAGACAGAAGGTAGTAACAGTCTGGGGTAGTAGAGGGTCTGTTAGACAGAATGTAGTAACAGTCTGGGGCAGTAGAGGGTCTGTTAGACAGAAGGTAGTAACAGTCTGTGGCAGTAGAGGGTCTGTTAGACAGAAGGTAGTAACAGTCTGGGGCAGTAGAGGGTCTGTTAGACAGAAGGTAGTAACAGTCTGGGGCAGTAGAGTGTCTGTTAGACAGAAGGTAGTAACAGTCTGGGGTAGTAGAGGGTCTGTTAGACAGAAGGTAGTAACAGTCTGGGGTAGTAGAGGGTCTGTTAGACAGAAGGTAGTAACAGTCTGGGGCAGTAGAGGGTCTGTTAGAAGGTAGTAACAGTCTGGGGTAGTAGAGGGTCTGTTAGACAGAAGGTAGTAACAGTCTGGGGTAGTAGAGGGTCTGTTAGAAGGTAGTAACAGTCTGGGGTAGTAGAGGGTCTGTTAGACAGAAGGTAGTAACAGTCTGGGGCAGTAGAGGGTCTGTTAGACAGAAGGTAGTAACAGTCTGGGGTAGTAGAGGGTCTGTTAGAAGGTAGTAACAGTCTGGGGCAGTAGAGGGTCTGTTAGACAGAAGGTAGTAACAGTCTGGGGTAGTAGAAGGTCTGTTAGAAGGTAGTAACAGTCTGGGGTAGTAGAGGGTCTGTTAGACAGAAGGTAGTAACAGTCTGGGGTAGTAGAGGGTCTGTTACACAGAAGGTAGTAACAGTCTGGGGCATTAGAGGGTCTGTTAGACAGAAGGTTGTAACAGTCTGGGGCAGTAGAGGGTCTGTTAGACAGAAGGTAGTAACAGTCTGGGGCAGTAGAGGGTCTGTTAGACAGAAGGTAGTAACAGTCTGGGGTAGTAGAGGGTCTGTTAGAAGGTAGTAACAGTCTGGGGCAGTAGAGGGTCTGTTAGACAGAAGGTAGTAACAGTCTGGGGCAGTAGAGGGTCTGTTAGACAGAAGGTAGTAACAGTCTGGGGTAGTAGAGGGTCTGTTAGAAGGTAGTAACAGTCTGGGGTACTAGAGGGTCTGTTAGACAGAAGGTAGTAACAGTCTGGGGTACTAGAGGGTCTGTTAGACAGAAGGTAGTAACAGTCTGGGGTAGTAGAGGGTCTGTTAGAAGGTAGTAACAGTCTGGGGCAGTAGAGGGTCTGTTAGACAGAAGGTAGTAACAGTCTGGGGTAGTAGAGGGTCTGTTAGACAGAAGGTAGTGACAGTCTGGGGCAGTAGAGGGTCTGTTAGACAGAAGGTAGTAACAGTCTGGGGTAGTAGAGGGTCTGTTAGACAGAAGGTAGTAACAGTCTGGGATAGTAGAGGGTCTGTTAGACAGAAGGTAGTAACAGTCTGGGGTAGTAGAGTGTCTGTTAGAAGATTGTAACAGTCTGGAGTAGTAGAGGGTCTGTTAGACAGAAGGTAGTAACAGTCTGGGGTAGTAGAGGGTCTGTTACACAGAAGGTAGTAACAGTCTGGGGCAGTAGAGGGTCTGTTAGACAGAAGGTTGTAACAGTCTGGGGCAGTAGAGGGTCTGTTAGACAGAAGGTAGTAACAGTCTGGGGCAGTAGAGGGTCTGTTAGACAGAAGGTAGTAACAGTCTGGGGTAGTAGAGGGTCTGTTAGACAGAAGGTAGTAACAGTCTGGGGCAGTAGAGGGTCTGTTAGAAGGTAGTAACAGTCTGGGGTAGTAGAGGGTCTGTTAGACAGAAGGTAGTAACAGTCTGGGGCAGTAGAGGGTCTGTTAGACAGAAGGTAGTAACAGTCTGGGGTAGTAGAGGGTCTGTTAGAAGGTAGTAACAGTCTGGGGCAGTAGAGGGTCTGTTAGACAGAAGGTAGTAACAGTCTGGGGTAGTAGAGGGTCTGTTAGACAGAAGGTAGTGACAGTCTGGGGCAGTAGAGGGTCTGTTAGACAGAAGGTAGTAACAGTCTGGGGCAGTAGAGGGTCTGTTAGACAGAAGGTAGTAACAGTCTGGGGCAGTAGAGGGTCTGTTAGACAGAAGGTAGTAACAGTCTGGGGCAGTAGAGGGTCTGTTAGACAGAAGGTAGTAACAGTCTGGGGCAGTAGAGTGTCTGTTAGACAGAAGGTAGTAACAGTCTGGGGTAGTAGAGGGTCTGTTAGACAGAAGGTAGTAACAGCCTGGGGTAGTAGAGGGTCTGTTAGACAGAAGGTAGTAACAGTCTGGGGTAGTAGAGGGTCTGTTAGAAGGTTGTAACAGTCTGGGGTAGTAGAGGGTCTGTTAGACAGAAGGTAGTAACAGTCTGGGGTAGTAGAGGGTCTGTTAGACAGAATGTAGTAACAGTCTGGGTTGTAGAGGGTCTGTTAGACAGAAGGTAGTAACAGTCTGGGGCAGTAGAGGGTCTGTTAGACAGAAGGTAGTAACAGTCTGGGGCAGTAGAGGGTCTGTTAGAAGGTAGTAACAGTCTGGGGTAGTAGAGGGTCTGTTAGACTGAAGGTAGTAACAGTCTGGGGTAGTAGAGGGTCTGTTAGACTGAAGGTAGTAACAGTCTGGGGTAGTAGAGGGTCTGTTAGACTGAAGGTAGTAACAGTCTGGGGTAGTAGAGGGTCTGTTAGAAGGTAGTAACAGTCTGGGGCAGTAGAGGGTCTGTTAGACAGAAGGTTGTAACAGTCTGGGGCAGTAGAGGGTCTGTTAGACAGAATGTAGTAACAGTCTGGGGTAGTAGAGGGTCTGTTAGAAGGTAGTAACAGTCTGGGGTAGTAGAGGGTCTGTTAGACAGAAGGTAGTAACAGTCTGGGGCAGTAGAGGGTCTGTTAGACAGAAGGTAGTAACAGTCTGGGGTAGTAGAGGGTCTGTTAGAAGGTAGTAACAGTCTGGGGCAGTAGAGGGTCTGTTAGACAGAAGGTAGTAACAGTCTGGGGCAGTAGAGGGTCTGTTAGACAGAATGTAGTAACAGTCTGGGGCAGTAGAGGGTCTGTTAGACAGAAGGTAGTAACAGTCTGGGGTAGTAGAGGGTCTGTTAGAAGGTAGTAACAGTCTGGGGCAGTAGAGGGTCTGTTAGACAGAAGGTAGTAACAGTCTGGGGTAGTAGAGGGTCTGTTAGACAGAAGGTAGTGACAGTCTGGGGCAGTAGAGGGTCTGTTAGACAGAAGGTAGTAACAGTCTGGGGTAGTAGAGGGTCTGTTAGACAGAAGGTAGTAACAGTCTGGGGCAGTAGAGGGTCTGTTAGACAGAAGGTTGTAACAGTCTGGGGCAGTAGAGGGTCTGTTAGACAGAAGGTAGTAACAGTCTGGGGCAGTAGAGGGTCTGTTAGACAGAAGGTTGTAACAGTCTGGGGCAGTAGAGGGTCTGTTAGACAGAATGTAGTAACAGTCTGGGGTAGTAGAGGGTCTGTTAGAAGGTAGTAACAGTCTGGGGTAGTAGAGGGTCTGTTAGACAGAAGGTAGTAACAGTCTGGGGCAGTAGAGAGTCTGTTAGACAGAAGGTAGTAACAGTCTGGGGTAGTAGAGGGTCTGTTAGAAGGTAGTAACAGTCTGGGGCAGTAGAGGGTCTGTTAGACAGAAGGTTGTAACAGTCTGGGGCAGTAGAGGGTCTGTTAGACAGAATGTAGTAACAGTCTGGGGCAGTACAGGGTCTGTTAGACAGAAGGTAGTAACAGTCTGGGGTAGTAGAGGGTCTGTTAGAAGGTAGTAACAGTCTGGGGCAGTAGAGGGTCTGTTAGACAGAAGGTAGTAACAGTCTGGGGTAGTAGAGGGTCTGTTAGACAGAAGGTAGTGACAGTCTGGGGCAGTAGAGGGTCTGTTAGACAGAAGGTAGTAACAGTCTGGGGTAGTAGAGGGTCTGTTAGACAGAAGGTAGTAACAGTCTGGGGCAGTAGAGGGTCTGTTAGACAGAAGGTAGTAACAGTCTGGGGCAGTAGAGGGTCTGTTAGACAGAAGGTAGTAACAGTCTGGGGCAGTACAGGGTCTGTTAGACAGAAGGTAGTAACAGTCTGGGGTAGTAGAGGGTCTGTTAGACAGAAGGTAGTAACAGTCTGGGGTAGTAGAGGGTCTGTTAGAAGGTAGTAACAGTCTGGGGCAGTAGAGTGTCTGTTAGACAGAAGGTAGTAACAGTCTGGGGTAGTAGAGGGTCTGTTAGAAGGTAGTAACAGTCTGGGGTAGTAGAGGGTCTGTTAGACAGAAGGTAGTAATAGTCTGGGGTAGTAGAGGGTCTGTTAGACAGAAGGTTGTAACAGTCTGGGGTAGTAGAGGGTCTGTTAGAAGGTAGTAACAGTCTGGGGCAGTAGAGGGTCTGTTAGACAGAAGGTTGTAACAGTCTGGGGCAGTAGAGGGTCTGTTAGACAGAATGTAGTAACAGTCTGGGGCAGTAGAGGGTCTGTTAGACAGAAGGTAGTAACAGTCTGGGGTAGTAGAGGGTCTGTTAGAAGGTAGTAACAGTCTGGGGCAGTAGAGGGTCTGTTAGACAGAAGGTAGTAACAGTCTGGGGTAGTAGAGGGTCTGTTAGACAGAAGGTAGTGACAGTCTGGGGCAGTAGAGGGTCTGTTAGACAGAAGGTAGTAACAGTCTGGGGTAGTAGAGGGTCTGTTAGACAGAATGTAGTAACAGTCTGGGGCAGTAGAGGGTCTGTTAGACAGAAGGTAGTAACAGTCTGGGGTAGTAGAGGGTCTGTTAGAAGGTAGTAACAGTCTGGGGCAGTAGAGGGTCTGTTAGACAGAAGGTAGTAACAGTCTGGGGTAGTAGAGGGTCTGTTAGAAGGTAGTAACAGTCTGGGGCAGTAGAGGGTCTGTTAGACAGAAGGTAGTAACAGTCTGGGGTAGTAGAGGGTCTGTTAGACAGAAGGTAGTGACAGTCTGGGGCAGTAGAGGGTCTGTTAGACAGAAGGTAGTAACAGTCTGGGGTAGTAGAGGGTCTGTTAGACAGAAGGTAGTAACAGTCTGGGGCAGTAGAGGGTCTGTTAGACAGAAGGTAGTAACAGTCTGGGGCAGTAGAGGGTCTGTTAGACAGAAGGTAGTAACAGTCTGGGGCAGTACAGGGTCTGTTAGACAGAAGGTAGTAACAGTCTGGGGTAGTAGAGGGTCTGTTAGACAGAAGGTAGTAACAGTCTGGGGTAGTAGAGGGTCTGTTAGAAGGTAGTAACAGTCTGGGGCAGTAGAGTGTCTGTTAGACAGAAGGTAGTAACAGTCTGGGGTAGTAGAGGGTCTGTTAGAAGGTAGTAACAGTCTGGGGTAGTAGAGGGTCTGTTAGACAGAAGGTAGTAATAGTCTGGGGTAGTAGAGGGTCTGTTAGACAGAAGGTTGTAACAGTCTGGGGTAGTAGAGGGTCTGTTAGAAGGTAGTAACAGTCTGGGGCAGTAGAGGGTCTGTTAGACAGAAGGTTGTAACAGTCTGGGGCAGTAGAGGGTCTGTTAGACAGAATGTAGTAACAGTCTGGGGCAGTAGAGGGTCTGTTAGACAGAAGGTAGTAACAGTCTGGGGTAGTAGAGGGTCTGTTAGAAGGTAGTAACAGTCTGGGGCAGTAGAGGGTCTGTTAGACAGAAGGTAGTAACAGTCTGGGGTAGTAGAGGGTCTGTTAGACAGAAGGTAGTGACAGTCTGGGGCAGTAGAGGGTCTGTTAGACAGAAGGTAGTAACAGTCTGGGGTAGTAGAGGGTCTGTTAGACAGAAGGTAGTAACAGTCTGGGGCAGTAGAGGGTCTGTTAGACAGAAGGTAGTAACAGTCTGGGGCAGTAGAGGGTCTGTTAGACAGAAGGTAGTAACAGTCTGGGGCAGTACAGGGTCTGTTAGACAGAAGGTAGTAACAGTCTGGGGTAGTAGAGGGTCTGTTAGACAGAAGGTAGTAACAGTCTGGGGTAGTAGAGGGTCTGTTAGAAGGTAGTAACAGTCTGGGGCAGTAGAGTGTCTGTTAGACAGAAGGTAGTAACAGTCTGGGGTAGTAGAGGGTCTGTTAGAAGGTAGTAACAGTCTGGGGTAGTAGAGGGTCTGTTAGACAGAAGGTAGTAATAGTCTGGGGTAGTAGAGGGTCTGTTAGACAGAAGGTTGTAACAGTCTGGGGTAGTAGAGGGTCTGTTAGAAGGTAGTAACAGTCTGGGGCAGTAGAGGGTCTGTTAGAAGGTAGTAACAGTCTGGGGTAGTAGAGGGTCTGTTAGACAGAAGGTAGTAACAGTCTGGGATAGTAGAGGGTCTGTTAGACAGAACGTAGTAACAGTCTGGGGTAGTAGAGTGTCTGTTAGAAGGTTGTAACAGTCTGGGGTAGTAGAGGGTCTGTTAGACAGAAGGTAGTAACAGTCTGGGGTAGTAGAGGGTCTGTTAGACAGAAGGTAGTAACAGTCTGGGGTAGTAGAGGGTCTGTTACACAGAAGGTAGTAACAGTCTGGGGCAGTAGAGGGTCTGTTAGACAGAAGGTTGTAACAGTCTGGGGCAGTAGAGGGTCTGTTAGACAGAAGGTAGTAACAGTCTGGGGCAGTAGAGGGTCTGTTAGACAGAAGGTAGTAACAGTCTGGGGTAGTAGAGGGTCTGTTAGAAGGTAGTAACAGTCTGGGGCAGTAGAGGGTCTGTTAGTTAGAAGGTAGTAACAGTCTGGGGTAGTAGAGGGTCTGTTAGACAGAAGGTAGTAACAGTCTGGGGTAGTAGAGGGTCTGTTAGAAGGTAGTAACAGTCTGGGTTAGTAGAGGGTCTGTTAGAGAGAAGGTAGTAACAGTCTGGGGAAGTAGAGGGTCTGTTAGACAGAAGGTAGTAACAGTCTGGGGTAGTAGAGGGTCTGTTAGACAGAAGGTCGTAACAGTCTGGGGTAGTAGAGGGTCTGTTAGACAGAAGGTAGTAACAATCTGGGGCAGTAGAGGGTCTGTTAAGACAGAAGGTAGTAACAGTCTGGGGTAGTAGAGGGTCTGTTAGACAGAAGGTAGTAACAGTCTGGGGTAGTAGAGGGTCTGTTAGACAGAAGGTAGTAACAGTCTGGGGCAGTAGAGGGTCTGTTAGTTAGAAGGTAGTAACAGTCTGGGGTAGTAGAGGGTCTGTTAGAAGGTAGTAACAGTCTGGGGTAGTAGAGGGTCTGTTAGACAGAAGGTAGTAACAGTCTGGGGCAGTAGAGGGTCTGTTAGACAGAATGTAGTAACAGTCTGGGGCAGTAGAGGGTCTGTTAGACAGAAGGTAGTAACAGTCTGGGGCAGTAGAGGGTCTGTTAGACAGAAGGTAGTAACAGTCTGGGGCAGTAGAGGGTCTGTTAGACAGAAGGTAGTAACAGTCTGGGGCAGTAGAGTGTCTGTTAGACAGAAGGTAGTAACAGTCTGGGGTAGTAGAGGGTCTGTTAGACAGAAGGTAGTAACAGTCTGGGGTAGTAGAGGGTCTGTTAGACAGAAGGTAGTAACAGTCTGGGGTAGTAGAGGGTCTGTTAGACAGAAGGTAGTAACAGTCTGGGGTAGTAGAGGGTCTGTTAGAAGGTAGTAACAGTCTGGGGTAGTAGAGGGTCTGTTAGACAGAAGGTAGTAACAGTCTGGGGCAGTAGAGGGTCTGTTAGACAGAAGGTAGTAACAGTCTGGGGTAGTAGAGGGTCTGTTAGAAGGTAGTAACAGTCTGGGGCAGTAGAGGGTCTGTTAGACAGAAGGTAGTAACAGTCTGGGGTAGTAGAGGGTCTGTTACACAGAAGGTAGTAACAGTCTGGGGCATTAGAGGGTCTGTTAGACAGAAGGTTGTAACAGTCTGGGGCAGTAGAGGGTCTGTTAGACAGAAGGTAGTAACAGTCTGGGGCAGTAGAGGGTCTGTTAGACAGAAGGTAGTAACAGTCTGGGGTAGTAGAGGGTCTGTTAGAAGGTAGTAACAGTCTGGGGCAGTAGAGGGTCTGTTAGACAGAAGGTAGTAACAGTCTGGGGCAGTAGAGGGTCTGTTAGACAGAAGGTAGTAACAGTCTGGGGTAGTAGAGGGTCTGTTAGAAGGTAGTAACAGTCTGGGGTACTAGAGGGTCTGTTAGACAGAAGGTAGTAACAGTCTGGGGTAGTAGAGGGTCTGTTAGAAGGTAGTAACAGTCTGGGGCAGTAGAGGGTCTGTTAGACAGAAGGTAGTAACAGTCTGGGGTAGTAGAGGGTCTGTTAGACAGAAGGTAGTGACAGTCTGGGGCAGTAGAGGGTCTGTTAGACAGAAGGTAGTAACAGTCTGGGGTAGTAGAGGGTCTGTTAGACAGAAGGTAGTAACAGTCTGGGATAGTAGAGGGTCTGTTAGACAGAAGGTAGTAACAGTCTGGGGTAGTAGAGTGTCTGTTAGAAGGTTGTAACAGTCTGGGGTAGTAGAGGGTCTGTTAGACAGAAGGTAGTAACAGTCTGGGGTAGTAGAGGGTCTGTTACACAGAAGGTAGTAACAGTCTGGGGCAGTAGAGGGTCTGTTAGACAGAAGGTTGTAACAGTCTGGGGCAGTAGAGGGTCTGTTAGACAGAAGGTAGTAACAGTCTGGGGCAGTAGAGGGTCTGTTAGACAGAAGGTAGTAACAGTCTGGGGTAGTAGAGGGTCTGTTAGACAGAAGGTAGTAACAGTCTGGGGCAGTAGAGGGTCTGTTAGAAGGTAGTAACAGTCTGGGGTAGTAGAGGGTCTGTTAGACAGAAGGTAGTAACAGTCTGGGGCAGTAGAGGGTCTGTTAGACAGAAGGTAGTAACAGTCTGGGGTAGTAGAGGGTCTGTTAGAAGGTAGTAACAGTCTGGGGCAGTAGAGGGTCTGTTAGACAGAAGGTTGTAACAGTCTGGGGTAGTAGAGGGTCTGTTAGACAGAAGGTAGTGACAGTCTGGGGCAGTAGAGGGTCTGTTAGACAGAAGGTAGTAACAGTCTGGGGCAGTAGAGGGTCTGTTAGACAGAAGGTAGTAACCGTCTGGGGCAGTAGAGGGTCTGTTAGACAGAAGGTAGTAACAGTCTGGGGCAGTAGAGGGTCTGTTAGACAGAAGGTAGTAACAGTCTGGGGCAGTAGAGTGTCTGTTAGACAGAAGGTAGTAACAGTCTGTGGTAGTAGAGGGTCTGTTAGACAGAAGGTAGTAACAGTCTGGGGTAGTAGAGGGTCTGTTAGACAGAAGGTAGTAACAGTCTGGGGTAGTAGAGGGTCTGTTAGAAGGTTGTAACAGTCTGGGGTAGTAGAGGGTCTGTTAGACAGAAGGTAGTAACAGTCTGGGGTAGTAGAGGGTCTGTTAGACAGAATGTAGTAACAGTCTGGGTTGTAGAGGGTCTGTTAGACAGAAGGTAGTAACAGTCTGGGGCAGTAGAGGGTCTGTTAGACAGAAGGTAGTAACAGTCTGAGGCAGTAGAGGGTCTGTTAGAAGGTAGTAACAGTCTGGGGTAGTAGAGGGTCTGTTAGACTGAAGGTAGTAACAGTCTGGGGTAGTAGAGGGTCTGTTAGACTGAAGGTAGTAACAGTCTGGGGTAGTAGAGGGTCTGTTAGACTGAAGGTAGTAACAGTCTGGGGTAGTAGAGGGTCTGTTAGACTGAAGGTAGTAACAGTCTGGGGTAGTAGAGGGTCTGTTAGAAGGTAGTAACAGTCTGGGGCAGTAGAGGGTCTGTTAGACAGAAGGTTGTAACAGTCTGGGGCAGTAGAGGGTCTGTTAGACAGAATGTAGTAACAGTCTGGGGTAGTAGAGGGTCTGTTAGAAGGTAGTAACAGTCTGGGGTAGTAGAGGGTCTGTTAGACAGAAGGTAGTAACAGTCTGGGGTAGTAGAGGGTCTGTTAGAAGGTAGTAACAGTCTGGGGCAGTAGAGGGTCTGTTAGACAGAAGGTTGTAACAGTCTGGGGCAGTAGAGGGTCTGTTAGACAGAATGTAGTAACAGTCTGGGGCAGTAGAGGGTCTGTTAGACAGAAGGTAGTAACAGTCTGGGGTAGTAGAGGGTATGTTAGAAGGTAGTAACAGTCTGGGGCAGTAGAGGGTCTGTTAGACAGAAGGTAGTAACAGTCTGGGGTAGTAGAGGGTCTGTTAGACAGAAGGTAGTGACAGTCTGGGGCAGTAGAGGGTCTGTTAGACAGAAGGTAGTAACAGTCTGGGGTAGTAGAGGGTCTGTTAGACAGAAGGTAGTAACAGTCTGGGGCAGTAGAGGGTCTGTTAGACAGAAGGTAGTAACAGTCTGGGGCAGTAGAGGGTCTGTTAGACAGAAGGTAGTAACAGTCTGGGGCAGTACAGGGTCTGTTAGACAGAAGGTAGTAACAGTCTGGGGTAGTAGAGGGTCTGTTAGACAGAAGGTAGTAACAGTCTGGGGTAGTAGAGGGTCTGTTAGAAGGTAGTAACAGTCTGGGGCAGTAGAGTGTCTGTTAGACAGAAGGTAGTAACAGTCTGGGGTAGTAGAGGGTCTGTTAGAAGGTAGTAACAGTCTGGGGTAGTAGAGGGTATGTTAGACAGAAGGTAGTAATAGTCTGGGGTAGTAGAGGGTCTGTTAGACAGAAGGTTGTAACAGTCTGGGGTAGTAGAGGGTCTGTTAGAAGGTAGTAACAGTCTGGGGCAGTAGAGGGTCTGTTAGACAGAAGGTTGTAACAGTCTGGGGTAGTAGAGGGTCTGTTAGAAGGTAGTAACAGTCTGGGGCAGTAGAGGGTCTGTTAGAAGGTAGTAACAGTCTGGGGTAGTAGAGGGTCTGTTAGACAGAAGGTAGTAACAGTCTGGGATAGTAGAGGGTCTGTTAGACAGAAGGTAGTAACAGTCTGGGGTAGTAGAGTGTCTGTTAGAAGGTTGTAACAGTCTGGGGTAGTAGAGGGTCTGTTAGACAGAAGGTAGTAACAGTCTGGGGTAGTAGAGGGTCTGTTAGACAGAAGGTAGTAACAGTCTGGGGTAGTAGAGGGTCTGTTACACAGAAGGTAGTAACAGTCTGGGGCAGTAGAGGGTCTGTTAGACAGAAGGTTGTAACAGTCTGGGGCAGTAGAGGGTCTGTTAGACAGAAGGTAGTAACAGTCTGGGGCAGTAGAGGGTCTGTTAGACAGAAGGTAGTAACAGTCTGGGGTAGTAGAGGGTCTGTTAGAAGGTAGTAACAGTCTGGGGCAGTAGAGGGTCTGTTAGTTAGAAGGTAGTAACAGTCTGGGGTAGTAGAGGGTCTGTTAGACAGAAGGTAGTAACAGTCTGGGGTAGTAGAGGGTCTGTTAGAAGGTAGTAACAGTCTGGGTTAGTAGAGGGTCTGTTAGAGAGAAGGTAGTAACAGTCTGGGGAAGTAGAGGGTCTGTTAGACAGAAGGTAGTAACAGTCTGGGGTAGTAGAGGGTCTGTTAGACAGAAGGTAGTAACAGTCTGGGGTAGTAGAGGGTCTGTTAGACAGAAGGTAGTAACAATCTGGGGCAGTAGAGGATCTGTTAAGACAGAAGGTAGTAACAGTCTGGGGTAGTAGAGGGTCTGTTAGACAGAAGGTAGTAACAGTCTGGGGTAGTAGAGGGTCTGTTAGACAGAAGGTAGTAACAGTCTGGGGCAGTAGAGGGTCTGTTAGTTAGAAGGTAGTAACAGTCTGGGGTAGTAGAGGGTCTGTTAGAAGGTAGTAACAGTCTGGGGTAGTAGAGGGTCTGTTAGACAGAAGGTAGTAACAGTCTGGGGCAGTAGAGGGTCTGTTAGACAGAAGGTAGTAACAGTCTGGGGTAGTAGAGGGTCTGTTAGAAGGTAGTAACAGTCTGGGGCAGTAGAGGGTCTGTTAGACAGAAGGTAGTAACAGTCTGGGGTAGTAGAGGGTCTGTTAGACAGAAGGTAGTGACAGTCTGGGGCAGTAGAGGGTCTGTTAGACAGAAGGTAGTAACAGTCTGGGGTAGTAGAGGGTCTGTTAGACAGAATGTAGTAACAGTCTGAGGCAGTAGAGGGTCTGTTAGACAGAAGGTAGTAACAGTCTGGGGCAGTAGAGGATCTGTTAGACAGAAGATAGTAACAGTCTGGGGCAGTAGAGGGTCTGTTAGACAGAAGGTAGTAACAGTCTGGGGCAGTAGAGTGTCTGTTAGACAGAAGGTAGTAACAGTCTGGGGTAGTAGAGGGTCTGTTAGACAAAAGGTAGTAACAGTCTGGGGTAGTAGAGGGTCTGTTAGACAGAAGGTAGTAACAGTCTGGGGCAGTAGAGGGTCTGTTAGAAGGTAGTAACAGTCTGGGGTAGTAGAGGGTCTGTTAGACAGAAGGTAGTAACAGTCTGGGGTAGTAGAGGGTCTGTTAGAAGGTAGTAACAGTCTGGGGTAGTAGAGGGTCTGTTAGACAGAAGGTAGTAACAGTCTGGGGCAGTATAGGGTCTGTTAGACAGAAGGTAGTAACAGTCTGGGGTAGTAGAGGGTCTGTTAGAAGGTAGTAACAGTCTGGGGCAGTAGAGGGTCTGTTAGACAGAAGGTAGTAACAGTCTGGGGTAGTAGAAGGTCTGTTAGAAGGTAGTAACAGTCTGGGGTAGTAGAGGGTCTGTTAGACAGAAGGTAGTAACAGTCTGGGGTAGTAGAGGGTCTGTTACACAGAAGGTAGTAACAGTCTGGGGCATTAGAGGGTCTGTTAGACAGAAGGTTGTAACAGTCTGGTGCAGTAGAGGGTCTGTTAGACAGAAGGTAGTAACAGTCTGGGGCAGTAGAGGGTCTGTTAGACAGAAGGTAGTAACAGTCTGGGGTAGTAGAGGGTCTGTTAGAAGGTAGTAACAGTCTGGGGCAGTAGAGGGTCTGTTAGACAGAAGGTAGTAACAGTCTGGGGTAGTAGAGGGTCTGTTAGACAGAAGGTAGTGACAGTCTGGGGCAGTAGAGGGTCTGTTAGACAGAAGGTAGTAACAGTCTGGGGTAGTAGAGGGTCTGTTAGACAGAAGGTAGTAACAGCCTGGGGCAGTAGAGGGTCTGTTAGACAGAAGGTAGTAACAGTCTGGGGCAGTAGAGGGTCTGTTAGACAGAAGGTTGTAACAGTCTGGGGTAGTAGAGGGTCTGTTAGAAGGTAGTAACAGTCTGGGGCAGTAGAGGGTCTGTTAGAAGGTAGTAACAGTCTGGGGTAGTAGAGGGTCTGTTAGACAGAAGGTAGTAACAGTCTGGGATAGTAGAGGGTCTGTTAGACAGAAGGTAGTAACAGTCTGGGGTAGTAGAGTGTCTGTTAGAAGGTTGTAACAGTCTGGGGTAGTAGAGGGTCTGTTAGACAGAAGGTAGTAACAGTCTGGGGTAGTAGAGGGTCTGTTACACAGAAGGTAGTAACAGTCTGGGGCAGTAGAGGGTCTGTTAGACAGAAGGTTGTAACAGTCTGGGGCAGTAGAGGGTCTGTTAGACAGAAGGTAGTAACAGTCTGGGGCAGTAGAGGGTCTGTTAGACAGAAGGTAGTAACAGTCTGGGGTAGTAGAGGGTCTGTTAGACAGAAGGTAGTAACAGTCTGGGGCAGTAGAGGGTCTGTTAGAAGGTAGTAACAGTCTGGGGTAGTAGAGGGTCTGTTAGACAGAAGGTAGTAACAGTCTGGGGCAGTAGAGGGTCTGTTAGACAGAAGGTAGTAACAGTCTGGGGCAGTAGAGGGTCTGTTAGACAGAAGGTAGTAACAGTCTGGGGCAGTAGAGGGTCTGTTAGACAGAAGGTAGTAACAGTCTGGGGTAGTAGAGGGTCTGTTAGACAGATGGTAGTGACAGTCTGGGGCAGTAGAGGGTCTGTTAGACAGAAGGTAGTAACAGTCTGGGGCAGTAGAGGGTCTGTTAGACAGAAGGTAGTAACAGTCTGGGGCAGTAGAGTGTCTGTTAGACAGAAGGTAGTAACAGTCTGGGGTAGTAGAGGGTCTGTTAGACAGAAGGTAGTAACAGTCTGGGGTAGTAGAGGGTCTGTTAGACAGAAGGTAGTAACAGTCTGGGGTAGTAGAAGGTCTGTTAGAAGGTTGTAACAGTCTGGGGTAGTAGAGGGTCTGTTAGACAGAAGGTAGTAACAGTCTGGGGTAGTAGAGGGTCTGTTAGACAGAATGTAGTAACAGTCTGGGTTGTAGAGGGTCTGTTAGACAGAAGGTAGTAACAGTCTGGGGCAGTAGAGGGTCTGTTAGACAGAAGGTAGTAACAGTCTGGGGCAGTAGAGGGTCTGTTAGAAGGTAGTAACAGTCTGGGGTAGTAGAGGGTCTGTTAGACTGAAGGTAGTAACAGTCTGGGGTAGTAGAGGGTCTGTTAGACTGAAGGTAGTAACAGTCTGGGGTAGTAGAGGGTCTGTTAGACTGAAGGTAGTAACAGTCTGGGGTAGTAGAGGGTCTGTTAGAAGGTAGTAACAGTCTGGGGTAGTAGAGGGTCTGTTAGACAGAAGGTTGTAACAGTCTGGGGTATTAGAGGGTCTGTAGGAAGGTAGTAACAGTCTGGGGCAGTAGAGGGTCTCTTAGACAGAAGGTTGTAACAGTCTGGGTTAGTAGAGGGTCTGTTAGAAGGTAGTAACAGTCTGGGGTAGTAGAGGGTCTGTTAGACAGAAGGTAGTAACAGTCTGGGGTAGTAGAGGGTCTGTTAGACAGAAGGTAGTAACAGTCTGGGGCAGTAGAGGGTCTGTTAGACAGAAGGTAGTAACAGTCTGGGGCAGTAGAGGGTCTGTTAGACAGAAGGTAGTAACAGTCTGGGGCAGTAGAGGGTCTGTTAGACAGAAGGTAGTAAGTCTGGGGCAGTAGAGGGTCTGTTAGACAGAAGGTAGTAACAGTCTGGGGCAGTAGAGGGTCTGTTAGACAGAAGGTAGTAACAGTCTGGGGTAGTAGAGGGTCTGTTAGACAGAAGGTAGTAACAGTCTGGGGTAGTAGAGGGTCTGTTAGACAGAAGGTAGTAACAGTCTGGGGTAGTAGAGGGTCTGTTAGAAGGTAGTAACAGTCTGGGGTAGTAGAGGGTCTGTTAGACAGAAGGTAGTAACAGTCTGGGTTGTGGAGGGTCTGTTAGACAGAAGGTAGTAACAGTCTGGGGTAGTAGAGGGTCTGTTAGACAGAAGGTAGTAACAGTCTGGGGTAGTAGAGGGTCTGTTAGAAGCTAGTAACATTCTGGGGTAGTAGAGGGTCTGTTAGAAGGTAGTAACAGTCTGGGGTAGTAGAGGGTCTGTTAGACAGAAGGTAGTAACAGTCTGGGGTAGTAGAGGGTCTGTTAGAAGGTAGTAACAGTCTGGGGTAGTAGAGGGTCTGTTAGAAGGTAGTAACAGTCTGGGGTAGTAGAGGGTCTGTTAGACAGAAGGTAGTAACAGTCTGGGGTATTAGAGGGTCTGTTAGACAGAAGGTAGTAACAGTCTGGGTTGTGGAGGGTCTGTTAGACAGAAGGTAGTAACAGTCTGGGGTAGTAGAAGGTCTGTTAGACAGAAGGTAGTAACAGTCTGGGGTAGTAGAGGGTCTGTTAGAAGCTAGTAACATTCTGGGGTAGTAGAGGGTCTGTTAGAAGGTAGTAACAGTCTGGGGTAGTAGAGGGTCTGTTAGACAGAAGGTAGTAACAGTCTGGGGTAGTAGAGGGTCTGTTAGAAGGTAGTAACAGTCTGGGGTAGTAGAGGGTCTGTTAGAAGGTAGTAACAGTCTGGGGTAGTAGAGGGTCTGTTAGACAGAAGGTAGTAACAGTCTGGGGTAGTAGAGGGTCTGTTAGACAGAAGGTAGTAACAGTCTGGGGCAGTAGAGGGTCTGTTAGACAGAAGGTTGTAACAGTCTGGGGTAGTAGAGGGTCTGTTAGACAGAAGGTAGTAACAGTCTGGGGCAGTAGAGGGTCTGTTAGACAGAAGGTAGTAACAGTCTGGGGTAGTAGAGGGTCTGTTAGAAGGTAGTAACAGTCTGGGGCAGTAGAGGGTCTGTTAGACAGAAGGTAGTAACAGTCTGGGGCAGTAGAGGGTCTGTTAGACAGAAGGTAGTAACAGTCTGGGGTAGTAGAGGGTCTGTTAGACAGAAGGTAGTAACAGTCTGGGGTAGTAGAGGGTCTGTTAGACAGAAGGTTGTAACAGTCTGGGGTAGTAGAGGGTCTGTTAGACAGAAGGTAGTAACAGTCTGGGGCAGTAGAGGGTCTGTTAGACAGAAGGTAGTAACAGTCTGGGGTAGTAGAGGGTCTGTTAGAAGGTAGTAACAGTCTGGGGCAGTAGAGGGTCTGTTAGACAGAAGGTAGTAACAGTCTGGGGTAGTAGAGGGTCTGTTAGAAGGTAGTAACAGTCTGGGGTAGTAGAGGGTCTGTTAGACAGAAGGTAGTAACAGTCTGGGGTAGTAGAGGGTCTGTTAGAAGGTAGTAACAGTCTGGGGTAGTAGAGGGTCTGTTAGAAGGTAGTAACAGTCTGGGGTAGTAGAGGGTCTGTTAGACAGAAGGTAGTAACAGTCTGGGGCAGTAGAGGGTCTGTTAGACAGAAGGTAGTAACAGTCTGGGGCAGTAGAGGGTCTGTTAGACAGAAGGTAGTAACAGTCTGGGGTAGTAGAGGGTCTGTTAGACAGAAGGTAGTAACAGTCTGGGGCAGTAGAGGGTCTGTTAGAAGGTAGTAACAGTCTGGGGTAGTAGAGGGTCTGTTAGACAGAAGGTAGTAACAGTCTGGGGCAGTAGAGGGTCTGTTAGACAGAAGGTAGTAACAGTCTGGGGTAGTAGAGGGTCTGTTAGAAGGTAGTAACAGTCTGGGGCAGTAGAGGGTCTGTTAGACAGAAGGTAGTAACAGTCTGGGGTAGTAGAGGGTCTGTTAGACAGAAGGTAGTGACAGTCTGGGGCAGTAGAGGGTCTGTTAGACAGAAGGTAGTAACAGTCTGGGGCAGTAGAGGGTCTGTTAGACAGAAGGTAGTAACAGTCTGGGGCAGTAGAGGGTCTGTTAGACAGAAGGTAGTAACAGTCTGGGGCAGTAGAGGGTCTGTTAGACAGAAGGTAGTAACAGTCTGGGGCAGTAGAGTGTCTGTTAGACAGAAGGTAGTAACAGTCTGGGGTAGTAGAGGGTCTGTTAGACAGAAGGTAGTAACAGTCTGGGGTAGTAGAGGGTCTGTTAGACAGAAGGTAGTAACAGTCTGGGGTAGTAGAGGGTCTGTTAGAAGGTTGTAACAGTCTGGGGTAGTAGAGGGTCTGTTAGACAGAAGGTAGTAACAGTCTGGGGTAGTAGAGGGTCTGTTAGACAGAATGTAGTAACAGTCTGGGTTGTAGAGGGTCTGTTAGACAGAAGGTAGTAACAGTCTGGGGCAGTAGAGGGTCTGTTAGACAGAAGGTTGTAACAGTCTGGTGTAGTAGAGGGTCTGTTAGAAGGTAGTAACAGTCTGGGGTAGTAGAGGGTCTGTTAGAAGGTAGTAACAGTCTGGGGCAGTAGAGGGTCTGTTAGACAGAAGGTAGTAACAGTCTGGGGTAGTAGAGGGTCTGTTAGAAGGTAGTAACAGTCTGGGGTAGTAGAGGGTCTGTTAGACAGAAGGTAGTAACAGTCTGGGGTAGTAGAGGGTCTGTTAGACAGAAGGTAGTAACAGTCTGGGGTAGTAGAGGGTCTGTTAGACAGAAGGTAGTAACAGTCTGGGGTAGTAGAGGGTCTGTTAGAAGGTAGTAACAGTCTGGGGCAGTAGAGGGTCTGTTAGACAGAAGGTAGTAACAGTCTGGGGCAGTAGTGGGTCTGTTAGAAGGTAGTAACAGTCTGGGGTTGTAGAGGGTCTGTTAGAAGGTAGTAACAGTCTGGGGCAGTAGAGCGTCTGTTAGACAGAAGGTAGTAACAGTCTGGGGTAGTAGAGGGTCTGTTAGAAGGTAGTAACAGTCTGGGGTAGTAGAGGGTCTGTTAGACAGAAGGTAGTAACAGTCTGGGGTAGTAGAGGGTCTGTTAGAAGGTAGTAACAGTCTGGGGTAGTAGAGGGTCTGTTAGACAGAAGGTAGTAACAGTCTGGGGTAGTAGAGGGTCTGTTAGAAGGTTGTAACAGTCTGGGGCAGTAGAGGGTCTGTTAGACAGAAGGTAGTAACAGTCTGGGGCAGTAGAGGGTCTGTTAGACAGAAGGTAGTAACAGTCTGGGGCAGTAGAGGGTCTGTTAGACAGAAGGTAGTAACAGTCTGGGGTAGTAGAGGGTCTGTTAGAAGGTAGTAACAGTCTGGGGTAGTAGAGGGTCTGTTAGACAGAAGGTAGTAACAGTCTGGGGTAGTAGAGGGTCTGTTAGACAGAAGGTAGTAACAGTCTGGGGCAGTAGAGGGTCTGTTAGACAGAAGGTTGTAACAGTCTGGGGTAGTAGAGGGTCTGTTAGACAGAATATAGTAACAGTCTGGGGCAGTAGAAGGTCTGTTAGACAGAAGGTAGTAACAGTCTGGGGTAGTAGAGGGTCTGTTAGAAGGTAGTAACAGTCTGGGGCAGTAGAGGGTCTGTTAGACAGAAGGTAGTAACAGTCTGGGGCAGTAGAGGGTCTGTTAGACAGAAGTTAGTAACAGTCTGGGGCAGTAGAGGGTCTGTTAGAAGGTAGTAACAGTCTGGGGTAGTAGAGGGTCTGTTAGACTGAAGGTAGTAACAGTCTGGGGTAGTAGAGGGTCTGTTAGACTGAAGGTAGTAACAGTCTGGGGTAGTAGAGGGTCTGTTAGACTGAAGGTAGTAACAGTCTGGGGTAGTAGAGGGTCTGTTAGAAGGTAGTAACAGTCTGGGGTAGTAGAGGGTCTGTTAGACAGAAGGTTGTAACAGTCTGGGGTAGTAGAGGGTCTGTTAGAAGGTAGTAACAGTCTGGGGTAGTAGAGGGTCTGTTAGACAGAAGGTAGTAACAGTCTGGGGCAGTAGAGGGTCTGTTAGACAGAAGGTAGTAACAGTCTGGGGCAGTAGAGGGTCTGTTAGACAGAAGGTAGTAACAGTCTGGGGCAGTAGAGGGTCTGTTAGACAGAAGGTAGTAACAGTCTGGGGCAGTAGAGGGTCTGTTAGACAGAAGGTAGTAACAGTCTGGGGCAGTAGAGGGTCTGTTAGACAGAAGGTAGTAACAGTCTGGGGTAGTAGAGGGTCTGTTAGACAGAAGGTAGTAACAGTCTGGGGTAGTAGAGGGTCTGTTAGACAGAAGGTAGTAACAGTCTGGGGTAGTAGAGGGTCTGTTAGAAGGTAGTAACAGTCTGGGGTAGTAGAGGGTCTGTTAGACAGAAGGTAGTAACAGTCTGGGTTGTGGAGGGTCTGTTAGACAGAAGGTAGTAACAGTCTGGGGTAGTAGAGGGTCTGTTAGACAGAAGGTAGTAACAGTCTGGGGTAGTAGAGGGTCTGTTAGAAGGTAGTAACAGTCTGGGGTAGTAGAGGGTCTGTTAGAAGCTAGTAACATTCTGGGGTAGTAGAGGGTCTGTTAGAAGGTAGTAACAGTCTGGGGTAGTAGAGAGTCTGTTAGACAGAAGGTAGTAACAGTCTGGGGTAGTAGAGGGTCTGTTAGAAGGTAGTAACAGTCTGGGGTAGTAGAGGGTCTGTTAGAAGGTAGTAACAGTCTGGGGTAGTAGAGGGTCTGTTAGACAGAAGGTAGTAACAGTCTGGGGTAGTAGAGGGTCTGTTAGACAGAAGGTAGTAACAGTCTGGGGCAGTAGAGGGTCTGTTAGACAGAAGGTTGTAACAGTCTGGGGTAGTAGAGGGTCTGTTAGACAGAAGGTAGTAACAGTCTGGGGCAGTAGAGGGTCTGTTAGACAGAAGGTAGTAACAGTCTGGGGTAGTAGAGGGTCTGTTAGAAGGTAGTAACAGTTTGGGGCAGTAGAGGGTCTGTTAGACAGAAGGTAGTAACAGTCTGGGGCAGTAGAGGGTCTGTTAGACAGAAGGTAGTAACAGTCTGGGGTAGTAGAGGGTCTGTTAGACAGAAGGTAGTAACAGTCTGGGGTAGTAGAGGGTCTGTTAGACAGAAGGTTGTAACAGTCTGGGGTAGTAGAGGGTCTGTTAGACAGAAGGTAGTAACAGTCTGGGGCAGTAGAGGGTCTGTTAGACAGAAGGTAGTAACAGTCTGGGGTAGTAGAGGGTCTGTTAGAAGGTAGTAACAGTCTGGGACAGTAGAGGGTCTGTTAGACAGAAGGTAGTAACAGTCTGGGGTAGTAGAGGGTCTGTTAGAAGGTAGTAACAGTCTGGGGTAGTAGAGGGTCTGTTAGACAGAAGGTAGTAACAGTCTGGGGTAGTAGAGGGTCTGTTAGAAGGTAGTAACAGTCTGGGGTAGTAGAGGGTCTGTTAGAAGGTAGTAACAGTCTGGGGTAGTAGAGGGTCTGTTAGACAGAAGGTAGTAACAGTCTGGGGCAGTAGAGGGTCTGTTAGACAGAAGGTAGTAACAGTCTGGGGCAGTAGAGGGTCTGTTAGACAGAAGGTTGTAACAGTCTGGGGTAGTAGAGGGTCTGTTAGACAGAAGGTAGTAACAGTCTGGGGCAGTAGAGGGTCTGTTAGAAGGTAGTAACAGTCTGGGGTAGTAGAGGGTCTGTTAGACAGAAGGTAGTAACAGTCTGGGGCAGTAGAGGGTCTGTTAGACAGAAGGTAGTAACAGTCTGGGGTAGTAGAGGGTCTGTTAGAAGGTAGTAACAGTCTGGGGCAGTAGAGGGTCTGTTAGACAGAAGGTAGTAACAGTCTGGGGTAGTAGAGGGTCTGTTAGACAGAAGGTAGTGACAGTCTGGGGCAGTAGAGGGTCTGTTAGACAGAAGGTAGTAACAGTCTGGGGCAGTAGAGGGTCTGTTAGACAGAAGGTAGTAACAGTCTGGGGCAGTAGAGGGTCTGTTAGACAGAAGGTAGTAACAGTCTGGGGCAGTAGAGGGTCTGTTAGACAGAAGGTAGTAACAGTCTGGGGCAGTAGAGTGTCTGTTAGACAGAAGGTAGTAACAGTCTGGGGTAGTAGAGGGTCTGTTAGACAGAAGGTAGTAACAGTCTGGGGTAGTAGAGGGTCTGTTAGACAGAAGGTAGT
Organism: Salmo salar; assembly: GCF_965601325.2. Classification (NCBI taxonomy): domain Eukaryota; kingdom Metazoa; phylum Chordata; class Actinopteri; order Salmoniformes; family Salmonidae; genus Salmo; species Salmo salar. The sequence goes on along the minus strand of NC_138293.1, from coordinate 93,765,299 downwards.
AACAGTCTGGGGTAGTAGAGGGTCTGTTAGAAGGTTGTAACAGTCTGGGGTAGTAGAGGGTCTGTTAGACAGAAGGTAGTAACAGTCTGGGGTAGTAGAGGGTCTGTTAGACAGAATGTAGTAACAGTCTGGGTTGTAGAGGGTCTGTTAGACAGAAGGTAGTAACAGTCTGGGGCAGTAGAGGGTCTGTTAGACAGAAGGTTGTAACAGTCTGGTGTAGTAGAGGGTCTGTTAGAAGGTAGTAACAGTCTGGGGTAGTAGAGGGTCTGTTAGAAGGTAGTAACAGTCTGGGGCAGTAGAGGGTCTGTTAGACAGAAGGTAGTAACAGTCTGGGGTAGTAGAGGGTCTGTTAGAAGGTAGTAACAGTCTGGGGTAGTAGAGGGTCTGTTAGACAGAAGGTAGTAACAGTCTGGGGTAGTAGAGGGTCTGTTAGACAGAAGGTAGTAACAGTCTGGGGCAGTAGAGGGTCTGTTAGACAGAAGGTTGTAACAGTCTGGGGTAGTAGAGGGTCTGTTAGACAGAATATAGTAACAGTCTGGGGCAGTAGAGGGTCTGTTAGACAGAAGGTAGTAACAGTCTGGGGTAGTAGAGGGTCTGTTAGAAGGTAGTAACAGTCTGGGGCAGTAGAGGGTCTGTTAGACAGAAGGTAGTAACAGTCTGGGGCAGTAGAGGGTCTGTTAGAAGGTAGTAACAGTCTGGGGTAGTAGAGGGTCTGTTAGACTGAAGGTAGTAACAGTCTGGGGTAGTAGAGGGTCTGTTAGACTGAAGGTAGTAACAGTCTGGGGTAGTAGAGGGTCTGTTAGACTGAAGGTAGTAACAGTCTGGGGTAGTAGAGGGTCTGTTAGAAGGTAGTAACAGTCTGGGGTAGTAGAGGGTCTGTTAGACAGAAGGTTGTAACAGTCTGGGGTATTAGAGGGTCTGTAGGAAGGTAGTAACAGTCTGGGGCAGTAGAGGGTCTGTTAGACAGAAGGTTGTAACAGTCTGGGGTAGTAGAGGGTCTGTTAGAAGGTAGTAACAGTCTGGGGTAGTAGAGGGTCTGTTAGACAGAAGGTAGTAACAGTCTGGGGTAGTAGAGGGTCTGTTAGACAGAAGGTAGTAACAGTCTGGGGCAGTAGAGGGTCTGTTAGACAGAAGGTAGTAACAGTCTGGGGCAGTAGAGGGTCTGTTAGACAGAAGGTAGTAACAGTCTGGGGCAGTAGAGGGTCTGTTAGACAGAAGGTAGTAACAGTCTGGGGCAGTAGAGGGTCTGTTAGACAGAAGGTAGTAACAGTCTGGGGCAGTAGAGGGTCTGTTAGACAGAAGGTAGTAACAGTCTGGGGTAGTAGAGGGTCTGTTAGACAGAAGGTAGTAACAGTCTGGGGTAGTAGAGGGTCTGTTAGACAGAAGGTAGTAACAGTCTGGGGTAGTAGAGGGTCTGTTAGAAGGTAGTAACAGTCTGGGGTAGTAGAGGGTCTGTTAGACAGAAGGTAGTAACAGTCTGGGTTGTGGAGGGTCTGTTAGACAGAAGGTAGTAACAGTCTGGGGTAGTAGAGGGTCTGTTAGACAGAAGGTAGTAACAGTCTGGGGTAGTAGAGGGTCTGTTAGAAGGTAGTAACAGTCTGGGGTAGTAGAGGGTCTGTTAGAAGCTAGTAACATTCTGGGGTAGTAGAGGGTCTGTTAGAAGGTAGTAACAGTCTGGGGTAGTAGAGAGTCTGTTAGACAGAAGGTAGTAACAGTCTGGGGTAGTAGAGGGTCTGTTAGAAGGTAGTAACAGTCTGGGGTAGTAGAGGGTCTGTTAGAAGGTAGTAACAGTCTGGGGTAGTAGAGGGTCTGTTAGACAGAAGGTAGTAACAGTCTGGGGTAGTAGAGGGTCTGTTAGACAGAAGGTAGTAACAGTCTGGGGCAGTAGAGGGTCTGTTAGACAGAAGGTTGTAACAGTCTGGGGTAGTAGAGGGTCTGTTAGACAGAAGGTAGTAACAGTCTGGGGCAGTAGAGGGTCTGTTAGACAGAAGGTAGTAACAGTCTGGGGTAGTAGAGGGTCTGTTAGAAGGTAGTAACAGTCTGGGGCAGTAGAGGGTCTGTTAGACAGAAGGTAGTAACAGTCTGGGGCAGTAGAGGGTCTGTTAGACAGAAGGTAGTAACAGTCTGGGGTAGTAGAGGGTCTGTTAGACAGAAGGTAGTAACAGTCTGGGGTAGTAGAGGGTCTGTTAGACAGAAGGTTGTAACAGTCTGGGGTAGTAGAGGGTCTGTTAGACAGAAGGTAGTAACAGTCTGGGGCAGTAGAGGGTCTGTTAGACAGAAGGTAGTAACAGTCTGGGGTAGTAGAGGGTCTGTTAGAAGGTAGTAACAGTCTGGGGCAGTAGAGGGTCTGTTAGACAGAAGGTAGTAACAGTCTGGGGTAGTAGAGGGTCTGTTAGAAGGTAGTAACAGTCTGGGGTAGTAGAGGGTCTGTTAGACAGAAGGTAGTAACAGTCTGGGGTAGTAGAGGGTCTGTTAGAAGGTAGTAACAGTCTGGGGTAGTAGAGGGTCTGTTAGAAGGTAGTAACAGTCTGGGGTAGTAGAGGGTCTGTTAGACAGAAGGTAGTAACAGTCTGGGGCAGTAGAGGGTCTGTTAGACAGAAGGTAGTAACAGTCTGGGGCAGTAGAGGGTCTGTTAGACAGAAGGTTGTAACAGTCTGGGGTAGTAGAGGGTCTGTTAGACAGAAGGTAGTAACAGTCTGGGGCAGTAGAGGGTCTGTTAGAAGGTAGTAACAGTCTGGGGTAGTAGAGGGTCTGTTAGACAGAAGGTAGTAACAGTCTGGGGCAGTAGAGGGTCTGTTAGACAGAAGGTAGTAACAGTCTGGGGTAGTAGAGGGTCTGTTAGAAGGTAGTAACAGTCTGGGGCAGTAGAGGGTCTGTTAGACAGAAGGTAGTAACAGTCTGGGGTAGTAGAGGGTCTGTTAGACAGAAGGTAGTGACAGTCTGGGGCAGTAGAGGGTCTGTTAGACAGAAGGTAGTAACAGTCTGGGGCAGTAGAGGGTCTGTTAGACAGAAGGTAGTAACAGTCTGGGGCAGTAGAGGGTCTGTTAGACAGAAGGTAGTAACAGTCTGGGGCAGTAGAGGGTCTGTTAGACAGAAGGTAGTAACAGTCTGGGGCAGTAGAGTGTCTGTTAGACAGAAGGTAGTAACAGTCTGGGGTAGTAGAGGGTCTGTTAGACAGAAGGTAGTAACAGTCTGGGGTAGTAGAGGGTCTGTTAGACAGAAGGTAGTAACAGTCTGGGGTAGTAGAGGGTCTGTTAGAAGGTTGTAACAGTCTGGGGTAGTAGAGGGTCTGTTAGACAGAAGGTAGTAACAGTCTGGGGTAGTAGAGGGTCTGTTAGACAGAATGTAGTAACAGTCTGGGTTGTAGAGGGTCTGTTAGACAGAAGGTAGTAACAGTCTGGGGCAGTAGAGGGTCTGTTAGACAGAAGGTTGTAACAGTCTGGTGTAGTAGAGGGTCTGTTAGAAGGTAGTAACAGTCTGGGGTAGTAGAGGGTCTGTTAGAAGGTAGTAACAGTCTGGGGCAGTAGAGGGTCTGTTAGACAGAAGGTAGTAACAGTCTGGGGTAGTAGAGGGTCTGTTAGAAGGTAGTAACAGTCTGGGGTAGTAGAGGGTCTGTTAGACAGAAGGTAGTAACAGTCTGGGGTAGTAGAGGGTCTGTTAGACAGAAGGTAGTAACAGTCTGGGGTAGTAGAGGGTCTGTTAGACAGAAGGTAGTAACAGTCTGGGGTAGTAGAGGGTCTGTTAGAAGGTAGTAACAGTCTGGGGCAGTAGAGGGTCTGTTAGACAGAAGGTAGTAACAGTCTGGGGCAGTAGTGGGTCTGTTAGAAGGTAGTAACAGTCTGGGGTTGTAGAGGGTCTGTTAGAAGGTAGTAACAGTCTGGGGCAGTAGAGCGTCTGTTAGACAGAAGGTAGTAACAGTCTGGGGTAGTAGAGGGTCTGTTAGAAGGTAGTAACAGTCTGGGGTAGTAGAGGGTCTGTTAGACAGAAGGTAGTAACAGTCTGGGGTAGTAGAGGGTCTGTTAGAAGGTAGTAACAGTCTGGGGTAGTAGAGGGTCTGTTAGACAGAAGGTAGTAACAGTCTGGGGTAGTAGAGGGTCTGTTAGAAGGTTGTAACAGTCTGGGGCAGTAGAGGGTCTGTTAGACAGAAGGTAGTAACAGTCTGGGGCAGTAGAGGGTCTGTTAGACAGAAGGTAGTAACAGTCTGGGGCAGTAGAGGGTCTGTTAGACAGAAGGTAGTAACAGTCTGGGGTAGTAGAGGGTCTGTTAGAAGGTAGTAACAGTCTGGGGTAGTAGAGGGTCTGTTAGACAGAAGGTAGTAACAGTCTGGGGTAGTAGAGGGTCTGTTAGACAGAAGGTAGTAACAGTCTGGGGCAGTAGAGGGTCTGTTAGACAGAAGGTTGTAACAGTCTGGGGTAGTAGAGGGTCTGTTAGACAGAATATAGTAACAGTCTGGGGCAGTAGAGGGTCTGTTAGACAGAAGGTAGTAACAGTCTGGGGTAGTAGAGGGTCTGTTAGAAGGTAGTAACAGTCTGGGGCAGTAGAGGGTCTGTTAGACAGAAGGTAGTAACAGTCTGGGGCAGTAGAGGGTCTGTTAGACAGAAGGTAGTAACAGTCTGGGGCAGTAGAGGGTCTGTTAGACAGAAGGTAGTAACAGTCTGGGGTAGTAGAGGGTCTGTTAGACAGAAGGTAGTAACAGTCTGGGGCAGTAGAGGGTCTGTTAGAAGGTAGTAACAGTCTGGGGTAGTAGAGGGTCTGTTAGACAGAAGGTAGTAACAGTCTGGGGCAGTAGAGGGTCTGTTAGACAGAAGGTAGTAACAGTCTGGGGTAGTAGAGGGTCTGTTAGAAGGTAGTAACAGTCTGGGGCAGTAGATGGTCTGTTAGACAGAAGGTAGTAACAGTCTGGGGTAGTAGAGGGTCTGTTAGACAGAAGGTAGTGACAGTCTGGGGCAGTAGAGGGTCTGTTAGACAGAAGGTAGTAACAGTCTGGGGCAGTAGAGGGTCTGTTAGACAGAAGGTAGTAACAGTCTGGGGCAGTAGAGGGTCTGTTAGACAGAAGGTAGTAACAGTCTGGGGCAGTAGAGGGTCTGTTAGACAGAAGGTAGTAACAGTCTGGGGCAGTAGAGGGTCTGTTAGACAGAAGGTAGTAACAGTCTGGGGCAGTAGAGGGTCTGTTAGACAGAAGGTAGTAACAGTCTGGGGCAGTAGAGTGTCTGTTAGACAGAAGGTAGTAACAGTCTGGGGCAGTAGAGTGTCTGTTAGACAGAAGGTAGTAACAGTCTGGGGTAGTAGAGGGTCTGTTAGAAGGTAGTAACAGTCTGGGGCAGTAGAGGGTCTGTTAGACAGAAGGTAGTAACAGTCTGGGGTAGTAGAGGGTCTGTTAGACAGAAGGTAGTGACAGTCTGGGGCAGTAGAGGGTCTGTTAGACAGAAGGTAGTAACAGTCTGGGGCAGTAGAGGGTCTGTTAGACAGAAGGTAGTAACAGTCTGGGGCAGTAGAGGGTCTGTTAGACAGAAGGTAGTAACAGTCTGGGGCAGTAGAGGGTCTGTTAGACAGAAGGTAGTAACAGTCTGGGGCAGTAGAGGGTCTGTTAGACAGAAGGTAGTAACAGTCTGGGGTAGTAGAGGGTCTGTTAGAAGGTAGTAACAGTCTGGGGTAGTAGAGGGTCTGTTAGACAGAAGGTAGTAACAGTCTGGGGTAGTAGAGGGTCTGTTAGACAGAAGGTAGTAACAGTCTGGGGCAGTAGAGGGTCTGTTAGACAGAAGGTTGTAACAGTCTGGGGTAGTAGAGGGTCTGTTAGACAGAATATAGTAACAGTCTGGGGCAGTAGAGGGTCTGTTAGACAGAAGGTAGTAACAGTCTGGGGTAGTAGAGGGTCTGTTAGAAGGTAGTAACAGTCTGGGGCAGTAGAGGGTCTGTTAGACAGAAGGTAGTAACAGTCTGGGGCAGTAGAGGGTCTGTTAGACAGAAGGTAGTAACAGTCTGGGGCAGTAGAGGGTCTGTTAGACAGAAGGTAGTAACAGTCTGGGGTAGTAGAGGGTCTGTTAGACAGAAGGTAGTAACAGTCTGGGGCAGTAGAGGGTCTGTTAGAAGGTAGTAACAGTCTGGGGTAGTAGAGGGTCTGTTAGACAGAAGGTAGTAACAGTCTGGGGCAGTAGAGGGTCTGTTAGACAGAAGGTAGTAACAGTCTGGGGTAGTAGAGGGTCTGTTAGAAGGTAGTAACAGTCTGGGGCAGTAGATGGTCTGTTAGACAGAAGGTAGTAACAGTCTGGGGTAGTAGAGGGTCTGTTAGACAGAAGGTAGTGACAGTCTGGGGCAGTAGAGGGTCTGTTAGACAGAAGGTAGTAACAGTCTGGGGCAGTAGAGGGTCTGGTAGACAGAAGGTAGTAACAGTCTGGGGCAGTAGAGGGTCTGTTAGACAGAAGGTAGTAACAGTCTGGGGCAGTAGAGGGTCTGTTAGACAGAAGGTAGTAACAGTCTGGGGCAGTAGAGTGTCTGTTAGACAGAAGGTAGTAACAGTCTGGGGTAGTAGAGGGTCTGTTAGACAGAAGGTAGTAACAGTCTGGGGTAGTAGAGGGTCTGTTAGACAGAAGGTAGTAACAGTCTGGGGTAGTAGAGGGTCTGTTAGAAGGTTGTAACAGTCTGGGGTAGTAGAGGGTCTGTTAGACAGAAGGTAGTAACAGTCTGGGGTAGTAGAGGGTCTGTTAGACAGAATGTAGTAACAGTCTGGGTTGTAGAGGGTCTGTTAGACAGAAGGTAGTAACAGTCTGGGGCAGTAGAGGGTCTGTTAGACAGAAGGTAGTAACAGTCTGGGGCAGTAGAGGGTCTGTTAGAAGGTAGTAACAGTCTGGGGTAGTAGAGGGTCTGTTAGACTGAAGGTAGTAACAGTCTGGGGTAGTAGAGTGTCTGTTACACTGAAGGTAGTAACAGTCTGGGGTAGTAGAGGGTCTGTTAGACTGAAGGTAGTAACAGTCTGGGGTAGTAGAGGGTCTGTTAGAAGGTAGTAACAGTCTGGGGTAGTAGAGGGTCTGTTAGACAGAAGGTTGTAACAGTCTGGGGTAGTAGAGGGTATGTTAGACTGAAGGTAGTAACAGTCTGGGGTAGTAGAGGGTCTGTTAGACTGAAGGTAGTAACAGTCTGGGGTAGTAGAGGGTCTGTTAGAAGGTAGTAACAGTCTGGGGTAGTAGAGGGTCTGTTAGACAGAAGGTTGTAACAGTCTGGGGTATTAGAGGGTCTGTAGGAAGGTAGTAACAGTCTGGGGCAGTAGAGGGTCTGTTAGACAGAAGGTTGTAACAGTCTGGGGTAGTAGAGGGTCTGTTAGAAGGTAGTAACAGTCTGGGGCAGTAGACGGTCTGTTAGACAGAAGGTAGTAACAGTCTGGGGCAGTAGAGGGTCTGTTAGAAGGTAGTAACAGTCTGGGGTAGTAGAGGGTCTGTTAGACAGAAGGTAGTAACAGTCTGGGGTAGTAGAGGGTCTGTTAGACAGAAGGTAGTAACAGTCTGGGCAGTAGAGGGTCTGTTAGACAGAAGGTAGTAACAGTCTGGGGCAGTAGAGGGTCTGTTAGACAGAAGGTAGTAACAGTCTGGGGCAGTAGAGGGTCTGTTAGACAGAAGGTAGTAACAGTCTGGGGCAGTAGAGGGTCTGTTAGACAGAAGGTAGTAACAGTCTGGGGCAGTAGAGGGTCTGTTAGACAGAAGGTAGTAACAGTCTGGGGTAGTAGAGGGTCTGTTAGACAGAAGGTAGTAACAGTCTGGGGTAGTAGAGGGTCTGTTAGACAGAAGGTAGTAACAGTCTGGGGTAGTAGAGGGTCTGTTAGACAGAAGGTAGTAACAGTCTGGGGTAGTAGAGGGTCTGTTAGACAGAAGGTAGTAACAGTCTGGGTTGTGGAGGGTCTGTTAGACAGAAGGTAGTAACAGTCTGGGGTAGTAGAGGGTCTGTTAGACAGAAGGTAGTAACAGTCTGGGGTAGTAGAGGGTCTGTTAGAAGGTAGTAACAGTCTGGGGTAGTAGAGGGTCTGTTAGAAGCTAGTAACATTCTGGGGTAGTAGAGGGTCTGTTAGAAGGTAGTAACAGTCTGGGGTAGTAGAGGGTCTGTTAGACAGAAGGTAGTAACAGTCTGGGGTAGTAGAGGGTCTGTTAGAAGGTAGTAACAGTCTGGGGTAGTAGAGGGTCTGTTAGAAGGTAGTAACAGTCTGGGGTAGTAGAGGGTCTGTTAGACAGAAGGTAGTAACAGTCTGGGGTAGTAGAGGGTCTGTTAGACAGAAGGTAGTAACAGTCTGGGGCAGTAGAGGGTCTGTTAGACAGAAGGTTGTAACAGTCTGGGGTAGTAGAGGGTCTGTTAGACAGAAGGTAGTAACAGTCTGGGGCAGTAGAGGGTCTGTTAGACAGAAGGTAGTAACAGTCTGGGGTAGTAGAGGGTCTGTTAGAAGGTAGTAACAGTCTGGGGCAGTAGAGGGTCTGTTAGACAGAAGGTAGTAACAGTCTGGGGCAGTAGAGGGTCTGTTAGACAGAAGGTAGTAACAGTCTGGGGTAGTAGAGGGTCTGTTAGACAGAAGGTAGTAACAGTCTGGGGTAGTAGAGGGTCTGTTAGACAGAAGGTTGTAACAGTCTGGGGTAGTAGAGGGTCTGTTAGACAGAAGGTAGTAACAGTCTGGGGCAGTAGAGGGTCTGTTAGACAGAAGGTAGTAACAGTCTGGGGTAGTAGAGGGTCTGTTAGAAGGTAGTAACAGTCTGGGGCAGTAGAGGGTCTGTTAGACAGAAGGTAGTAACAGTCTGGGGCAGTAGAGGGTCTGTTAGACAGAAGGTTGTAACAGTCTGGTGTAGTAGAGGGTCTGTTAGAAGGTAGTAACAGTCTGGGGTAGTAGAGGGTCTGTTAGAAGGTAGTAACAGTCTGGGGCAGTAGAGGGTCTGTTAGACAGAAGGTAGTAACAGTCTGGGGTAGTAGAGTGTCTGTTAGAAGGTAGTAACAGTCTGGGGTAGTAGAGGGTCTGTTAGACAGAAGGTAGTAACAGTCTGGGGTAGTAGAGGGTCTGTTAGACAGAAGGTAGTAACAGTCTGGGGTAGTAGAGGGTCTGTTAGAAGGTAGTAACAGTCTGGGGTAGTAGAGGGTCTGTTAGAAGGTAGTAACAGTCTGGGGCAGTAGAGGGTCTGTTAGACAGAAGGTAGTAACAGTCTGGGGCAGTAGTGGGTCTGTTAGAAGGTAGTAACAGTCTGGGGTAGTAGAGGGTCTGTTAGAAGGTAGTAACAGTCTGGGGTAGTAGAGGGTCTGTTAGACAGAAGGTAGTAACAGTCTGGGGTAGTAGAGGGTCTGTTAGACAGAAGGTAGTAACAGTCTGGGGCAGTAGAGGGTCTGTTAGACAGAAGGTTGTAACAGTCTGGGGTAGTAGAGGGTCTGTTAGACAGAAGGTAGTAACAGTCTGGGGCAGTAGAGGGTCTGTTAGACAGAAGGTAGTAACAGTCTGGGGTAGTAGAGGGTCTGTTAGAAGGTAGTAACAGTCTGGGGCAGTAGAGGGTCTGTTAGACAGAAGGTAGTAACAGTCTGGGGCAGTAGAGGGTCTGTTAGACAGAAGGTAGTAACAGTCTGGGGTAGTAGAGGGTCTGTTAGACAGAAGGTAGTAACAGTCTGGGGTAGTAGAGGGTCTGTTAGACAGAAGGTTGTAACAGTCTGGGGTAGTAGAGGGTCTGTTAGACAGAAGGTAGTAACAGTCTGGGGCAGTAGAGGGTCTGTTAGACAGAAGGTAGTAACAGTCTGGGGTAGTAGAGGGTCTGTTAGAAGGTAGTAACAGTCTGGGGCAGTAGAGGGTCTGTTAGACAGAAGGTAGTAACAGTCTGGGGTAGTAGAGGGTCTGTTAGAAGGTAGTAACAGTCTGGGGTAGTAGAGGGTCTGTTAGACAGAAGGTAGTAACAGTCTGGGGTAGTAGAGGGTCTGTTAGAAGGTAGTAACAGTCTGGGGTAGTAGAGGGTCTGTTAGAAGGTAGTAACAGTCTGGGGCAGTAGAGGGTCTGTTAGACAGAACATTTACATTTTTACATTTTTTTACATTTTAGTCATTTAGCAGACGCTCTTATCCAGAGCGACTTACAGTAGTGAATGCATACATTTCATACAATTTCATACATTTTTTTTTTTGCTGGCCCCCCGTGGGAATCGAACCCACAACCCTGGCGTTGCAAACACCATGCTCTACCAACTGAGCTACAGGGAAGGTAGTAACAGTCTGGGGCAGTAGAGGGTCTGTTAGACAGAAGGTAGTAACAGTCTGGGGTAGTAGAGGGTCTGTTAGACAGAAGGTAGTAACAGTCTGGGGCAGTAGAGGGTCTGTTCGAAGGTAGTAACAGTCTGGGGTAGTAGAGGGTCTGTTAGACAGAAGGTAGTAACAGTCTGGGGCAGTAGAGGGTCTGTTAGACAGAAGGTAGTAACAGTCTGGGGCAGTAGAGGGTCTGTTAGACAGAAGGTTGTAACAGTCTGGGGTAGTAGAGGGTCTGTTAGACAGAAGGTAGTAACAGTCTGGGGCAGTAGAGGGTCTGTTAGACAGAAGGTAGTAACAGTCTGGGGCAGTAGTGGGTCTGTTAGAAGGTAGTAACAGTCTGGGGTAGTAGAGGGTCTGTTAGAAGGTAGTAACAGTCTGGGGTAGTAGAGTGTCTGTTAGACAGAAGGTAGTAACAGTCTGTGGCAGTAGAGGGTCTGTTAGACAGAAGGTAGTAACAGTCTGGGGCAGTAGAGGGTCTGTTAGACAGAAGGTAGTAACAGTCTGGGGTAGTAGAGGGTCTGTTAGACAGAAGGTAGTAACAGTCTGGGGCAGTAGAGGGTCTGTTAGAAGGTAGTAACAGTCTGGGGCAGTAGAGGGTCTGTTAGACAGAAGGTAGTAACAGTCTGGGGTAGTAGAGGGTCTGTTAGACAGAAGGTAGTAACAGTCTGGGGCAGTAGAGGGTCTGTTAGACAGAAGGTAGTAACAGTCTGGGGTAGTAGAGGGTCTGTTAGAAGGTAGTAACAGTCTGGGGCAGTAGAGGGTCTGTTAGACAGAAGGTAGTAACAGTCTGGGGTAGTAGAGGGTCTGTTAGAAGGTAGTAACAGTCTGGGGTAGTAGAGGGTCCTGTTAGACAGAAGGTAGTAACAGTCTGGGGCAGTAGAGGGTCTGTTAGACAGAAGGTAGTAACAGTCTGGGGTAGTAGAGTGTCTGTTAGAAGGTAGTAACAGTCTGGGCTAGTAGAGGGTCTGTTAGACAGAAGGTAGTAACAGTCTGGGGTAGTAGAGGGTCTGTTAGACAGAAGGTAGTAACAGTCTGGGGTAGTAGAGGGTCTGTTAGAAGGTAGTAACAGTCTGGGGTAGTAGAGGGTCTGTTAGAAGGTAGTAACAGTCTGGGGCAGTAGAGGGTCTGTTAGACAGAAGGTAGTAACAGTCTGGGGCAGTAGTGGGTCTGTTAGAAGGTAGTAACAGTCTGGGGTAGTAGAGGGTCTGTTAGAAGGTAGTAACAGTCTGGGGTAGTAGAGGGTCTGTTAGACAGAAGGTAGTAACAGTCTGGGGTAGTAGAGGGTCTGTTAGACAGAAGGTAGTAACAGTCTGGGGCAGTAGAGGGTCTGTTAGACAGAAGGTTGTAACAGTCTGGGGTAGTAGAGGGTCTGTTAGACAGAAGGTAGTAACAGTCTGGGGCAGTAGAGGGTCTGTTAGACAGAAGGTAGTAACAGTCTGGGGTAGTAGAGGGTCTGTTAGAAGGTAGTAACAGTCTGGGGCAGTAGAGGGTCTGTTAGACAGAAGGTAGTAACAGTCTGGGGCAGTAGAGGGTCTGTTAGACAGAAGGTAGTAACAGTCTGGGGTAGTAGAGGGTCTGTTAGACAGAAGGTAGTAACAGTCTGGGGTAGTAGAGGGTCTGTTAGACAGAAGGTTGTAACAGTCTGGGGTAGTAGAGGGTCTGTTAGACAGAAGGTAGTAACAGTCTGGGGCAGTAGAGGGTCTGTTAGACAGAAGGTAGTAACAGTCTGGGGTAGTAGAGGGTCTGTTAGAAGGTAGTAACAGTCTGGGGCAGTAGAGGGTCTGTTAGACAGAAGGTAGTAACAGTCTGGGGTAGTAGAGGGTCTGTTAGAAGGTAGTAACAGTCTGGGGTAGTAGAGGGTCTGTTAGACAGAAGGTAGTAACAGTCTGGGGTAGTAGAGGGTCTGTTAGAAGGTAGTAACAGTCTGGGGTAGTAGAGGGTCTGTTAGAAGGTAGTAACAGTCTGGGGTAGTAGAGGGTCTGTTAGACAGAAGGTAGTAACAGTCTGGGGCAGTAGAGGGTCTGTTAGACAGAAGGTAGTAACAGTCTGGGGCAGTAGAGGGTCTGTTAGACAGAAGGTAGTAACAGTCTGGGGTAGTAGAGGGTCTGTTAGACAGAAGGTAGTAACAGTCTGGGGCAGTAGAGGGTCTGTTAGAAGGTAGTAACAGTCTGGGGTAGTAGAGGGTCTGTTAGACAGAAGGTAGTAACAGCCTGGGGCAGTAGAGGGTCTGTTAGACAGAAGGTAGTAACAGTCTGGGGCAGTAGAGGGTCTGTTAGACAGAAGGTTGTAACAGTCTGGGGTAGTAGAGGGTCTGTTAGACAGAAGGTAGTAACAGTCTGGGGCAGTAGAGGGTCTGTTAGACAGAAGGTAGTAACAGTCTGGGGCAGTAGTGGGTCTGTTAGAAGGTAGTAACAGTCTGGGGTAGTAGAGGGTCTGTTAGAAGGTAGTAACAGTCTGGGGTAGTAGAGGGTCTGTTAGACAGAAGGTAGTAACAGTCTGGGGTAGTAGAGGGTCTGTTAGACAGAAGGTAGTAACAGTCTGGGGCAGTAGAGGGTCTGTTAGACAGAAGGTTGTAACAGTCTGGGGTAGTAGAGGGTCTGTTAGACAGAAGGTAGTAACAGTCTGGGGCAGTAGAGGGTCTGTTAGACAGAAGGTAGTAACAGTCTGGGGTAGTAGAGGGTCTGTTAGAAGGTAGTAACAGTCTGGGGCAGTAGAGGGTCTGTTAGACAGAAGGTAGTAACAGTCTGGGGCAGTAGAGGGTCTGTTAGACAGAAGGTAGTAACAGTCTGGGGTAGTAGAGGGTCTGTTAGACAGAAGGTAGTAACAGTCTGGGGCAGTAGAGGGTCTGTTAGACAGAAGGTAGTAACAGTCTGGGGTAGTAGAGGGTCTGTTAGAAGGTAGTAACAGTCTGGGGCAGTAGAGGGTCTGTTAGACAGAAGGTAGTAACAGTCTGGGGTAGTAGAGGGTCTGTTAGAAGGTAGTAACAGTCTGGGGTAGTAGAGGGTCTGTTAGACAGAAGGTAGTAACAGTCTGGGGTAGTAGAGGGTCTGTTAGAAGGTAGTAACAGTCTGGGGTAGTAGAGGGTCTGTTAGAAGGTAGTAACAGTCTGGGGTAGTAGAGGGTCTGTTAGACAGAAGGTAGTAACAGTCTGGGGCAGTAGAGGGTCTGTTAGACAGAAGGTAGTAACAGTCTGGGGCAGTAGAGGGTCTGTTAGACAGAAGGTAGTAACAGTCTGGGGTAGTAGAGGGTCTGTTAGACAGAAGGTAGTAACAGTCTGGGGCAGTAGAGGGTCTGTTAGAAGGTAGTAACAGTCTGGGGTAGTAGAGGGTCTGTTAGACAGAAGGTAGTAACAGTCTGGGGCAGTAGAGGGTCTGTTAGACAGAAGGTAGTAACAGTCTGGGGTAGTAGAGGGTCTGTTAGAAGGTAGTAACAGTCTGGGGCAGTAGAGGGTCTGTTAGACAGAAGGTAGTAACAGTCTGGGGTAGTAGAGGGTCTGTTAGACAGAAGGTAGTGACAGTCTGGGGCAGTAGAGGGTCTGTTAGACAGAAGGTAGTAACAGTCTGGGGCAGTAGAGGGTCTGTTAGACAGAAGGTAGTAACAGTCTGGGGCAGTAGAGGGTCTGTTAGACAGAAGGTAGTAACAGTCTGGGGCAGTAGAGGGTCTGTTAGACAGAAGGTAGTAACAGTCTGGGGTAGTAGAGGGTCTGTTAGACAGAAGGTAGTAACAGTCTGGGGTAGTAGAGGGTCTGTTAGACAGAAGGTAGTAACAGTCTGGGGTAGTAGAGGGTCTGTTAGACAGAAGGTAGTAACAGTCTGGGGCAGTAGTGGGTCTGTTAGAAGGTAGTAACAGTCTGGGGTTGTAGAGGGTCTGTTAGAAGGTAGTAACAGTCTGGGGCAGTAGAGCGTCTGTTAGACAGAAGGTAGTAACAGTCTGGGGTAGTAGAGGGTCTGTTAGAAGGTAGTAACAGTCTGGGGTAGTAGAGGGTCTGTTAGACAGAAGGTAGTAACAGTCTGGGGTAGTAGAGGGTCTGTTAGAAGGTAGTAACAGTCTGGGGTAGTAGAGGGTCTGTTAGACAGAAGGTAGTAACAGTCTGGGGTAGTAGAGGGTCTGTTAGAAGGTTGTAACAGTCTGGGGCAGTAGAGGGTCTGTGAGACAGAAGGTAGTAACAGTCTGGGGCAGTAGAGGGTCTGTTAGACAGAAGGTAGTAACAGTCTGGGGCAGTAGAGGGTCTGTTAGACAGAAGGTAGTAACAGTCTGGGGTAGTAGAGGGTCTGTTAGAAGGTAGTAACAGTCTGGGGCAGTAGAGGGTCTGTTAGACAGAAGGTAGTAACAGTCTGGGGTAGTAGAGGGTCTGTTAGAAGGTAGTAACAGTCTGGGGTAGTAGAGGGTCTGTTAGACAGAAGGTAGTAACAGTCTGGGGCAGTAGAGGGTCTGTTAGACAGAAGGTAGTAACAGTCTGGGGTAGTAGAGTGTCTGTTAGAAGGTAGTAACAGTCTGGGCTAGTAGAGGGTCTGTTAGACAGAAGGTAGTAACAGTCTGGGGTAGTAGAGGGTCTGTTAGACAGAAGGTAGTAACAGTCTGGGGTAGTAGAGGGTCTGTTAGAAGGTAGTAACAGTCTGGGGTAGTAGAGGGTCTGTTAGAAGGTAGTAACAGTCTGGGGCAGTAGAGGGTCTGTTAGACAGAAGGTAGTAACAGTCTGGGGCAGTAGTGGGTCTGTTAGAAGGTAGTAACAGTCTGGGGTAGTAGAGGGTCTGTTAGAAGGTAGTAACAGTCTGGGGTAGTAGAGGGTCTGTTAGACAGAAGGTAGTAACAGTCTGGGGTAGTAGAGGGTCTGTTAGACAGAAGGTAGTAACAGTCTGGGGCAGTAGAGGGTCTGTTAGACAGAAGGTTGTAACAGTCTGGGGTAGTAGAGGGTCTGTTAGACAGAAGGTAGTAACAGTCTGGGGCAGTAGAGGGTCTGTTAGACAGAAGGTAGTAACAGTCTGGGGTAGTAGAGGGTCTGTTAGAAGGTAGTAACAGTCTGGGGCAGTAGAGGGTCTGTTAGACAGAAGGTAGTAACAGTCTGGGGCAGTAGAGGGTCTGTTAGACAGAAGGTAGTAACAGTCTGGGGTAGTAGAGGGTCTGTTAGACAGAAGGTAGTAACAGTCTGGGGTAGTAGAGGGTCTGTTAGACAGAAGGTTGTAACAGTCTGGGGTAGTAGAGGGTCTGTTAGACAGAAGGTAGTAACAGTCTGGGGCAGTAGAGGGTCTGTTAGACAGAAGGTAGTAACAGTCTGGGGTAGTAGAGGGTCTGTTAGAAGGTAGTAACAGTCTGGGGCAGTAGAGGGTCTGTTAGACAGAAGGTAGTAACAGTCTGGGGTAGTAGAGGGTCTGTTAGAAGGTAGTAACAGTCTGGGGTAGTAGAGGGTCTGTTAGACAGAAGGTAGTAACAGTCTGGGGTAGTAGAGGGTCTGTTAGAAGGTAGTAACAGTCTGGGGTAGTAGAGGGTCTGTTAGAAGGTAGTAACAGTCTGGGGTAGTAGAGGGTCTGTTAGACAGAAGGTAGTAACAGTCTGGGGCAGTAGAGGGTCTGTTAGACAGAAGGTAGTAACAGTCTGGGGCAGTAGAGGGTCTGTTAGACAGAAGGTAGTAACAGTCTGGGGTAGTAGAGGGTCTGTTAGACAGAAGGTAGTAACAGTCTGGGGCAGTAGAGGGTCTGTTAGAAGGTAGTAACAGTCTGGGGTAGTAGAGGGTCTGTTAGACAGAAGGTAGTAACAGTCTGGGGCAGTAGAGGGTCTGTTAGACAGAAGGTAGTAACAGTCTGGGGCAGTAGAGGGTCTGTTAGACAGAAGGTTGTAACAGTCTGGGGTAGTAGAGGGTCTGTTAGACAGAAGGTAGTAACAGTCTGGGGCAGTAGAGGGTCTGTTAGACAGAAGGTAGTAACAGTCTGGGGCAGTAGTGGGTCTGTTAGAAGGTAGTAACAGTCTGGGGTAGTAGAGGGTCTGTTAGAAGGTAGTAACAGTCTGGGGTAGTAGAGGGTCTGTTAGACAGAAGGTAGTAACAGTCTGGGGTAGTAGAGGGTCTGTTAGACAGAAGGTAGTAACAGTCTGGGGCAGTAGAGGGTCTGTTAGACAGAAGGTTGTAACAGTCTGGGGTAGTAGAGGGTCTGTTAGACAGAAGGTAGTAACAGTCTGGGGCAGTAGAGGGTCTGTTAGACAGAAGGTAGTAACAGTCTGGGGTAGTAGAGGGTCTGTTAGAAGGTAGTAACAGTCTGGGGCAGTAGAGGGTCTGTTAGACAGAAGGTAGTAACAGTCTGGGGCAGTAGAGGGTCTGTTAGACAGAAGGTAGTAACAGTCTGGGGTAGTAGAGGGTCTGTTAGACAGAAGGTAGTAACAGTCTGGGGCAGTAGAGGGTCTGTTAGACAGAAGGTAGTAACAGTCTGGGGTAGTAGAGGGTCTGTTAGAAGGTAGTAACAGTCTGGGGCAGTAGAGGGTCTGTTAGACAGAAGGTAGTAACAGTCTGGGGTAGTAGAGGGTCTGTTAGAAGGTAGTAACAGTCTGGGGTAGTAGAGGGTCTGTTAGACAGAAGGTAGTAACAGTCTGGGGTAGTAGAGGGTCTGTTAGAAGGTAGTAACAGTCTGGGGTAGTAGAGGGTCTGTTAGAAGGTAGTAACAGTCTGGGGTAGTAGAGGGTCTGTTAGACAGAAGGTAGTAACAGTCTGGGGCAGTAGAGGGTCTGTTAGACAGAAGGTAGTAACAGTCTGGGGCAGTAGAGGGTCTGTTAGACAGAAGGTAGTAACAGTCTGGGGTAGTAGAGTGTCTGTTAGACAGAAGGTAGTAACAGTCTGGGGCAGTAGAGGGTCTGTTAGAAGGTAGTAACAGTCTGGGGTAGTAGAGGGTCTGTTAGACAGAAGGTAGTAACAGTCTGGGGCAGTAGAGGGTCTGTTAGACAGAAGGTAGTAACAGTCTGGGGTAGTAGAGGGTCTGTTAGAAGGTAGTAACAGTCTGGGGCAGTAGAGGGTCTGTTAGACAGAAGGTAGTAACAGTCTGGGGTAGTAGAGGGTCTGTTAGACAGAAGGTAGTGACAGTCTGGGGCAGTAGAGGGTCTGTTAGACAGAAGGTAGTAACAGTCTGGGGCAGTAGAGGGTCTGTTAGACAGAAGGTAGTAACAGTCTGGGGCAGTAGAGGGTCTGTTAGACAGAAGGTAGTAACAGTCTGGGGCAGTAGAGGGTCTGTTAGACAGAAGGTAGTAACAGTCTGGGGTAGTAGAGGGTCTGTTAGACAGAAGGTAGTAACAGTCTGGGGTAGTAGAGGGTCTGTTAGACAGAAGGTAGTAACAGTCTGGGGTAGTAGAGGGTCTGTTAGAAGGTAGTAACAGTCTGGGGCAGTAGAGGGTCTGTTAGACAGAAGGTAGTAACAGTCTGGGGCAGTAGTGGGTCTGTTAGAAGGTAGTAACAGTCTGGGGTTGTAGAGGGTCTGTTAGAAGGTAGTAACAGTCTGGGGCAGTAGAGCGTCTGTTAGACAGAAGGTAGTAACAGTCTGGGGTAGTAGAGGGTCTGTTAGAAGGTAGTAACAGTCTGGGGTAGTAGAGGGTCTGTTAGACAGAAGGTAGTAACAGTCTGGGGTAGTAGAGGGTCTGTTAGAAGGTAGTAACAGTCTGGGGTAGTAGAGGGTCTGTTAGACAGAAGGTAGTAACAGTCTGGGGTAGTAGAGGGTCTGTTAGAAGGTTGTAACAGTCTGGGGCAGTAGAGGGTCTGTTAGACAGAAGGTAGTAACAGTCTGGGGCAGTAGAGGGTCTGTTAGACAGAAGGTAGTAACAGTCTGGGGCAGTAGAGGGTCTGTTAGACAGAAGGTAGTAACAGTCTGGGGTAGTAGAGGGTCTGTTAGAAGGTAGTAACAGTCTGGGGTAGTAGAGGGTCTGTTAGACAGAAGGTAGTAACAGTCTGGGGTAGTAGAGGGTCTGTTAGACAGAAGGTAGTAACAGTCTGGGGCAGTAGAGGGTCTGTTAGACAGAAGGTTGTAACAGTCTGGGGTAGTAGATGGTCTGTTAGACAGAAGGTAGTAACAGTCTGGGGCAGTAGAGGGTCTGTTAGACAGAAGGTAGTAACAGTCTGGGGTAGTAGAGGGTCTGTTAGAAGGTAGTAACAGTCTGGGGCAGTAGAGGGTCTGTTAGACAGAAGGTAGTAACAGTCTGGGGCAGTAGAGGGTCTGTTAGACAGAAGGTAGTAACAGTCTGGGGCAGTAGAGGGTCTGTTAGACAGAAGGTAGTAACAGTCTGGGGTAGTAGAGGGTCTGTTAGACAGAAGGTAGTAACAGTCTGGGGCAGTAGAGGGTCTGTTAGAAGGTAGTAACAGTCTGGGGTAGTAGAGGGTCTGTTAGACAGAAGGTAGTAACAGTCTGGGGCAGTAGAGGGTCTGTTAGACAGAAGGTAGTAACAGTCTGGGGCAGTAGAGGGTCTGTTAGACAGAAGGTAGTAACAGTCGGGGCGTGGGGCTGAGCGGTAGACGTCGGGCGTGGGCTGTTAGACAGAAGGTAGTAACAGTCTGGGGTAGTAGAGGGTCTGTTAGACAGAAGGTAGTAACAGTCTGGGGTAGTAGAGGGTCTGTTAGACAGAAGGTAGTAACAGTCTGGGGTAGTAGAGGGTCTGTTAGAAGGTTGTAACAGTCTGGGGTAGTAGAGGGTCTGTTAGACAGAAGGTAGTAACAGTCTGGGGTAGTAGAGGGTCTGTTAGACAGAATGTAGTAACAGTCTGGGTTGTAGAGGGTCTGTTAGACAGAAGGTAGTAACAGTCTGGGGCAGTAGAGGGTCTGTTAGACAGAAGGTAGTAACAGTCTGGGGCAGTAGAGGGTCTGTTAGAAGGTAGTAACAGTCTGGGGTAGTAGAGGGTCTGTTAGACTGAAGGTAGTAACAGTCTGGGGTAGTAGAGGGTCTGTTAGACTGAAGGTAGTAACAGTCTGGGGTAGTAGAGGGTCTGTTAGACTGAAGGTAGTAACAGTCTGGGGTAGTAGAGGGTCTGTTAGAAGGTAGTAACAGTCTGGGGTAGTAGAGGGTCCGTTAGACAGAAGGTTGTAACAGTCTGGGGTAGTAGAGGGTCTGTTAGACTGAAGGTAGTAACAGTCTGGGGTAGTAGAGGGTCTGTTAGACTGAAGGTAGTAACAGTCTGGGGTAGTAGAGGGTCTGTTAGAAGGTAGTAACAGTCTGGGGTAGTAGAGGGTCTGTTAGACAGAAGGTTGTAACAGTCTGGGGTATTAGAGGGTCTGTAGGAAGGTAGTAACAGTCTGGGGCAGTAGAGGGTCTGTTAGACAGAAGGTTGTAACAGTCTGGGGTAGTAGAGGGTCTGTTAGAAGGTAGTAACAGTCTGGGGCAGTAGACTGTCTGTTAGACAGAAGGTAGTAACAGTCTGGGGCAGTAGAGGGTCTGTTAGAAGGTAGTAACAGTCTGGGGTAGTAGAGGGTCTGTTAGACAGAAGGTAGTAACAGTCTGGGGTAGTAGAGGGTCTGTTAGACAGAAGGTAGTAACAGTCTGGGCAGTAGAGGGTCTGTTAGACAGAAGGTAGTAACAGTCTGGGGCAGTAGAGGGTCTGTTAGACAGAAGGTAGTAACAGTCTGGGGCAGTAGAGGGTCTGTTAGACAGAAGGTAGTAACAGTCTGGGGCAGTAGAGGGTCTGTTAGACAGAAGGTAGTAACAGTCTGGGGCAGTAGAGGGTCTGTTAGACAGAAGGTAGTAACAGTCTGGGGTAGTAGAGGGTCTGTTAGACAGAAGGTAGTAACAGTCTGGGGTAGTAGAGGGTCTGTTAGACAGAAGGTAGTAACAGTCTGGGGTAGTAGAGGGTCTGTTAGACAGAAGGTAGTAACAGTCTGGGGTAGTAGAGGGTCTGTTAGAAGGTAGTAACAGTCTGGGGTAGTAGAGGGTCTGTTAGAAGCTAGTAACATTCTGGGGTAGTAGAGGGTCTGTTAGAAGGTAGTAACAGTCTGGGGTAGTAGAGGGTCTGTTAGACAGAAGGTAGTAACAGTCTGGGGTAGTAGAGGGTCTGTTAGAAGGTAGTAACAGTCTGGGGTAGTAGAGGGTCTGTTAGAAGGTAGTAACAGTCTGGGGTAGTAGAGGGTCTGTTAGACAGAAGGTAGTAACAGTCTGGGGTAGTAGAGGGTCTGTTAGACAGAAGGTAGTAACAGTCTGGGGCAGTAGAGGGTCTGTTAGACAGAAGGTTGTAACAGTCTGGGGTAGTAGAGGGTCTGTTAGACAGAAGGTAGTAACAGTCTGGGGAAGGAGATGGTCTGTTAGACTGAAGGTAGTAACAGTCTGGGGTAGTAGAGGGTCTGTTAGAAGGTAGTAACAGTCTGGGGCAGTAGAGGGTCTGTTAGACAGAAGGTAGTAACAGTCTGGGGCAGTAGAGGGTCTGTTAGACAGAAGGTAGTAACAGTCTGGGGTAGTAGAGGGTCTGTTAGACAGAAGGTAGTAAAAGTCTGGGGTAGTAGAGGGTCGGTTAGACAGAAGGTTGTAACAGTCTGGGGTAGTAGAGGGTCTGTTAGACAGAAGGTAGTAACAGTCTGGGGCAGTAGAGGGTCTGTTAGACAGAAGGTAGTAACAGTCTGGGGTAGTAGAGGGTCTGTTAGAAGGTAGTAACAGTCTGGGGTAGTAGAGGGTCTGTTAGACAGAAGGTAGTAACAGTCTGGGGTAGTAGAGGGTCTGTTAGACAGAAGGTAGTAACAGTCTGGGGTAGTAGAGGGTCTGTTAGACAGAAGGTAGTAACAGTCTGGGGCAGTAGAGGGTCTGTTAGACAGAAGGTAGTAACAGTCTGGGGTAGTAGAGGGTCTGTTAGAAGGTAGTAACAGTCTGGGGCAGTAGAGTGTCTGTTAGACAGAAGGTAGTAACAGTCTGGGGCAGTAGAGGGTCTGTTAGACAGAAGGTAGTAACAGTCTGGGGCAGTAGAGGGTCTGTTAGACAGAAGGTAGTAACAGTCTGGGGTAGTAGAGGGTCTGTTAGACAGAAGGTAGTAACAGTCTGGGGCAGTAGAGGGTCTGTTAGAAGGTAGTAACAGTCTGGGGTAGTAGAGGGTCTGTTAGACAGAAGGTAGTAACAGTCTGGGGCAGTAGAGGGTCTGTTAGACAGAAGGTAGTAACAGTCTGGGGTAGTAGAGGGTCTGTTAGAAGGTAGTAACAGTCTGGGGCAGTAGATGGTCTGTTAGACAGAAGGTAGTAACAGTCTGGGGTAGTAGAGGGTCTGTTAGACAGAAGGTAGTGACAGTCTGGGGCAGTAGAGGGTCTGTTAGACAGAAGGTAGTAACAGTCTGGGGCAGTAGAGGGTCTGTTAGACAGAAGGTAGTAACAGTCTGGGGCAGTAGAGGGCCTGTTAGACAGAAGGTAGTAACAGTCTGGGGCAGTAGAGGGTCTGTTAGACAGAAGGTAGTAACAGTCTGGGGCAGTAGAGTGTCTGTTAGACAGAAGGTAGTAACAGTCTGGGGTAGTAGAGGGTCTGTTAGACAGAAGGTAGTAACAGTCTGGGGTAGTAGAGGGTCTGTTAGACAGAAGGTAGTAACAGTCTGGGGTAGTAGAGGGTCTGTTAGAAGGTTGTAACAGTCTGGGGTAGTAGAGGGTCTGTTAGACAGAAGGTAGTAACAGTCTGGGGTAGTAGAGGGTCTGTTAGACAGAATGTAGTAACAGTCTGGGTTGTAGAGGGTCTGTTAGACAGAAGGTAGTAACAGTCTGGGGCAGTAGAGGGTCTGTTAGACAGAAGGTAGTAACAGTCTGGGGCAGTAGAGGGTCTGTTAGAAGGTAGTAACAGTCTGGGGTAGTAGAGGGTCTGTTAGACTGAAGGTAGTAACAGTCTGGGGTAGTAGAGGGTCTGTTAGACTGAAGGTAGTAACAGTCTGGGGTAGTAGAGGGTCTGTTAGACTGAAGGTAGTAACAGTCTGGGGTAGTAGAGGGTCTGTTAGAAGGTAGTAACAGTCTGGGGTAGTAGAGGGTCCGTTAGACAGAAGGTTGTAACAGTCTGGGGTAGTAGAGGGTCTGTTAGACTGAAGGTAGTAACAGTCTGGGGTAGTAGAGGGTCTGTTAGACTGAAGGTAGTAACAGTCTGGGGTAGTAGAGGGTCTGTTAGAAGGTAGTAACAGTCTGGGGTAGTAGAGGGTCTGTTAGACAGAAGGTTGTAACAGTCTGGGGTATTAGAGGGTCTGTAGGAAGGTAGTAACAGTCTGGGGCAGTAGAGGGTCTGTTAGACAGAAGGTTGTAACAGTCTGGGGTAGTAGAGGGTCTGTTAGAAGGTAGTAACAGTCTGGGGCAGTAGACTGTCTGTTAGACAGAAGGTAGTAACAGTCTGGGGCAGTAGAGGGTCTGTTAGAAGGTAGTAACAGTCTGGGGTAGTAGAGGGTCTGTTAGACAGAAGGTAGTAACAGTCTGGGGTAGTAGAGGGTCTGTTAGACAGAAGGTAGTAACAGTCTGGGCAGTAGAGGGTCTGTTAGACAGAAGGTAGTAACAGTCTGGGGCAGTAGAGGGTCTGTTAGACAGAAGGTAGTAACAGTCTGGGGCAGTAGAGGGTCTGTTAGACAGAAGGTAGTAACAGTCTGGGGCAGTAGAGGGTCTGTTAGACAGAAGGTAGTAACAGTCTGGGGCAGTAGAGGGTCTGTTAGACAGAAGGTAGTAACAGTCTGGGGTAGTAGAGGGTCTGTTAGACAGAAGGTAGTAACAGTCTGGGGTAGTAGAGGGTCTGTTAGACAGAAGGTAGTAACAGTCTGGGGTAGTAGAGGGTCTGTTAGACAGAAGGTAGTAACAGTCTGGGGTAGTAGAGGGTCTGTTAGAAGGTAGTAACAGTCTGGGGTAGTAGAGGGTCTGTTAGAAGCTAGTAACATTCTGGGGTAGTAGAGGGTCTGTTAGAAGGTAGTAACAGTCTGGGGTAGTAGAGGGTCTGTTAGACAGAAGGTAGTAACAGTCTGGGGTAGTAGAGGGTCTGTTAGAAGGTAGTAACAGTCTGGGGTAGTAGAGGGTCTGTTAGAAGGTAGTAACAGTCTGGGGTAGTAGAGGGTCTGTTAGACAGAAGGTAGTAACAGTCTGGGGTAGTAGAGGGTCTGTTAGACAGAAGGTAGTAACAGTCTGGGGCAGTAGAGGGTCTGTTAGACAGAAGGTTGTAACAGTCTGGGGTAGTAGAGGGTCTGTTAGACAGAAGGTAGTAACAGTCTGGGGCAGTAGATGGTCTGTTAGACTGAAGGTAGTAACAGTCTGGGGTAGTAGAGGGTCTGTTAGAAGGTAGTAACAGTCTGGGGCAGTAGAGGGTCTGTTAGACAGAAGGTAGTAACAGTCTGGGGCAGTAGAGGGTCTGTTAGACAGAAGGTAGTAACAGTCTGGGGTAGTAGAGGGTCTGTTAGACAGAAGGTAGTAACAGTCTGGGGTAGTAGAGGGTCTGTTAGACAGAAGGTTGTAACAGTCTGGGGTAGTAGAGGGTCTGTTAGACAGAAGGTAGTAACAGTCTGGGGCAGTAGAGGGTCTGTTAGACAGAAGGTAGTAACAGTCTGGGGTAGTAGAGGGTCTGTTAGAAGGTAGTAACAGTCTGGGGCAGTAGAGGGTCTGTTAGACAGAAGGTAGTAACAGTCTGGGGCAGTAGAGGGTCTGTTAGACAGAAGGTTGTAACAGTCTGGTGTAGTAGAGGGTCTGTTAGAAGGTAGTAACAGTCTGGGGTAGTAGAGGGTCTGTTAGAAGGTAGTAACAGTCTGGGGCAGTAGAGGGTCTGTTAGACAGAAGGTAGTAACAGTCTGGGGTAGTAGAGGGTCTGTTAGAAGGTAGTAACAGTCTGGGGTAGTAGAGGGTCTGTTAGACAGAAGGTAGTAACAGTCTGGGGTAGTAGAGGGTCTGTTAGACAGAAGGTAGTAACAGTCTGGGGTAGTAGAGGGTCTGTTAGAAGGTAGTAACAGTCTGGGGTAGTAGAGGGTCTGTTAGAAGGTAGTAACAGTCTGGGGCAGTAGAGGGTCTGTTAGACAGAAGGTAGTAACAGTCTGGGGCAGTAGTGGGTCTGTTAGAAGGTAGTAACAGTCTGGGGTTGTAGAGGGTCTGTTAGAAGGTAGTAACAGTCTGGGGCAGTAGAGCGTCTGTTAGACAGAAGGTAGTAACAGTCTGGGGTAGTAGAGGGTCTGTTAGAAGGTAGTAACAGTCTGGGGCAGTAGAGGGTCTGTTAGACAGAAGGTAGTAACAGTCTGGGGTAGTAGAGGGTCTGTTAGAAGGTAGTAACAGTCTGGGGCAGTAGAGGGTCTGTTAGACAGAAGGTAGTAACAGTCTGGGGCAGTAGAGGGTCTGTTAGACAGAAGGTAGTAACAGTCTGGGGTAGTAGAGGGTCTGTTAGACAGAAGGTAGTAACAGTCTGGGGTAGTAGAGGGTCTGTTAGACAGAAGGTAGTAACAGTCTGGGGTAGTAGAGGGTCTGTTAGACAGAAGGTTGTAACAGTCTGGGGTAGTAGAGGGTCTGTTAGAAGGTAGTAACAGTCTGGGGCAGTAGAGGGTCTGTTAGACAGAAGGTAGTAACAGTCTGGGGTAGTAGAGGGTCTGTTAGAAGGTAGTAACAGTCTGGGGCAGTAGAGGGTCTGTTAGAAGGTAGTAACAGTCTGGGGCAGTAGAGGGTCTGTTAGACAGAAGGTAGTAACAGTCTGGGGCAGTAGAGGGTCTGTTAGACAGAAGGTAGTAACAGTCTGGGGCAGTAGAGGGTCTGTTAGAAGGTTGTAACAGTCTGGGGCAGTAGAGGGTCTGTTAGAAGGTAGTAACAGTCTGGGGCAGTAGAGGGTCTGTTAGAAGGTTGTAACAGTCTGGGGTAGTAGAGGGTCTGTTAGAAGGTAGTAACAGTCTGGGGCAGTAGAGGGTCTGTTAGTTAGACGGTAGTAACAGTCTGGGGCAGTAGAGGGTCTGTTAGTTAGAAGGTAGTAACAGTCTGGGGCAGTAGAGGGTCTGTTAGACAGAAGGTAGTAACAGTCTGGGGTAGTAGAGGGTCTGTTAGAAGGTAGTAACAGTCTTGGGCAGTAGAGCGTCTGTTAGACAGAAGGTAGTAACAGTCTGGGGTAGTAGAGGGTCTGTTAGACAGAAGGTAGTAACAGTCTGGGGCAGTAGAGGGTCTGTTAGACAGAAGGTAGTAACAGTCTGGGGTAGTAGAGGGTCTGTTAGAAGGTAGTAACAGTCTGGGGCAGTAGAGGGTCTGTTAGACAGAAGGTAGTAACAGTCTGGGGCAGTAGAGGGTCTGTTAGACAGAAGGTAGTAACAGTCTGGGGTAGTAGAGGGTCTGTTAGACAGAAGGTAGTAACAGTCTGGGGTAGTAGAGGGTCTGTTAGACAGAAGGTTGTAACAGTCTGGGGTAGTAGAGGGTCTGTTAGACAGAAGGTAGTAACAGTCTGGGGTAGTAGAGGGTCTGTTAGAAGGTAGTAACAGTCTGGGGCAGTAGAGGGTCTGTTAGAAGGTAGTAACAGTCTGGGGCAGTAGAGGGTCTGTTAGACAGAAGGTAGTAACAGTCTGGGGCAGTAGAGGGTCTGTTAGACAGAAGGTAGTAACAGTCTGGGGCAGTAGAGGGTCTGTTAGAAGGTTGTAACAGTCTGGGGCAGTAGAGGGTCTGTTAGAAGGTAGTAACAGTCTGGGGCAGTAGAGGGTCTGTTAGAAGGTTGTAACAGTCTGGGGTAGTAGAGGGTCTGTTAGAAGGTAGTAACAGTCTGGGGCAGTAGAGGGTCTGTTAGTTAGACGGTAGTAACAGTCTGGGGCAGTAGAGGGTCTGTTAGTTAGAAGGTAGTAACAGTCTGGGGCAGTAGAGGGTCTGTTAGACAGAAGGTAGTAACAGTCTGGGGTAGTAGAGGGTCTGTTAAGACAGAAGGTAGTAACAGTCTGGGGTAGTAGAGGGTCTGTTAGACAGAAGGTAGTAACAGTCTGGGGTAGTAGAGGGTCTGTTAGAAGGTAGTAACAGTCTGGGGTAGTAGAGGGTCTGTTAGACAGAAGGTAGTAACAGTCTGGGGCAGTAGAGGGTCTGTTAGACAGAAGGTAGTAACAGTCTGGGGTAGTAGAGGGTCTGTTAGAAGGTAGTAACAGTCTGGGGTAGTAGAGGGTCTGTTAGAAGGTAGTAACAGTCTTGGGCAGTAGAGCGTCTGTTAGACAGAAGGTAGTAACAGTCTGGGGTAGTAGAGGGTCTGTTAGACAGAAGGTAGTAACAGTCTGGGGCAGTAGAGGGTCTGTTAGACAGAAGGTAGTAACAGTCTGGGGTAGTAGAGGGTCTGTTAGAAGGTAGTAACAGTCTGGGGCAGTAGAGGGTCTGTTAGACAGAAGGTAGTAACAGTCTGGGGCAGTAGAGGGTCTGTTAGACAGAAGGTAGTAACAGTCTGGGGTAGTAGAGGGTCTGTTAGACAGAAGGTAGTAACAGTCTGGGGTAGTAGAGGGTCTGTTAGACAGAAGGTTGTAACAGTCTGGGGTAGTAGAGGGTCTGTTAGACAGAAGGTAGTAACAGTCTGGGGCAGTAGAGGGTCTGTTAGACAGAAGGTAGTAACAGTCTGGGGTAGTAGAGGGTCTGTTAGAAGGTAGTAACAGTCTGGGGCAGTAGAGGGTCTGTTAGACAGAAGGTAGTAACAGTCTGGGGCAGTAGAGGGTCTGTTAGACAGAAGGTTGTAACAGTCTGGTGTAGTAGAGGGTCTGTTAGAAGGTAGTAACAGTCTGGGGTAGTAGAGGGTCTGTTAGAAGGTAGTAACAGTCTGGGGCAGTAGAGGGTCTGTTAGACAGAAGGTAGTAACAGTCTGGGGTAGTAGAGGGTCTGTTAGAAGGTAGTAACAGTCTGGGGTAGTAGAGGGTCTGTTAGACAGAAGGTAGTAACAGTCTGGGGTAGTAGAGGGTCTGTTAGACAGAAGGTAGTAACAGTCTGGGGTAGTAGAGGGTCTTCTAGAAGGTAGTAACAGTCTGGGGTAGTAGAGGGTCTGTTAGAAGGTAGTAACAGTCTGGGGCAGTAGAGGGTCTGTTAGACAGAAGGTAGTAACAGTCTGGGGCAGTAGTGGGTCTGTTAGAAGGTAGTAACAGTCTGGGGTTGTAGAGGGTCTGTTAGAAGGTAGTAACAGTCTGGGGCAGTAGAGCGTCTGTTAGACAGAAGGTAGTAACAGTCTGGGGTAGTAGAGGGTCTGTTAGAAGGTAGTAACAGTCTGGGGCAGTAGAGGGTCTGTTAGACAGAAGGTAGTAACAGTCTGGGGTAGTAGAGGGTCTGTTAGACAGAAGGTTGTAACAGTCTGGGGTAGTAGAGGGTCTGTTAGACAGAAGGTAGTAACAGTCTGGGGCAGTAGAGGGTCTGTTAGACAGAAGGTAGTAACAGTCTGGGGCAGTAGAGGGTCTGTTAGACAGAAGGTTGTAACAGTCTGGGGCAGTAGAGCGTCTGTTAGACAGAAGGTTGTAACAGTCTGGGGTAGTAGAGGGTCTGTTAGAAGGTAGTAACAGTCTGGGGCAGTAGAGGGTCTGTTAGACAGAAGGTTGTAACAGTCTGGGGCAGTAGAGGGTCTGTTAGAAGGTAGTAACAGTCTGGGGCAGTAGAGGGTCTGTTAGACAGAAGGTAGTAACAGTCTGGGGTAGTAGAGGGTCTGTTAGACAGAAGGTTGTAACAGTCTGGGGTAGTAGAGGGTCTGTTAGACAGAAGGTAGTAACAGTCTGGGGTAGTAGAGGGTCTGTTAGACAGAAGGTAGTAACAGTCTGGGGCAGTAGAGGGTCTGTTAGACAGAAGGTAGTAACAGTCTGGGGTAGTAGAGGGTCTGTTAGACAGAAGGTAGTAACAGTCTGGGGCAGTAGAGGGTCTGTTAGACAGAAGGTTGTAACAGTCTGGGGTAGTAGAGGGTCTGTTAGACAGAAGGTAGTAACAGTCTGGGGTAGTAGAGGGTCTGTTAGACAGAAGGTAGTAACAGTCTGGGGTAGTAGAGGGTCTGTTAGACAGAAGGTAGTAACAGTCTGGGCTAGTAGAGGGTCTGTTAGAAGGTAGTAACAGTCTGGGGTAGTAGAGGGTCTGTTAGACAGAAGGTAGTAACAGTCTGGGGCAGTAGAGGGTCTGTTAGACAGAAGGTAGTA
This sequence comes from Salmo salar, assembly GCF_965601325.2. Classification (NCBI taxonomy): domain Eukaryota; kingdom Metazoa; phylum Chordata; class Actinopteri; order Salmoniformes; family Salmonidae; genus Salmo; species Salmo salar. The sequence goes on along the minus strand of NC_138293.1, from coordinate 93,737,042 downwards.
ACAGTCTGGGGTAGTAGAGGGTCTGTTAGACAGAAGGTAGTAACAGTCTGGGGTAGTAGAGGGTCTGTTAGACAGAAGGTAGTAACAGTCTGGGGTAGTAGAGGGTCTGTTAGACAGAAGGTAGTAACAGTCTGGGGTAGTAGAGGGTCTGTTAGACAGAAGGTAGTAACAGTCTGGGGTAGTAGAGGGTCTGTTAGACAGAAGGTAGTAACAGTCTGGGGCAGTAGAGGGTCTGTTAGAAGGTAGTAACAGTCTGGGGCAGTAGAGGGTCTGTTAGACAGAAGGTAGTAACAGTCTGGGGCAGTAGAGGGTCTGTTAGACAGAAGGTTGTAACAGTCTGGGGCAGTAGAGGGTCTGTTAGACAGAAGGTTGTAACAGTCTGGGGTAGTAGAGGGTCTGTTAGAAGGTAGTAACAGTCTGGGGCAGTAGAGGGTCTGTTAGACAGAAGGTTGTAACAGTCTGGGGCAGTAGAGGGTCTGTTAGAAGGTAGTAACAGTCTGGGGCAGTAGAGGGTCTGTTAGACAGAAGGTAGTAACAGTCTGGGGTAGTAGAGGGTCTGTTAGACAGAAGGTTGTAACAGTCTGGGGTAGTAGAGGGTCTGTTAGACAGAAGGTAGTAACAGTCTGGGGTAGTAGAGGGTCTGTTAGACAGAAGGTAGTAACAGTCTGGGGCAGTAGAGGGTCTGTTAGACAGAAGGTAGTAACAGTCTGGGGTAGTAGAGGGTCTGTTAGACAGAAGGTAGTAACAGTCTGGGGCAGTAGAGGGTCTGTTAGACAGAAGGTTGTAACAGTCTGGGGTAGTAGAGGGTCTGTTAGACAGAAGGTAGTAACAGTCTGGGGTAGTAGAGGGTCTGTTAGACAGAAGGTAGTAACAGTCTGGGGTAGTAGAGGGTCTGTTAGACAGAAGGTAGTAACAGTCTGGGCTAGTAGAGGGTCTGTTAGAAGGTAGTAACAGTCTGGGGTAGTAGAGGGTCTGTTAGACAGAAGGTAGTAACAGTCTGGGGCAGTAGAGGGTCTGTTAGACAGAAGGTAGTAACAGTCTGGGGCAGTAGAGGGTCTGTTAGAAGGTAGTAACAGTCTGGGGTAGTAGAGCGTCTGTTAGAAGGTAGTAACAGTCTGGGGCAGTAGAGCGTCTGTTAGACAGGAAGTAGAACAGGGATTATCTCTCCATCTGTCTGTACTAATGGTGGTTCAGCTCCTTTTAGTGTTTCTAGACACATTACTCTCATTACTCCCTCTAAACATCCAGGTTATACACATCCACGCACACACGCACACCATGCACACACACATACCACGCACACACACACACCAGATGCTCCAGATACTCAACTAGTCTAAAGAAGGCCAGTTTTATTGCTTCTTTAATCAGAACAACAGTTTTCAGCTGTGCTAACATAATTGCAAAAGGGGTTTCTAATGATCAATTAGCCTTTTTAAAATGATAAACTTGGATTAGCTAACACAATGTGCCTCTGGAACACAGGAGTGATGGTTGCTGATAATGGGCCTCTGTTCGCCTATGTAGATTTTCCATTAAAAAAACAGCTGTTTCCAGCTACAATAGTCATTTACAACATTAACAATGTCTACGCTGTATTTCTGATCAATGTGCTTTTCTTTCAAAAACAAGGACATTTCTAAGTGACCCCAAATGTTTGAACGGTAGTGTACCTCCAGGATGTTTTGTGTACTGGGAGTTTCCCATGGTATTCCAATGTGATTCCTGGGGCCTGCAATCTATGCTGGTATTGATTGTAGTGAACAGTCCTCCAGGGAAACAAACAGAGACTTCCTTATTTAGACCAGAACAGGAAGTAGTAACTAACATGTTTTATAAATACCATTTGTGGCAGTGTAAATGCACTGAGGTAGAGTGTTGGAAACTCCCCACAGTTCCTAAGATGTCTCCTCAAATGTTTCCCTATTCCAACCAGCTTATCTGGTTTGATGACGCTGAGGCGTGTTTGGTAAAATCCCCCCTCTTAAATGAACAGTGGTTCTATCAGCTCTCTGTTTTGTGTCCCAAATGGCACTCTATTCCCTATATAGTGCACTACTTTTGACCACCCTGGTCTATTTATAGGGAATGGAATGCCACTTGAGACACACAACCTGTGTCTGTCACTGTGTGACTGTGCTGGCAGCCTCTTCTCTCTGTGGTGAGAGACTGAGCTGAGAGCAGGCCAGGGGCCACACAGCCAGGGGCCACACAGCCAGGGGCCACACAGCCAGGGGCCACACAGCCAGAGGGCACAGAGTGAAACAGGGCCACTGATGGTTTGGCGGCAGGCCTCGGCCCCATGTAAATAAGCACTCTACTCTGGCAACCTGCTAGACAAGGCATTACCTGTGTTCTGTTCAGAAGGTGGAAACGTTTTGAAACGGGAAGGTATTACCTGTCTCTCTAAGAAGACAGATATTCATGTTGTGTTACAAAACATTTTGGGACATCATGCCCCTTACTGAACAGGGCCCAAGACTATCAGTTCTAGTCTGTCAGATGCAGGGACGAACTGCAGACACAGATTCATACGTTACATTAATAGTTAGCCACACCTCCTTCTCTAACACACCACTATCTGGTTATTTTTTGGGACTTCTTAATTTCTCTCATAAGTTCTCTGAAGGCCATTTGTTACCACTGTGTGCTGCTTAGAAATCAATGAGGAAGTAGGACAAATAAAGATTTTTTTGAGGTTGCATGACGTCAATGAAAAAGAACAATACGGTGTGACTGTTATGGAATTTGATGAATTCTGGATATAATTTACAACAGAGAAGAACCCAGTTAGCTGGAGACTCATACCCTATTCAATATATATATCTCATCCTTACAGTATGTCTCTGAATACAGTGTCTCTCTGAATGTTTAGTTTATACAATTACGGTATGATCCAGAGATATGCTTTCACCTCTCCATCCAGACCAGGTAGACCTATAGGCTGTGATGCTTCCACCTCTCCATCCAGGCCAGGTAGACCTATAGGCTGTGATGCTTCCACCTCTCCATCCAGGCCAGGTAGACCTATAGGCTGTGATGCTTCCACCTCTCCATCCAGGCCAGGTAGACCTATGGGCTGTCAGGCTTCCACCTCTCCTTCCAGGCAAGGTAGACCTATAGGCTGTGAGGCTTTCACCTCTCCATCCAGACCAGGTAGACCTATAGGTTGTGATGCTTCCACCTCTCCATCCAGGCCAGGTAGACCTATAGGCTGTGATGCTTTCACCTCTCCATCCAGACCAGGTAGACCTATAGGCTGTGATGCTTCCACCTCTCCATCCAGACCAGGTAGACCTATAGGCTGTGAAGCTTCCACCTCTCCATCCAGACCAGGTAGACCTATACGCTGTGATGCTTCCACCTCTCCATCCAGACCAGGTAGACCTATAGGCTGTGATGCTTCCACCTCTCCATCCAGGCCAGGCAGACCTATAGGCTGTGAGGCTTCCACCTCTCCATCCAGGCCAGGTAGACCTATAGGCTGTGAGGCTTCCACCTCTCCATCCAGACCAGGCAGACCTATAGGCTGTGAGGCTTCCACCTCTCCTTCCAGACCAGGCAGACCTATAGGCTGTGAGGCTTCCACCTCTCCATCCAGGCCAGGCAGACCAATAGGCTGTGAGGCTTCCACCTCTCCATCCAGGCCAGGCAGACCAATAGGCTGTGAGGCTTCCACCTCTCCATCCAGACCAGGCAGACCAATAGGCTGTGAGGCTTCCACCTCTCCATCCAGACCAGGCAGACCTATAGGCTTCCACCTCTCCATCCAGACCAGGTAGACCTATAGGCTGTGAGGCTTCCACCTCTCCATCCAGACCAGGCAGACCTATAGGCTGTGAGGCTTCCACCTCTCCGTCCAGACCAGGTAGACCTATGGGCTGTCAGGATCCCACCTCTCCTTCCTGTTGGTCGGGCTAGGGTGAAAGATGAACGTTAGGCGGCAGGCGGTGGTGTGTGGTGGGGGCAGGGCATCAGAGCAGTTTCCTGGCAATCAGAGACCTTCCCTAGGGACCTGGGGAGGAGAGGAGGGTGTGTTACATAGTGTCCTTACTGTCTTACCACATAGCTGCGCTCACTGGCTCCATACTGTCAGGTTACTGTGTTCCAAGTGGTACTCTATTCCCTATGAATTTCACTACTGTTGACCTATATGGCGGGAACAATAGTACTATATACAGTACCAGTCAAAAGTTTAGACACACCTACTCAAGGGTTTTTCTTTATTTTTACTATTTTCTACATTGCGCTTGATGGTTTTTGCAACTGCACTTGAAGAACCTTTCTGTCTTAAAGTAATGATGGACTGTCATTTCTCTTTGTTTATTTGAGCTGTTCTTGCCATAATATGGACTTGGTCTTTTACCAAATATGGCTATCTTCTGTGTACCACCCCTACCTTGTCACAACACAACTAATTGCCTCAAACGCATTAAGAAGGAAAGAAATTCCACAAATTAACTTTTAACAAGGCACACCTGTTAATTGAAATGCATTCCAGGTGACTACCTCATGAAGTTGGTTGAGAGAATGCCAAGAGTGTGCAAAGCTGTCATCAAGGCAAAGGGTGGCTACTTTGAAGAATCTAAAATCTAAAATGGATTTTGATTTGTTTAACACTTTCTTGGTTACTAGATGATTCCATGTGTTACTTCATATCTCTCCCTCTCTCTTCCCTTTTCCCTCTCTCTCTCTTTCTCCCCTTTTCCCTCTCTCCCCTTATCCATCTCTCTCTCTCCCATTCTCCACATCTCTCCCTTTCTCTCCCCTTCTCCATATCTCTCCCTCTCTCTTCCCTTCTCCATATCTCTCCCTCTCTCTTCTCTTCTCCATATCTCTCCCTCTCTCTTCCCTTCTCCATATCTCTCCCTCTCTCTTCCCTTCTCCATATCTCTCCCTCTCTCTTCCCTTCTCCATATCTCTCCCTCTCTCTTTCCTTCTCCATCCCTCTCTCTCTTCCCTTCTCCATCCCTCTCTCTCTTCCCTTCTCCATCTCTCTCTCTCTCTCTCTCTCTCCCCTTCTCTCTCTCTCTCTCTCTCTCTCGTTGGAGTGCATGCTGGGAGTGAGTCGTGAAGCAGGAGTGATTGTGAGAGCGACTGGAATTATCTTCACTCTATTGGGTTTTGGTGTGTGTATATATATGTTGATTAGTTTAGTTGTTTTAAGCGTATCTTCTCTAAATATCACTAAGCACGTATAGGGGTGGTGGGATCGTTGAGGTTGGATTTCGCGAGGGCACAACCAGCGGGTGGGGCTGGTTGCAATGGCCACTCGCGGAAGTTTGGAGTTTGAAAAACTTAGTCGGCGACATGGAGTAAAGATTCCTGCTGCGGCCGGGTGTTCAGTGGAAGAATGTAGCTTGGCAGTGGGTGCTATCATTGGGTATGATAGTATCAAATCAGCCTCAAGGATGAATAGCGCTGTAGTGATATTAATATTATGTAAATGTAATGTAAATGTGATATTCTTAGATTCCATTGAAAAGGTGAATACGATAGTTGAGAGTGGTGTTGTGTTGCGGGAGACACAGACACCGGTATTTCCGCTTATGAATCCGGCAAAGAAAGTTATACTTTCTAACGTGCCACCATTTGTTAGAGATGAAGTGTTGGAGCGAGAGTTATCTCGTCATGGTCAAATTGTATCAACAATAAAGAAGGTTCTTTTTGGATGCAAATCCCCGTTGCTGAAACATGTCGTGTCTCATAGGAGACAAGTGCATATGATTTTAAAAAAGGACACTGATGAACTGAATTTAGCATTCAGTTTTAAGATTGATGGATTTGATTATGTCTTCTACGCTTCTACTGAATCAATGAAATGCTTTGGCTGTGGAAGAGAGGGGCATTTGGTGCGTAATTGTCCCGAGAATGAGCACGCAGAGCCCGGTAGCAGCTCTAGTGCTGGTGCAGCTAACGCACCACCGCGAAGGGATGAACATGCTAAGGGTGCAGGGGAAGGGAGAAGGTGGGCAGATGTGGTAGGAAAAGTAGGAGAGGAAGGCAGTGTGGATACGGGGACAATTGGGGTAGATCAGAACAAAGAGGGAGGGGAAACAGTCGGTGAGATTGCGACTACCGTCGCTGAGGTGGTGTTGGACAATGAAATTGGAGGTCAAGAGGAGATTGAAATAATGGAAAAGGAAGCAGCTGTTTTCAAAGTACCGAGGAGTAAGAGGAAGAATGAAAGGGGTGGGGAAGGGTCTAATTCCAAGAGGAAGGTAGAGATTGATAAATCACTTGAAGATAAACAGGTTGTAGAGATGGTGGAGTTTTCTTCTGGGGAGGATAGCGAGAGTGAGTCATCTGACGCGTCACAACAAAATAGTGAGATAAATGGGGTGGAAGGGAGGTATGGGATTGGGAAGGTACGTCAATTTCTGAAGTTGACAAAAGGGAAGAAATATATGCATGATTATAATGTAACAGACTTTTTCCCTGAAAGTGAATTGTTTATTGAATCAGCAAAGTTTGACAAGCCCTGAAATTGCTAGACTCAAGAAAGTGGTAACGAGAGTGATAAGTGATGTAAATTCTAAAGAAAATGAAAGAGTTCAGTCGCAGCTTTAACTCTGTAAAGAGATGTGGTTTCTGGGTCTTCCTCTGTATTTTTTTTTCATCCATGAGCAGTTTTAAGATGTCTTCTTTAAATGTAAATGGGGCAAGAGACGTTAAAAAAAGAGCCATAGTGTATGAGTTAATTAGGGGAAAGGGAAGTGACATAATTTTTCTACAAGAAACGCATAGTAATTTGGAAAATGAAGTTATGTGGAAACAGGAGTGGGGGGGGACAGTGGTGTGTAGTCATAAAAACTCAAAAAGTGGGGGTGTGGCCATCTTGTTCTCAAAAGGGTTTTTGCCTTTGTCATATGAGGTTGAAGAGGTAGTTGAGGGGAGGTTATTAAAAGTTACAGTAAGGTATGAAAACATCACTATGTGTCTGATAAATGTATATGCCCCAGTGGTGGCAGTTGAGAGGGTATGCTTTTTAGAGACATTATCAAATACCATTGAGAAATGTAATAATGAAGATTATTTATTTATTGCTGGGGATTTTAACTGCACAGTCAGTGATTTAGATAGAAATCACAAAGAACCTCATATAGCCTCAAGGACTTTTTAAAAACGTCTCATTGTAACAAATGAACTGTGTGATATTTGGCGGAGTCAACATGGAGGCACAAGGCAGTATACCTGGGTGCATGTGAGAGAGAACACCATCTCTATGGCCAGGTTAGATAGGTTTTATTGTTTTGAGCATCAATCTCAGGTCTGTAAATCAAGTGTGATAACCCCAGTGGGATTTTCTGATCATTGTTTAATAACAGAGGTGGTGTTCATTAACGATGTAAAACCTAAAAGCGCATACTGGCATTTTAACATCACTTTATTGAGTGATGCTCACTTCAGGAAATGTTTTAGTTTTTTCTGGGAGAGGTGGAGGTCTCAAAAGGCCAGTTTTGTATCCCTTCAACAGTGGTGGGATATAGGGAAAATCCAGATTCAACAATTCTGTAAGCAATACACGAGGAATGTCACCAAGGATACCACCAGATCACTGAAAGCCCTAGAGACTGAAATAGTGGAACTCATGACGTTGGTTGAGACCACAGGAGATCGAGGCCACACTCAGGCCCTCAAGAGGAAAAAAGCTGCATTGGCAGACCTGCTGGGTATCAGAGCATAGGGGGCATTGGTGAAAAGTAAGTTTCAGGGAATCTCTGAAATGGATGCCTCATCCAAATTTTTCTTTAGTTTAGAGAAAAACAATGGACAAAGAAAAATTATTCATTCTCTCAAATAAGCTGTTGGACAAGAGCTCACTAGACCTAGTGAAATTAGAAAGAGGGCAGTAGAGTTCTATGCTGAGCTCTACAAGTGTGAATACAAAGAGGATAAAACAGTGACACAGCAGTTCCTTGATGGGCTCCCACAGGTGGCTGCAGAAGCTCAGGTTGAGCTTGAGCAACCATTGTCTTTGCAGGAGTTATACACTGCATTAACCCTTTCACACGTACCATCACACGGGGTGTGATCGTTCTACAGTGGTCCCTGAAGCGTACGATCACACCCCGTGTGATTAGAACACTAATTTAGAATGCTCATTTAGAACGGCCAGTTTCGAATGACGCAACAATCAACATTTGAGCTGGCCACACTTTTTTCAGAAACTATTTACACAAACAGTCCTTACGTAAACTATACCATGAATTAGCTAATAGCAATTACTATGTACAATTATTGAAAGTAATCCGACAATTAGTTTCAGCGCGCAGCTGGCCACACTTTTTTCAGAAACTATTTACACAAACACAGTCCTTACAAAGTTATGTCCAGAATGTGAGCAGTTTATTTTTTGATGCAATGTTCAGATATTCACAGAAGTATCTATAGCATAACACAATCATCCTAACCGGAAAAATGTAGGCTACATTTGTCCTAGCGCTGAGGAAAGATTGACGCAACACAAGCGGTCATATTTTCTAACTCTCGGCTGACATAAACTACACTATGAATTAGCTAATAGCAATTACTATTTACAATTAATCACATCACGGGTTTGCTCACCGTTGATCAAAATAATTGAGTAAAACACTTTCTAGAAATCGAAAGTAATCCGACGATTAGTTTCAGCGCGCAGCCATGCATTTTTTTCCTCACAGAAACCGAAGATAATAACAGACAAGATGAGTTCGGTCTGTTTATAGTATGCACGTTGAAGGGGTGTGTCTACTGTCGTTCACATCCCACCATTCTTTTCCAGAAGTCCTCAAAAAATGAGTGAACTCTTACTCACCTCATTTTGTTATAACATCTTTGGTCAGACGATTACGTGAAACCCAGAATGCATTGTATGTCAACAAACATGGCTCCATACACATAGCTGGAATTAGCTTAGCTCATCATAATCAGTATAACCTTCAAATAAGTATTTTACACACATAATATGTGCCCATTACAATCTATGCAAGAATCGGAATGCATGATTTGTCACCTAGAATTGAAAACATGTGAATAAAACAGTAAATACACAAATAATTACCACACAAAACATTTTCTGATGGTGATTTATTGATACAAGTGACGCATGCCGGCAGTCAATCACGTACCCTCTCACTCTGAGCCATTCAGTGTTGTTGTTTATGTATGTAGCTCGTGAGCTAAGCTGTAGCAAAAGCAATGTCTTTCAAAAGGAGACAACTCACAAATGTGGAAATTCTGGAGATTTTTTTAAATTCTGACAATGAGTCTGAGTATGAAAGTCAGGAATCAGATTCTGACAGTGACAGTGAGGAGCTGCCCCCCAACCTTGTAGCCATTGAGAACCCTGAATCTGAGGTTCCCTTGTCCACTGACGAAGTACCAGGTCCCTTTGAAGATGCTGGTGGTGATGGAGGCAGACCGACAGTGGATGAAGTACAAGAGTTCTGTGGTAGCTGGAAGGCCGCCAGCCATTTCACCCCTCCTGGCCCTGCTGTTTGCTTTGACGAGTCCCAGTCTGGAGTGCAACGCCCCTTGCCATTTCCAACTGAGGCAGAGTGCTTCAAGTTGTTTCTGACAGAGGAGCTCGTGGGAAACATAGTACAGGAGACCAATCGCTATGCCTTGGAGCTACAGGAGAAGAGAGAGCCAGGAGTGAGGGGGAAACTCGCTAAATGGGTGACAACCACAATTAGTGAAATGTATACCTTCCTGGTGACAGTCCTCCTCATGGGGATAGTAAAGAAGAACTCCCTAAGAGACTACTGGAGCACAGATCCTATGTTTGCAACTCCCTTCTTTGCCACCCTCTTTTCCCAAGACCGCTTCCTAATTCTGCTGCGATGCCTGCATTTCGTCAACAATGCTACTGCCATCCTAAGTGACCCGTTATACAAAATAAGAATTGTTCTTATCAGCCTGACATCAGCATTTGGTCGGGTCTTTGTGCCATACAAGGACCTATGCATTGATGAGTCCCTGATGTTATGGAAAGGTAGGCTGGCGTTCCGTCAATATATTCCCTCCAAAAGGCACAGGTTTGGGGTCAAGTTCTTTGTCATGTGCGACGTGAAGACAGGATATGTCCTGGATATTATAGTGTACACAGGGTCTACCACTGACATCAAACATTATGAGGGGCTTGGGGTGTCTGGGTCCGTGGTGATGACCATGCTGGCTCCTCATCTCAGCAAGGGACACACTTTGTACGTGGACAATTGGTACAGCAGTCCCACACTCTTCCAGCATCTGCTCTCCAACAGCACAGGGGCCTGTGGCACAGTCAGGTCGAACAGGAAGGGGATGCCGGCATTCGGATGCAGGAAGATGCAGAGAGGGGAGGTGGAGTTCCAGGAGAACGGTCAACAGCTGGCAGTAAAGTGGCATGACAAAAGAGACGTCCATGTCCTCTCCACTGTCCATACAGCAACCATGTCGGCCACAGGGAAGGTGGACCACCTGACGGGAGAGAGAAAGATAAAACCAGATTGTGTGCTAGACTATAACCTCAAAATGGGGGCCGTGGATAAGGCGGACATGATAAACAGCTTTGTGGAATGCACTCGGAAAACGACCAAGTGGTATAAGAAGATATTTTTCCAGCTGATCGACACTGCTGTCCTCAACGGCAGCATAGTTCACCGCCAACTAACAGGTGAGATGATTACTGAAACAGGTATTTTTGTAATTGGATGTACAGTTCACATACAAATCCATTATGCAATTACAGTGACAATATCTCACCAACCTACCCACTGCCTCATCATCCTCTAACTTTCCTCATCCTCCCCACTCCCTCATAGGTAAAGTAATTACCTACCAAAAATACAGAGAGAACCTCATGAGAGAGCTGTTGGAGGAGCACCACACCCCTCGGCGCCCCTCCACTGGGGGTCGCCCTGCTTTAGACAATCCCCTACGCCTCACTGCACGGCATTTTCCCTGCAAAGTCCCTCAAACTGCTGCTCAAGGTAGTCGCACACGGAGGCACTGCAAAGTCTGCCTGTCTGGCGCCAGGAGACGTAAGCAGAGGAAGATGACAAAATACATGTGTTTAGCTTGTGATACACCTCTATGTATTTCACCATGCTTTGAGGAGTATCACATGCTCAAGCATTATTGAGCACATCTGCAGCAATAAGTGACTGACTGACCTGACAGGTGACTTGACAGGTGACCTGCCATGATACTATGCCTTTAGAGGTGGGGGTGGAAATGCAGTTGTTGTTCAGTCACTGCATGAATATTAAATATGGGTTATGCATATTACATTTTTTGTCCTCTAGTAAAACAAGTTGTTGTTGAACCAACTACCAATACTTCAATAAAATAGACGACTATTACATATTGGCCTATGTGTTTTCTTGCTGTGTTTCCATCCAGTAAAACTGTTAAGGAGAGAACGTTAGCATACAAAAGCTGTCCTCAATCTTCAGCTCGAAAGATGTCCAGTTATGATATTGGCAAATACTGTTTGTGGTTTCTGAAAGTACAGAATAAAGAGGAATTATTAATTAGAATACAATATAAGGATATAGCAATAAAACAATATTACAAATAACATAATAAACACAGCTATAAAAATAGTTTATTGCATTGACAAAATCACAGATTTGAGTTATAACAGTAAGAAACTAACTTTTGAGCTCCACAAGGGGGCAAGGCAGGGCAGAACAGAGCCATGCTGAATAGACCAAATAAACAAACCATGGTCATATGTTTTATTTTATTTAACTAGGCAAGTCATTTAACAGCAAATTATTATTTACCTATGATGGCCTACACCGGCCAAACTCGGACAACGCTGGGCCAATTGTGCGCTGCCCTATGGGTCTCCCAATCACAGCCAGTTGTGATACAGCCTGGATTTGAACCAGGGTGTCTGTAGTGATGCCTCTAGCACTGAGATGCAGTGCCTTTGAGCGCTGCGCCACTAGGGAGTCATAAGGCCATGTAGCTTCAAAATACAACACAAGCTAATACTTCTCCGACGCAACTAGCATTGTTTTACAGAGCTAATAGAAGAATGTAGCTAGCTACCTAAGCATGATTGAATATAACACCATGAAGGTGGGCTTGGGGAATTTTGTCCGGGTCAGAAATGTCCCAAAAATGTAATTGTCCGCAAAAGTAAAAATGACTATTTTTATGTGAATGATTGAGGAGGCGGAACACACCTAAATTCAAACTGTTCTTAGAAAATAAAAACTTGTTAGAAAATCATTTGAAATTGAAGTTGAAACAGCCTATAAATAAAAACAGTCTGCGTGCTTTGGTTTGAGGGCAGCGCGGATTAAATGCACTGTTACGTAACAATCACATTCTGGAATGGAGAGAACATTCTAACATCACGTGCACAAAAAAACTCACGCTGTGGCAACCGTTAGAGATATTTGGAACTCACGCGTGAAAGGGTTAAAAGGCATGGAAAATGGAAGGGCACCAGGCATTGATGGGCTTCCCGTTGATTTGTTTAAGTCTTTTTGGGCTATGTTGGGAGAGGATTGGCTAGCAGTAGTTAATGATAGTTTAACCGGAGGGTTACTACCAATAAGCTGCAGAAGGGCTGTCCTCACCCTACTGCCCAAAAAGGGTGACCCTAGGGAGGTGAAGAACTGGAGGCCGGTGGCTTTATTGTGCACTGATTATAAGATCCTGTCAAAGGCTTTGTCCAACAGGTTGAGGGAGGTGATGGGGCAAATCATACATACGGACCAGTCCTACTGTGTTCCTGGCAGGCAGATAGGGGATAACATTTCTCTGATTCGTGATTTTTTGGACGTCTCTAGGGCTATTGGGTTGGATGCTGGTCTAATTTCAATTGATCAGGAAAAGGCATTTGACCGAGTTGAACATCAATATTTATGGCACACTTTTGAGGCGTTTGGGTTCAGCTCTGGTTTTATTGCCATGATAGAGGTGATATATGGTGACATTGAAAGTGTATTGAAAGTTAACGGTGGTTTGAGTGCTCCTTTTAAAGTGTGTAGAGGTATTAGGCAGGGATGTTCTTTGTCGGGAATGTTATATGCCATCGCTATAGAGCCACTACTAAATAGCATTAGAAGTCGCATTGAAGGGGTGTACCTTTCAAGGGATATTCCTCCTATTCGTCTCTCAGCCTATGCTGATGATGTAGTTGTTTTAGTGAAAAATCAAGCGGAGGTGGATAGTTTGAGTCTAATGGTGGATCGTTTTAGGGGAATATCCTCTGCAAAGGTAAATTGGGAAAAGAGTTGTGCTTTACAGATTGGAGAATGGTCTGGAGGGATCATGGCTTTGCCAGGGGGGCTGGAATGGTGTAAGGGAGGTTTTAAGTATCTTGGAGTGTACCTAGGAGATGAGGGGACTATGGAAAAAAAATTGGATTGGGGTGGTTGAAATGGTGGAAGGGAGGATAAGGAGATGGCGTTGGTTGCTATCTCGTATGTCATATAGGGGGCGCACTATTATAGTTAACAATGTGATTGCCTCTGCACTGTGGCATCGGTTGTCAGTTTTAGAACCACCATCTGGCCTTCTGGCTAAGATACAGGCAATAATTGTGGATTTCTTTTGGGATAAATATCACTGGGTTCCACAAAGTGTTTTGTATTTGTCAAAAGAGGAGGGGGGACAAGGTCTTGTACATCTTGCTAGGAGGGCTGCTGCTTTCCGGTTGCAGTTTATTCAAAGGTTGCTTTATGGACCGGAAAATGTGGTTTGGAGAGGGGTGACAGGTCTTGTATTACAGCAGGTTGGAGGATTAGGTTTAAAGAAAGCTTTATTTTTGGTTGATAGTAGCCAGATTTCTAGGGAGGGAATACCTCCGTTTTACAGAGGCCTTACTTAGGGTGTGGAGCATAATGAAGGTATCCAGACGAACTTCAGCGGAGTCAGTGCATTGGCTGTTGGAGGAACCTCTGGTGTATGGGGCAAGACTGGATTGCACAACTGCAGCTGTTCCACATTTTTCCAAGATTCTGGTGAAGGGCAACATCATCACCTTAAAACAGTTAATGGCCATGGCTGGGCCCGCCTTAATGGATGGAAGACGGGTGGCTGAACATTTGGGGGTGAGGTCGGAAAGGATTGTAGGACAACTGCTGGGAAGCTGCAGGAAGGCTCTGTCAGTAGAAGAGTGGGGTATGCTTCATAGCCACAAGAAGAAGGTACAAGATGAAGACGTCTCATTTCCAAGACTAGGGATTACACCAAATATCCCAGAGTCAGAAAGAAAGGCAATATTACTGGATTTGAGAGGGTTGGAAGAGGTGGGTTTGGATGAGGTGAATGAGAAAGACTTATATAGGGGGTGTGTCAAGGTGTTGAATAAAGATAAATTGAAAAATAGAAAAGACACTCCATGGAGGGTAAAATTGAGCATTGATGACAAGGTAAAGCCAGCATGGAGAGCACTGTACAAGCCACCGTTACAAAAGGGTACTGGTGATATGCAATGGAGGGTTTTGCATGTGTCATGACGTTGGCCTCTTTGAGTACAGGGAGGACAGTTGACCCCCTCCCCCCTTGCACCATCCCCCAACCTACCTCCCCCCACCCAGGCCCTGTGTGAAAGGGTTGTAAAATTCCAGAGGAGAATCTTACAACCACATGGCCCAGTTGAGACACAGAGGGGTCCCATAGAGAGACACAGGAAATTCTTCCAACTCACAGAATTGGGGAACCGAATGACATTTGTGTTCTGGAGAAGGTATGGAAGATTGGTGAAGAATCCAGCTATGAACTGGTCCGCTTGGTACAATTTTGTGATACTCAGAATAGACAATATAGCCATATTACCATAAAACGGTTTATATAATAGCCTCAGCCTTGAGACTTGCATACACATGGTTGTATAGAATGTATTAATAAGGATAAAGCTATTTGTAATACATTGAGATGCTATGTACTGATGTTAATGTGATAGAATTATATTTCTGTACCAAGCTTAACTCAGTCATCGGCACGCCCCCTGGGACACAGACAGGACCAGGTGTCATGTGACATGTTCACTATAAAACCATAGCCTGATCTACTTTAATAGACCCGGCCTCCACTCCATTGCGAGTTGGCCAATAGGTTTGACCATCCAAGTACTCTACTGAAAGTGAACTATACCACGTGGTTAACTTTTAGACTATCGATACCGACAGAATAAGAACAAGTCTTTGATATTAATTATTAGTCTGCAGCTAAGTAAATTATATCATTGAACGCGAAGACCAACGAAACATCCATTCTATGACGACATTAATGAATGTCGCTTTGAAAGATCCATTCTAACCGAGAGAGAGAGAGAGAACGCGGACAAAACTCTCCAACGGGGCGACGCTCCAACAAGGATCCCGACGACACACTGAGCGTAAATATATATTGATTGCAATTGTTCCCGAATGAGTGAGCGTTCTATTGTCAATTGTTAATATTGATGAACTCTGTGTACCTCCTCAGCTGAACATTTTATGACCCATTGTTCTACAAGACACCAGCCATGCCTGTTAGCCACTAGGGCACATTACTCTACCAATTCTTTGTGATGATAATTACTGTTTGTATACTTTATGTGAATTACTTAGTTTAGTAAATAACCTGTTGGGGCTCGGGGGCAGTATTGAGACATTTTGAAAAAAATATGTGCCCATTTTTAACTGCCTCCTACACCAACTCAGAAGCTAGGATATGCATATTATTAACACATTCGGATAGAAAACACTCTGAATTTTCTAAAACAGTTTGAATGGTGTCTGTAAGTATAACAAAACTCATATTGCAGGCAAAAACCTGTGAAAAATAGATCCAAAAAAAATGTGAATTTTGTGACTGTACTATTTAGTGTCATTGTTTTATAGATACCATAGTGAGAAAGGATTCATTTCGCAACACCTACGGCTTCCACTAGATGTCAACGATCTTTATAAAGTTGTTTGAAGCGTCTATGATAAACAGAGAGCAAATTAGAATGCGAGGAAGTTGACATGTCATCACTTCATTTTTTTGCGCCTGCGCATAAATCTGAGAAGCGTGAGTTTGTCATCATTGTTTATCTAGACATAGGATAGGTTGTGTGAAAATATTACTGATGTTTAACGTTAAAAATGGACCAAAAGATTAATGCTAAACAACATTTGACATGTTTGAACGAACGTAAATAGATTATTTACTAGGTTTTTTTAGCTTTTCGGCGTGATTTTACACCCCCCCCCCCACCACGTTTTGTGGGAGCATAATGAACGCTAAGTACTTGGTGTTATTTGGACATCAATTATGAACTTTGTCAAAAGAAACCACATTTGTTCCGGACCTGGGATGCCTTCCGGACCTGGGATGCCTGCCTTCTGATGGAGATAATCAAAGGTAAGGGGATATTTACAATGTTATTATCGATATTAGATGATGCTAACTGTATAGCATAGCTTATTGTTCTTAGCATAGCACCCCGTTTATTGCAAAATGTGATTTCCCAGTAAAGTTATTTTGAGATCTGGCCATTCGGTAGCAATTACGAGATGATAATATATTATTCTTTGAATGACAATATTATAATTTACCAATGTTTTCGAATAGTAATTTTGTTATGTTCACCGGAAGCATTTCAGAGAAGAAAAAAATCTGAATTTCACGCTACTGTAAAATGCTGTTTTTGGATATAAATATGAACTTGATGGAACAAAAAATGCATGTATTGTATAACATAATGTCCTAGGAGTGTCATCTGATGGAGATTGACAAAGGTTAGTGCATAATTCCTAGCTGGTTTCTGCTTTTGGTGACGCCTGACCTTGAATTGAAAATGGATGTTTGTACTTTTGTGGCTATGTACTGTCCTAACATAATCTAACTTTATGCTTTTGCCGTAAAGCCTCTTTGAAAATCGAACAATGTGGTTAGATTAAGGAGATGTTTATCTTTTAAATTGTGTAAAATAGTTGATTGTTTGAGAAATTGAAATTATTCGATTTTTGATGTTTTGAATTTCCAGCCTTGTTAGCAATCCCGACTCGGGGTTCATTGCTAACCTGTAGCCCCAACAGTTAAGACAATTGATGTATGGATGACTCTTAGTAAAGACTGGGTTCGTGCAGATACAACAATTTACGACGTTTGGAATGAGACTGGACGCGAGGTAAAATACACCATTTAAACCAGAAGATAATCGGCCTATACTATAATAGAATATAATATATAATGTTATAATATAGGAAAGTTATATTAGGAAAATTATAACTTTGTAATCTGAATATTTTCCTTGGTGCCCCGATCTCCTAGTTAATTACAATTAAACGATGAATCAGTTTGATCGCGTGATAATAATTACAGGGAGTTAATTGATAAACATGTCTTCAGTTTAATGGTACCCCAAAGACACGACACATGGCATCATTGCAGTTAATGCTTTTGTATCTGTTATTAACTCAGATGTTGGAGATGGATGTCCTTTTTGTAATATAAGAGAAACCATTTTTCATTGTTTTATGGAGTGTGAGAGGATAAAACCTCTTGGAAATGCTGGAGTCTTTGTTTAAAGCTGTAGGGGAGATTTTCAATAACACTGTTTTTATTTTGGGGTTTCAATATAGAAAGCAACAGAAAAAATGTCAACTGTTAAATTTTTTTTAGCAAAGATGTCAATTTTTCTGAGTAGGAAACATAAGGTAGAAACGGGATATGGGCAGGATGTAAGATGTGTTTTTAAAGGATTAGTGAAAATAAGAATAAAAGTGGATTTTGAGTTCTACTCAGCTGTGAAAGATCTCCCATTGTTTGAGGAGAAGTGGGCATACGAAGGAGCGCTTTGTTTTGTAGAGGAGGGGAAACTATTTTTTGTTGATGAAATAAGTTGAATGTATATGTTCTTTATTTTTTTTATTTTTTAAATGTTTTATGTTATTTTAGTAGTTATTTTTGTATTTTTGTAATTTTTTGGGGGAATTACATTTGGTGTTTCATTTCTGAAAAGGCAGTGTGTCATTATTTATGTTAACACTTGACTATAAAATAAAGGTTTTATAAAAACTCAAACTCTCCCCCTTCTCTCTCTCCCCCCTTCTCTCTCTCCCCTTCTCTCTCTCTCTCTCTCTCTCTCTCTCTCTCCCCTTCTCTCTCTCTCTCTCTCTCTCCCCTTCTCTCTCTCTCTCTCTCTCTCTCTCTCCCCTTCTCTCTCTCTCTCTCTCTCTCCCCTTCTCTCTCTCTCTCTCTCTCTCCCCTTCTCTCTCTCTCTCTCTCCCCTTCTCTCTCTCTCCCCTTCTCTCTCTCTCTCTCTCTCTCTCCCCTTCTCTCTCTCTCTCTCCCCTTCTCCATCTCTCTCTCTCTCGCTCTCTCTCAGGTCTCCAGTTCTCTGGGCAGTATGGAGGTGGGTCTGCAGCAGCACCTGGATCGTCTGGATGAGATCTTTGCTACGCGGGGAGACTATGTCCAGGCCTTGAGGTTCATGGGTCAGATGGCTGACAACATCATCAGACAGCTGACCTCCATGCCGGACCTCAGCAAGGCCAAGGTGGACCTGTCGGCCATCGCTGATCAGACAGATTATGTAGAGTACTATAGGTGAGAAGAGGAGAAAGACAGTCAGGCATGCAGACAGGCAGATAGGCAGGCGGGCAGACAGACAGTCAGATATGCAGACAGACAGAACGAACAGTGAAGTGCTGCTGTCACTGACCTATGTCTATTATAATTGACCTCATCGTGACTACCAGCCAGTCTGTGTCTCCTCTCACTGTAGTCAAGGCTCTAGACTGGGCCTGTTGCTCCGGCCTGACTGACTGGTGTAATCTGACACCTATATATATTGGTTTTCCAAGGCTGGTGAGTCAAGTGTGTTATAAAGTGACTGCTAGAGGGGGTACTGTACCAGTGGAGGATGCAGTATGTATTGATGAAGAGGTGTTGTTTCACTGAGGGCAGAGGGGGATGGAAGGCACTCTTTCTTTCTCTCTTATTCTTGTGCTCTCTCTCTTTCTCTCACTCCCACTACCTCTCTCGCTCTCACTCTCTCCTTTGCTTCCTTTCATTAGAACACATTTGTCTGCATTTATACAAACATTTATCCAGACAAATGTAATAGCATAGCGATTGCTTAGTGCCGCTCCTCACCCACCAAGTCTCTTCTCTATAAAGATATGTGTGGTCAATTTACTGCAGGCTATCATGGTGTGGGGTTACCAAACAGTGGTTTGGGGCCCATTCCAAGCCATTTCAATCCAATACATTCCATTCAAATGGCCGTTTCTAGACTATCTCACACTATGGATTCTCCCCTAGTTCGCCAAGTATGATGTCACTATTGCACTAGAGGTGACCGTAGGTTTGCACTTTAACCTCAATATCCCTCTTATTCAAAGCTAAAAGCGTCATGATTTTTCCACAGGGGCCAGTGCAGTGGAAACGTGGCTTTATGTAGACACCACACACACACACATACTGCAAATACACATTTACATAGAAGAAAGAGAGAGAGACAGAGAGATAATTACTTGACACATTGGAAAGAATTAACAAAAAAACAGAGCAAACTAGAATGCTATTTGGCCCTAAACAGAGAATACACAGTGGCAGAATACCTGACCACTGTGACTGACCCAAACTTAAGGAAAACTTTGACTATGTACAGACTCAGTGAGCATAGCGTTGCTATTGAAAAAGCTCTCAAGAGAAGACAGGCTATGTGCACACTGCCCACAAAATGAGGTGGAAACTGGGCTGCACTTCCTAACCTCCTGCCAAATGTATGACCACTTTAGAGACACATATTTCCCTCAGATTACACAGAGCCACAAATAATTTAAAAACAAACCCGATTTTGATAAACTCCCACATCTACTGGGTGAAACATCAGTGTGCCATCAGAGCAGAAAGATTTGTGACCCATTGTCGCAAGAAAAGGGCAACCAGTGAAGAACAAGCACCATTGTAAACACAACCTATATTTATGTTTATTTATTTTCCCTTTTGTACTTTAACCATTTGTACATCGTTACAACACTGTATATATACATAATATGACATTTTAAATGTCTTTATTCTTTTGGAACTTCTGTGAGTGTAATGTTTACTGTTCATTTTATTGTTTATTTCACTTTTGTTTATCTACTTCTCTTGCTTTGGCAATGTTAACATATGTTTAAATTGAATTTTGAGAGAGAGAGACAGAGAGGTTACTTCCTGTAGAAGACACTATAGGACATGTATTATCTATGTCCATGGATTTTGAGAGAGAGAGACAGAGAGGTTAGTTCCTGTAGAAGACACTATAGGACATGTATTATCTATGTCCATGGATTTGTTCTGTTCAATTATTAACTTAACGTACTGGAAATGACCTGCTGCAGATGAGATCTAACTAAGAGGCTAACACACACACACAGACAGACGACAGACAGACAGACAGACAGACAGACAGACAGACAGACAGACAGACAGACAGACAGACAGACAGACAGACAGACAGACAGACAGACAGACAGACAGACAGACAGACAGACAGACAGACAGACAGACAGACAGACAGACACTGCTTACTCATTCATTCACTCAAACAACCTTTCAATTCACATAAAGGTGAAATAAAGAATGGAACAGTAAACATTACACTCACACAAGTTTCAAAGGAATAAAGGCATTCTCTCTCTCTCTGAGGCACCTGATCCAAGCTTTTAGACAGAAACCTCCCCTCTAGTTTAAACTCTGTACCTGGGTCATATCTGCAGTGCCTTTGTTTTGGTGCTCGTTCCCCTCCCTTCTACCTGCTACTGCTGATCCTAGATCTGTAACACTGTGCCCTCTCTGTTCTCTAGGTGGCTGACCTACCTGTTACTGCTGATCCTAGATTTGGTTATATGCCTGGTGGCCTTTCTGGGGTTGGCAAAGCAGTCCCGGTGGCTACTCACCATGTAAGTAGTTGGTACCCACTCTGATCTGTGTCAGTAACTGGTACCCACTCTGATCTGTGTCAGTAACTGGTACCCACTCTGATCTGTGTCAGTAACTGGTACCCACTCTGATCTGTGTCAGTAACTGGTACCCACTCTGATCTGTGTCAGTAACTGGTACCCACTCTGATCTGTGTCAGTAACTGGTACCCACTTTACTCTGTGTAGAGATGATCAGCAGATATGGACAGGATAAATGTTATAACACAAACACATTAACACAAATTATCTCATCGCCCATCTCCCCTGAGATGACTACCAACCACATACAGTTACTGTAGAGCTGAGACGACTACCAACCACATACAGTAAGAGTTACTGTAGAGCTGAGACGACTACCAACCACATACAGTTACTGTAGAGCTGAGACGACTACCAACCACATACAGTAACAGTTACTGTAGAGCTGAGACGACTACCAACCACATACAGTTACTGTAGAGCTGAGACGACTACCAACCACATACAGTTACTGTAGAGCTGAGACGACTACCAACCACATACAGTTACTGTAGAGCTGAGACGACTACCAACCACATACAGTTACTGTAGAGGTGAGACGACTACCAACCACATACAGTTACTGTAGAGCTGAGACGACTACCAACCACATACAGTAACAGTTACTGTAGAGCTGAGACGACTACCAACCACATACAGTAACAGTTACTGTAGAGCTGAGGCGACTACCAACCACATACAGTTACTGTAGAGCTGAGACGACTACCAACCACATACAGTAACAGTAACTGTAGAGCTGAGACGACTACCAACCACATACAGTTACTGTAGAGCTGAGGTGACTACCAACCACATACAGTAACAGTTACTGTAGAGCTGAGGCGACTACCAACCACATACGGTAACAGTTACTGTAGAGCTGAGGCGACTACCAACCACATACGGTAACAGTTACTGTAGAGCTGAGGCGACTACCAACCACATACGGTAACAGTTACTGTAGAGCTGAGGCGACTACCAACCACATACAGTAAGTTACTGTAGAGCTGAGGCGACTACCAACCACATACAGTAACAGTTACTGTAGAGCTGAGGCGACTACCAACCACATACAGTAACAGTTACTGTAGAGCTGAGGCGACTACCAACCACATACAGTAACAGTTACTGTAGAGCTGAGGCGACTACCAACCACATACAGTAACAGTTACTGTAGAGCTGAGGCGACTACCAACCACATACAGTAACAGTTACTGTAGAGCTGAGGCGACTACCAACCACATACAGTTACTGTAGAGCTGAGGTGACTACCAACCACATACAGTTACTGTAGAGATGAGGCGACTACCAACCACATACAGTAACAGTTACTGTAGAGCTGAGGTGACTACCAACCACATACAGTAACAGTTACTGTAGAGCTGAGGCGACTACCAACCACATACAGTAACAGTTACTGTAGAGCTGAGACGACTACCAACCACATACAGTTACTGTAGAGCTGAGACGACTACCAACCACATACAGTAACAGTTACTGTAGAGCTGAGGTGACTACCAACCACATACAGTAACAGTTACTGTAGAGCTGAGGCGACTACCAACCACATACAGTAACAGTTACTGTAGAGCTGAGACGACTACCAACCACATACAGTTACTGTAGAGCTGAGACGACTACCAACCACATACAGTTACTGTAGAGCTGAGACGACTACCAACCACATACAGTTACTGTAGAGCTGAGACGACTACCAACCACATACAGTTACTGTAGAGCTGAGACGACTACCAACCACATACAGTTACTGTAGAGCTGAGACGACTACCAACCACATACAGTAACAGTTACTGTAGAGCTGAGACGACTACCAACCACATACAGTAACAGTTACTGTAGAGCTGAGGCGACTACCAACCACATACAGTTACTGTAGAGCTGAGACGACTACCAACCACATACAGTAACAGTAACTGTAGAGCTGAGACGACTACCAACCACATACAGTTACTGTAGAGCTGAGGCGACTACCAACCACATACAGTAACAGTTACTGTAGAGCTGAGGCGACTACCAACCACATACAGTAACAGTTACTGTAGAGCTGAGGCGACTACCAACCACATACAGTAACAGTTACTGTAGAGCTGAGGCGACTACCAACCACATACAGTAACAGTTACTGTAGAGCTGAGGCGACTACCAACCACATACAGTAACAGTTACTGTAGAGCTGAGGCGACTACCAACCACATACAGTAACAGTTACTGTAGAGCTGAGGCGACTACCAACCACATACAGTAACAGTTACTGTAGAGCTGAGGCGACTACCAACCACATACAGTAACAGTTACTGTAGAGCTGAGGCGACTACCAACCACATACACTAACAGTTACTGTAGAGCTGAGGCGACTACCAACCACATACAGTTACTGTAGAGCTGAGACGACTACCAACCACATACAGTTACTGTAGAGCTGAGACGACTACCAACCACATACAGTTACTGTAGAGCTGAGGTGACTACCAACCACATACAGTTACTGTAGAGATGAGGCGACTACCAACCACATACAGTAACAGTTACTGTAGAGTTGAGGTGACTACCAACCACATACAGTAACAGTTACTGTAGAGCTGAGACGACTACCAACCACATACGGTAACAGTTACTGTAGAGCTGAGGCGACTACCAACCACATACAGTTACTGCAGAGCTGAGGCGACTACCAACCACATACAGTAACAGTTACTGTAGAGCTGAGGTGACTACCAACCACATACAGTTACTGTAGAGCTGAGGTGACTATCAACCACATACAGTTACTGTAGAGCTGAGGCGACTACCAACCACATACAGTAACAGTTACTGTAGAGCTGAGGCGACTACCAACCACATACAGTAACAGTTACTGTAGAGCTGAGGCGACTACCAACCACATACAGTAACAGTAACTGTAAAGGTGGTTTCTTACCCCCTCTGGACAATGGACACAATAGCCCAGTTATATAGACTCAACACAAAACTTGACAAGAAAACACCGCACTATTCAATATCTGTGTCCAGCAGCGGAGTTAAAACAAGTCAACAACATCCCAGTAATCACCCTCATATCTCTTTCCCCTTTAATATCTCTGTCTGACTGTATCAGTGTTGTTGAACGATTCTGCTGAAGACTTCTTGTCTTCTCTCTGATGGTGTCCACTAATGTCTATCGACCGGCCTGCTCTCCAGTATGTGTACTACTATGCCCTTAACTCATTACCAAGAGCTTTCAGCCACTTTACTGCTGCTGCTGTAAGACTACCAGAGGAGAGATAGGAGCTGAAATCATCCCCAGCCTTTTTACAACCATCTGGGAGTCCTGTGTTTTCTTTCTCACTTTATTTATCTTTCTCCTCCTGTCATCTCTCTCTACCTCTCTCTGTTTCTCTCTCTACCTCTCTCTGTTTCTCTCTCTACCTCTCTCTGTTTCTCTCTCTACCTCTCCCTGTTTCTCTCTCTACCTCTCCCTGTTTCTCTCTCTACCTCTCCCTGTTTCTCTCTCTCTACCTCTCCCTGTTTCTCTCTCTACCTCTCCCTGTTTCTCTCTCTACCTCTCCCTGTTTCTCTCTCTACCTCTCCCTGTTTCTCTCTCTACCTCTCCCTGTTTCTCTCTCTACCTCTCCCTGTTTCTCTCTCTACCTCTCCCTGTTTCTCTCTCTACCTCTCCCTGTTTCTCTCTCTACCTCTCCCTGTTTCTCTCTCTACCTCTCCCTGTTTCTCTCTCTGTTTCAGGATCATGGTGTTTGGGGTGATGTCTCTGGTCCTGAGCTGGGGATCACTAGGAGCAGGCACTGCTACTGCCGTGGTGAGTGTCTGTTCTGTCCCGTCATCACCAAACATGCTCGAATTAAAAAACTGATTCAAGTGATCTCATTCTTCTGTTTTTGTGACGTCATGGTCAGGTTGTGTTCTGATTGCAAAATTATATATATTTTTTAATGTCTTTCAGTGGTTATAATCTGATTATCTGGCCAGATAACAACCAAACTATGACCTATCCTACACATACACTATCTATACAATAGTATGTGGACACCCTTTGAAATGAGTGTATTCAGGTAGTTCAGCCACACCCATTGCTGACAGGTGTATAAAATCGAGCATACATCCATACATACGCCATATACAAACATTGTCAGTAGAATGGATTTAATGAAGAGCTCAGTGACTTTCAATGTGGCACTGTCATAGGATGATACCTTTCCTCCAAGTCAGTTCATTAAATGTCTGACCTGCTAGCACTGCCCTGGTCAACTGTAAGTGCTGTTATTGTGAAGTGGAAACGTCTAGGAGCAACAACGGCTCAGCCACAAAGTGGTAGGCCACACAAGCTGGAAGAACTTGACTGGCCTGCACAGAGCCTGACCTCAACCCCATCGAACACCTTTGGGATAAATTGGAATGCCGACTGCGAGCCAGGCCTAATCACCTAACATCAGTGCCCGACCTCACTAATGCTCTTGTGGCTGAATGGAAGCAAGTCCCCACAGCAATGTTCCAACATCTAGTGGAAAGTCTTCCCAGAAGAGTGGAGGCTGTTATAGCAGCAAAGGGGGGACCAACTCCATATTAATGCCCATGATTTTGGAATGAGATGTTTGACGAGCAGGTGTCCACATACTGGCCATGTAATGTATGTGTGTCTACAGTATGTCTAGTCTTAGTGGTGTTAATGGGGCAGACTTTGTTAATAACAGGGCCATTCAGGATCCCTCTCCCCCCTCCCTCCATCCCAGAGAGGAGCCAGCATGGTGGGACTAGGATTATCCAGAGGCTGGGCAGTTGTGCTTCTGATGCAGGCTGGAGAGAGGGAGGGAGGGAGAGGGAGGAGGGAGGGATTGAGTGACATGAGGAAATCATGAGTCTACATTTATTTGACCAGAAAATACACTGCAACAATATCACAACAATAGTCAGAATTACAGTAATGCATGCAATGTTGACATCACTGACCAGTTTATCCACAACCAGCCAGCTACAGAAACCATTGTGTCTGTGTCATTATGACACAACCTTCTGGCCTAGAAAAATGACATGACCTCTGACCTAAAATAATGACACGACCTTTTGACCTAGAATAACATGATGCCACAGTAAGCATGCCACACTTCTCCAGCTGGTAATTGCAGAGTCAGTGTCTGTTGGGGGTCAGGATATAGGCTGCGTCCCAACTGGCATCCTATTCCCTACATAGTGCCCTTGTAGATAATAGGGCACCATTTGGGAGCCAGACACAGATACTGTGATGTGGTCTATGGAGATCAGGGTAGAGGTCAATCCCTAGTAGTAAAGTGTATTATCAAAACTTGTCACTGGAACATTATCAACTCCCTCGTTTTTTCCTCTGCGTTCCTCATTCTCCTCATCCGTTGATTTCTCCTGCTCAACCCAGATCATTGTTCCTCCTCCTCCTCAACCCAGATCATTGTTCCTCCTCCTCCTCAACCCAGATCATGTTCTTCCTCCTCCTCCTCAACCCAGATCATGTTCTTCCTCCTCCTCCTCAACCCAGATCATTGTTCTTCCTCCTCCTCCTCAACCCAGATCATTGTTCTTCCTCCTCCTCCTCAACCCAGATCATTGTTCTTCCTCCTCCTCCTCAACCCAGATCATTGTTCTTCCTCCTCCTCCTCAACCCAGATCATTGTTCTTCCTCCTCCTCCTCAACCCAGATCATTGTTCTTCCTCCTCCTGCTCAACCCAGATCATTGTTCTTCCTCCTCCTCCTCAACCTAGATCATGTTCTTCCTCCTCCTCCTCAACCCAGATCATTGTTCTTCCTCCTCCTCCTCAACCCAGATCATTGTTCTTCCTCCTCCTCCTCAACCCAGATCATTGTTCTTCCTCCTCCTCCTCAACCCAGATCATTGTTCTTCCTCCTCCTCCTCAACCCAGATCATTGTTCTTCCTCCTCCTCCTCAACCCAGATCATTGTTCTTCCTCCTCCTCCTCAACCCAGATCATTGTTCTTCCTCCTCCTCCTCAACCTAGATCATGTTCTTCCTCCTCCTCCTCAACCCAGATCATTGTTCTTCCTCCTCCTCCTCAACCCAGATCATTGTTCTTCCTCCTCCTCCTCAACCCAGATCATTGTTCTTCCTCCTCCTCCTCAACCCAGATCATTGTTCTTCCTCCTCCTCCTCAACCCAGATCATTGTTCTTCCTCCTCAACCCTGATCATTGTTCTTCCTCCTCAACCCAGATCATTGTTCTTCCTCCTCAACCCAGAT
Organism: Salmo salar; assembly: GCF_965601325.2. Taxonomy (NCBI): domain Eukaryota; kingdom Metazoa; phylum Chordata; class Actinopteri; order Salmoniformes; family Salmonidae; genus Salmo; species Salmo salar. Next base: position 93,709,912 of record NC_138293.1, on the reverse strand, counting down.
CATTGTTCTTCCTCCTCAACCCAGATCATTGTTGTTCCTCCTCAACCCAGATCATTGTTGTTCCTCCTCAACCCAGATCATTGTTGTTCCTCCTCAACCCAGATCATTGTTGTTCCTCCTCAACCCAGATCATTGTTGTTCCTCCTGCTCAACCCAGATCATTGTTCCTCCTCCTCCTCCTCTCCCAACAATAAGAGAGGGAGAGAAATATTTGGTAATAGAAATATAATGCCAATAGATCATGACTATATAGATTACCTCTAAACTTCTAGACATGCCATTGTATTTCTATGTATATGGCCCTCTAGCAGTGACAGTCTGAATACTGGGGATTTTTTTTGGCCTGCCAGTAATTGCTTATGCATGCACATCAACAGGCTCTCTCCCTACACACACAAACACACACGCACACGCATGCACATTCCTTGCTATCTGGGGTCCTTGATATCTTGGGACATCTAACTCTGAGGTCACCCCATTAAAGTTGAAATGTGAAATGGTAAGGGTTAAGGCTAGGGTTATGGTTAGGGCTTAGGGTTGGGATGTCCCACGGATCCCGGATAGCACTAACCACTCACACACAGAGACTGTATGCCATGGTTGGTTCTGCTACGTTCAGCACAGGTTAAAGAGGCGTGTAGACTGTTATTAACAGCCCTCTTGTGTGATCTATAGTTGATTTACTTTGACAAGATGTTATTTTCTGTCACAGCCTCCATCGACTGTCTAATAAAACAAAACAGTCATTGAGATTCTGGGAAGGGATTTGAGTCTGAAGTATTTATGACGGGTCCTCAATTTTCTTTGTTCTGTAAGATCACTGTCCATTTCGAATGGAGTTGACTCCAACACTGCACAGTATAGTGTCCTGTTTCCCTGCAGGGCACCAGTAACTTCTGACTGTATAGTGTCCTGATTCCCCTGCAGGGCACCAGTAACTTCTGACTGTATAGTGTCCTGATTCCCCTGCAGGGCACCAGTAACTTCTGACTGTATAGTGTCCTGTTTCCCCTGCAGGGCACCAGTAACTTCTGACTGTATAGTGTCCTGATTCCCCTGCAGGGCACCAGTAACTTCTGACTGTATAGTGTCCTGTTTCCCCTGCAGGGCACCAGTAACTTCTGACTGTATAGTGTCCTGTTTCCCCTGCAGAGCACCAGTAACTTCTGACTGTATAGTGTCCTGTTTCCCCTGCAGGGCACCAGTAAATTCTGACTGTATAGTGTCTTGTTTCCCCTGCAGAGCACCAGTAACTTCTGACTGTATAGTGTCCTGTTTCCCCTGCAGGGCACCAGTAACTTCTGACTGTATAGTGTCTTGTTTCCCCTGCAGGGCACCAGTAACTTCTGACTGTATAGTGTCTTGTTTCCCCTGCAGAGCACCAGTAAATTCTGACTGTATAGTGTCTTGTTTCCCCTGCAGGGCACCAGTAAATTCTGACTGTATAGTGTCCTGATTTCCCTGCAGGGCACCAGTAAATTCTGACTGTATAGTGTCCTGATTCCCCTGCAGGGCACCAGTAACTTCTGACTGTATAGTGTCTTGTTACCCCTGCAGAGCACCAGTAAATTCTGACTGTATAGTGTCTTGTTTCCCCTGCAGAGCACCAGTAACTTCTGACTGTATAGTGTCTTGTTTCCCCTGCAGAGCACCAGTGACTTCTGTGTGTCTCCAGACAAGTTCATAGCGAACAGGACCAAGGAGTTCCTCAGTGCAGGTGAGGTACCTTCCAGTTCAGGTTTTACTAATAACAGTCATAGACACAGTGATTTATGCAAGTTATCTTCACAGTCCACACTGGCTCACACTGGTCAGATAGAATCACTGGTCAGACAGAATCACTGTTCAGACAGAACCACTGTTCAGACAGAATCACTGGTCAGACAGAATCACTGTTCAGACAGAACCACTGGTCAGACAGAACCACTGGTCAGACAGAACCACTGGTCAGACAGAACCACTGGTCAGACAGAACCACTGTTTCAGAACAAATCCTACGTGTTAAGATGTGTTTATGTTGTCTTTTCTTTCTAAAATGAATGAACATAATTAGTACAGTGTGTGTTTGGGTTCATCTTCATTGGGATGAGCTTTGGTTGTTTGACTCTCTCTCTCTCTCTCTCTCTCTCTCTCTCCTCCCGCTCTCTCTCATGCTCTACAATCACCCTCCCCCTCTCTCCCTGTCCCTCTCTCTCTTCCTGTCCGTCTCTCATTCTCTCACGCTCTCTCTCTCCCCCGCTCTCTCTCTATCCCCTTCCCCCTCTCTATCTCTCTCTCTCCCTGCCACTCTCTCTCTCGCCTCGCTCTCCACTTCCATCCATCTCTCGCTCTCTTTGTCTCCCCCTCTCTCTCTCTCCCCCTTTCTCTCTCTCCTCTCACACTCTCCCCCCTCCCTCTCTCTTGCTCTCTCTCTCCCCCCTCTCTCTCCTCTCAACAGAAGTGACACACTACTACCTGTATTGCAGTCAGAGTCTACCCAACCCTTTCCAACAGGTACTGAAATCACGTTCTAACACACACACACACATGAATGATATTTTAGTTTTAAAAGTAGTTTTCCTTCATTAGTTTGATTAGTTCAGAAGCAGATGTTAATGAAAACGTCTGGGGATAAAAACAAGCAGCACTTCTAATTTTAATGACTTCAAGCCCATAACAAAAATACACTTTGATCCAAGTCCATTTTATCTGTGGGGTTTGGAGATAATTAGTGGGGTGTAGACATAGACAGTGTGTATAGTCTGCCTCAAGGACTACACAGTCCAGACACACACACACACACACACACACACACACACACACACACACACACACACACACACACACACAGAGAGAGAGAGACCAACCCCCCTCCATCCCCAAATCCCTTGTATTTATTTACCATGCCGGGGATATAACGTTCTTAAAGGGCAGCATTAATGGTCCGTGTATTGAGGTAATATACAAGCAGTAGATACACACACACACACACACACACACAGCAGTATCCATTTAAAGCTTTGTGTTATGCCTTGTTAAGTAGACACAGATAATGTGCCCTCTCATTGCTGAGCCAATGGAAATATTGTCTGTTTGTGCTAGGGATCAGAGGGGGGAGAGTGTTTTGGGGTATGTGGGGTAATCTGGATAATCTGGGGCCCTCCATCTGAAATGAACGTGTCCTCCATTAAGCGTCCATAATGACACACTTTATGACATATTTTCACTCATGTTTCCACACAACTTTGACTCTACAATTTATGTGGTGTGCATGTGGTGTGTGTGTGTGTGTCAGTCTCTGACTATCTTCCAGAGGTCTCTGACCACCATGCAGATCCAGATACAAGGACTACTGCAGTTCTCTGTACCAGTCTTCCCTACTGCTGAGGTGAGTGACCGGGACAGATACAGGGACTACTGCAGTTCTCTGTACCTGTCTTCCCTACTGCTGAGGTGAGTGACTGGGACAGATACAAGGACTACTGCAGTTCTCTGTACCTGTCTTCCCTACTGCTGAGGTGAGTGACTGGGACAGATACAAGGACTACTGCAGTTCTCTGTACCAGTCTTCCCTACTGCTGAGGTGAGTGACTGGGACAGATACAGGGACTACTGCAGTTCTCTGTACCTGTCTTCCCTACTGCTGAGGTGAGTGACTGGGACAGATACAGGGACTACTGCAGTTCTCTGTACCTGTCTTCCCTACTGCTGAGGTGAGTGACTGGGACAGATACAAGGACTACTGCAGTTCTCTGTACCAGTCTTCCCTACTGCTGAGGTGAGTGACTGGGACAGATACAGGGACTACTGCAGTTCTCTGTACCTGTCTTCCCTACTGCTGAGGTGAGTGACTGGGACAGATACAGGGACTACTGCAGTTCTCTGTACCTGTCTTCCCTACTGCTGAGGTGAGTGACTGGGACAGATACAGGGACTACTGCAGTTCTCTGTACCAGTCTTCCCTACTGCTGAGGTGAGTGACTGGGACAGATACAGGGACTACTGCAGTTCTCTGTACCTGTCTTCCCTACTGCTGAGGTGAGTGACTGGGACAGATACAAGGACTACTGCAGTTCTCTGTACCAGTCTTCCCTACTGCTGAGGTGAGTGACTGGGACAGATACAGGGACTACTGCAGTTCTCTGTACCTGTCTTCCCTACTGCTGAGGTGAGTGACTGGGACAGATACAGGGACTACTGCAGTTCTCTGTACCTGTCTTCCCTACTGCTGAGGTGAGTGACTGGGACAGATACAGGGACTACTGCAGTTCTCTGTACCAGTCTTCCCTACTGCTGAGGTGAGTGACTGGGACAGATACAGGGACTACTGCAGTTCTCTGTACCTGTCTTCCCTACTGCTGAGGTGGGGGGATGGAGCAGCCGTTAACATAGAAATAGCATTATATTTATTATATTCAGTACATATATCTCTATGGAGCTCAACATCTGGTGCTCATGGTGACAATGTTCTCTTCTCAACATGTAAGGGCAGAGCGTTAAAACGCTGTTAAAGCCCTCATGGAGATGAATGGTCAAGTCCTGCATGTCTGTTTAACATGTTAGGGTTAATTAGTGCTCTGTGCCACTGTGTATAGAAGAGTGAAATGTTATCCTTCGACTAGTGGAGTTAGGAGGACACATAGTGTTACAGGAGGACACATAGTGTTACAGGAGGACACATAGTGTTACAGGAGGACACATAGTGTTACAGGAGGACACATGGAGTTACAGGGGGACGCATGGAGATACAGGGGGACCCAGTGTTACAGGAGGACGCATGGAGTTACAGGGGGACGCATGGAGTTACAGGGGGACGCATGGAGTTACAGGGGGACGCATGGAGTTACAGGGGGACGCATGGAGTTACAGGGGGACGCATGGAGATACAGGGGGACGCATAGAGTTACAGGGGGACGCATGGAGTTACAGGGGGACGCATGGAGTTACAGGGGGACGCATGGAGTTACAGGGGGACGCATGGAGATACAGGGGGACGCATAGAGTTACAGGGGGACGCATGGAGTTACAGGGGGACGCATGGAGATACAGGGGGACCCAGTGTTACAGGAGGACGCATGGAGTTACAGGGGGACGCATGGAGTTACAGGGGGTCGCATGGAGTTACAGGGGGACGCATGGAGTTACAGGGGGACGCATGGAGTTACAGGGGGACGCATGGAGTTACAGGGGGACGCATGGAGTTACAGGGGGACGCATGGAGTTACAGGGGGTCGCATGGGGTTACAGGGGGACGCATAGAGTTACAGGGGGACGCATGGAGTTACAGGGGGTCGCATGGAGTTACAGGGGGTCGCATGGAGTTACAGGGGGACGCATGGAGTTACAGGGGGACGCATGGAGTTACAGGGGGACGCATGGAGTTACAGGGAGACGCATGGAGTTACAGGGGGACGCATGGAGTTACAGGGGGTCGCATGGGGTTACAGGGGGTCGCATGGGGTTACAGGGGGACGCATGGAGTTACAGGGTGACGCATGGAGTTACAGGGGGACGCATGGAGTTACAGGGGGACGCATGGAGTTACAGGGGGACGCATGGAGATACAGGGGGACCCAGTGTTACAGGAGGACCCATAGTGTTACAGGAGGATACATAGTGAGGTGTGTTTTTCCTTACACTATCTTTATACCTTGTCTACAGAGAGATCTTCTGGGCATCCAGCGCCTGCTGAACTCTACAGAGTTCAACCTGAACCAGTTAACAGCCCTGCTAGACTGCAGGGGGCTCCATAAGGTGAGATGATTACCCAGACACGAGAGGACGTCATGGTTACAGTCAGAATGCGTCTGTAGAATGAGAACATACCCAGAGACACTTGAATGAAAAGACAAAAGGTGCTCTTAGGTTCTTTGAAATCCCCCCAAAACTATTATCTCACAACACTCCACTTTGTGACTATACCAGCAATAGAAAAGGAGTTCTAATCTTAACAGTGAGGGTAACAGTGAGGGTGTGTTGTGTTGTAGAACTACCTGGATGGTCTGATGGGGGTGTGTTATGACGGGGTGGAGGGTCTCCTCTACCTCTGCCTCTTCTCTCTGCTGTCGGTCAGTGCCTTCTGTGTCATGCTGTGTGCCATCCCCCGGGCATGGACCCTCATCACCAGCAGGTAGGCACTGGTAACACTGTATCTGGTCTATGTGTGTTCAACCTACCTGTAACCACATCCCCAACCCCAACCTTGACCTTTACACTTAAGCCTAACCAAATAAGGACTGGGAGATTCACGGCCTAAAAGATGTTTGCTCTAGTGGTTCTATTGTGTTTATTGGTTTCAATGAACGATGTTGATGTTAGACCAGTGGAGGCTGCTGAGGGGAGGACGGCTCATAATAATGGCCGAAACGGAGAAAATGGAATGGCATCAAACACCTGGAAACCATGTGTTTGATGTATTTCATACCATTCCACCGACTCCGCTCCAGCCATTACCATGAGTCTGTCCTCCCCAATTAAGGTGTCACCAACCTCCTGTGTGCTAGAGGGCCTGGATTGTTGACGCTAGAGGGCCTGGATTGTTGACGCTAGAGGGCCTGGATTGTTGACGCTAGAGGGCCTGGATTGTTGACGCTAGAGGGCCTGGATTGTTGACGCTAGAGGGCCTGGATTGTTGACGCTAGAGAGCCTGGATTGTTGACGCTAGAGGGCCTGGATTGTTGACGCTAGAGGGCCTGGATTGTTGACGCTAGAGGGCCTGGATTGTTGACGCTAGAGGGCCTGGATTGTTGACGCTAGAGGGCCTGGATTGTTGACGCTAGAGGGCCTGGATTGTTGACGCTAGAGGGCCTGGATTGTTGACGCTAGAGGGCCTGGATTGTTGACGCTAGAGGGCCTGGATTGTTGACGCTAGAGGGCCTGGATTGTTGCTTTGGGCACCATTGTGCCCTTCCTTGAAATGAAACTAACAGAAAGCCTGGCTCTGACTGCTCTCCCCTGTGGTGATCTCAGGAACAGGGACTATGACGACATCGATGAGGAGGATCCGTTTAACCCCCAGGCCCGTCATATGGCCTTCAACCCCAGTAGAGCCAGCCATGTACACAGCTTCTGTAGCTACAGCAGCAGTCTGGACAGCCAGGCCAGTCCACACCCTCCACCACAGACTGCCGCCATCCTCCCCACCTCAGAATACATGTAAGTAGAGAGAGGAGGTGCGGTAGGGTGTCTGTCGGCCTGTGTCTGTGTGTCCCTGTCCGTATGCGTGTCCCTATCCCTGTCCGTATCTCTGTCCATGTGTGTCTGGAATAAGCAGCACTGTGTTTGTTTTATCAGATAAGTTGACTCTCTCTGTCTCGCTCTCTGTTTCTCTCTCTGTTTCTCTTTCTCTCTCTCTCTCTCTCTCTCTCTCTCTCTCTCTTTGTCTCTCTTTCTGCACCCCCCTCACTCCCTCTCTCTCTCTCTCTCTCTCTTTGTCTCTCTTTCTGCACCCCCCTCACTCCCTCTCTCTCTCTCTTTCTCTCTCTCTCTCTCTCTCTGTCTCTCTGTCTCTCTCTCCTCTCTCTCTCTCTCTCTCTCTCTCTCTCTCCACCCCCCCCTCACTCTCTCTTTCGCCCCCCCCCCCCCCCCCCCCCCCCCCCCCTCTCTATCTCTCCCCCCATGTCTCTCTCCTATAGGAATCAGTCCATGCTGTTTGGAGGGAACCCTCGTTATGAGAACGTTCCTCTGATCGGGAGGGGATCCCCGCCACCCTCGGTGCGTTGGCCACTAACATTAGAGGCCAGGTCTCTTGTTCTGGAGGCTAGGACCCTCGTGTGATGATGTCACTGACATTAACATTAACAGTGCTCCGTTCTACTGAAGGACCACAGACACACTCATGTATAGAGTTACTGTGTGTAGAGCCAGAGGCCAGACAGGTCCCTTGTTAGATAATGGCATCAACACTAACACATATTGTACTGAAGGACCGCAGACATTCTCCAAGACACCCTGCTGCCTTCACTGTGTCTACCATACAGTATTCACAACCTGACAGAAACCTCCTGTGGGCAGCAGGTAGCCTAGCGGTTAAGAGTGTTGGGTCAGTAACGGTAAGGTCACTGGTTCAAATCTCTGAGCAGACTAGGTGAAAAATCTGATGTGCCCTTGAGCAAGGCACTTAACCCTAATTGCTCCTGTAAATCTCTATGGATAAGAGAGTCTGGTCCAGATTATTGGCCCAGTCCTAAATCGTCCCCTAAAACCTATGCACTTGTGATCCACCTTGCTATCTGATAGCCTATCTGGATGTTTCATCATATTGCTTATACCAATCAAATACTCTCAGATTTCCACTAGGGTTTATTTATGGGGTCGATTTTGGATTGGCCCTTCCACTGCACATTATGGTGAAAGACTGCTCTCTGCTGGTCATGGACTGAAATACCGACAAAACACTACATGCTCTTCTCCCTTGTGCCATTATTTGGCCTGATGCTCTGATGCCGGACTGCTAATGACCCTAGAAAGAGAGGCTAGCCTGCTCATGACCCTAGAGAGAGAGGCTAGCCTGCTAATGACCCTAGAGAGAGAGGCTAGCCTGCTAATGACCCTAGAGAGAGAGGCTAGCCTGCTAATGACCCTAGAGAGAGGCTAGCCTGCTAATGACCCTAGAGAGAGAGGCTAGCCTGCTAATGACCCTAGAGAGAGAGGCTAGCCTGCTAATGACCCTAGAGAGAGAGGCTAGCCTGCTAATGACCCTAGAGAGAGAGGCTAGCCTGCTAATGACCCTAGAGAGAGGCTAGCCTGCTAATGACCCTAGAGAGAGGCTAGCCTGCTAATGACCCTAGAGAGAGGCTAGCCTGCTAATGACCCTAGAGAGAGGCTAGCCTGCTAATGACCCTAGAGAGAGGCTAGCCTGCTAATGACCCTAGAGAGAGGCTAGCCTGCTAATGACCATAGAGAGAGGCTAGCCTGCTAATGACCATAGAGAGAGGCTAGCCTGCTAATGACCCTAGAGAGAGACTAGCCTGCTAATGACCATAGAGAGAGGCTAGCCTGCTAATGACCCTAGAGAGAGACTAGCCTGCTAATGACCCTAGAGAGAGGCTACTGTAATGTTATAGTATGGCCTGACTGGTAATGTTACAGTATGGCTTGACTGGTAATGTTACGGTATGGCCTGACTGGTAATGTTACGGGATGGCCTGACTGGTAATGTTACAGTATGGCCTGACTGGTAATGTTACAGGATGGCCTGACTGGTAATGTTACAGTATGGCCTGACGGGTAATGTTACAGTATGGCCTGACTGGTAATGTTACAGTATGGCCTGACTGGTAATGTTACAGTATGGCCTGACTGGTAATGTTACGGTATGGCCTGACTGGTAATGTTACGGTATGGCCTGACTGGTAATGTTACGGGATGGCCTGACTGGTAATGTTACAGTATGGCTTGACTGGTAATGTTACGGTATGGCCTGACTGGTAATGTTACGGGATGGCCTGACTGGTAATGTTACAGTATGGCCTGACTGGTAATGTTACAGGATGGCCTGACTGGTAATGTTACAGTATGGCCTGACGGGTAATGTTACAGTATGGCCTGACTGGTAATGTTACAGTATGGCCTGACTGGTAATGTTACAGTATGGCCTGACTGGTAATGTTACGGTATGGCCTGACTGGTAATGTTACGGTATGGCCTGACTGGTAATGTTACGGGATGGCCTGACTGGTAATGTTACAGGATGGCCTGACTGGTAATGTTACAGTATGGCCTGACTGGTAATGTTACGGTATGGCCTGACTGGTAATGTTACGGTATGGCCTGACTGGTAATGTTACGGTATGGCCTGACTGGTAATGTTACAGGATGGCCTGACTGGTAATGTTACAGGATGGCCTGACTGGTAATGTTACAGGATGGCCTGACTGGTAATGTTACAGGATGGCCTGACTGGTAATGTTACAGGATGGCCTGACGGGTAATGTTACAGTATGGCCTGACGGGTAATGTTACGGTATGGCCTGACGGGTAATGTTACGGTATGGCCTGACTGGTAATGTTACGGTATGGCCTGACTGGTAATGTTACGGGATGGCCTGACTGGTAATGTTACGGGATGGCCTGACTGGTAATGTTACAGTATGGCCTGACTGGTAATGTTACAGTATGGCCTGACTGGTAATGTTACGGGATGGCCTGACTGGTAATGTTACGGGATGGCCTGACTGGTAATGTTACGGTATGGCCTGACTGGTAATGTTACGGGATGGCCTGACTGGTAATGTTACGGGATGGCCTGACTGGTAATGTTACGGTATGGCCTGACTGGTAATGTTACGGTATGGCCTGACTGGTAATGTTACAGTATGGCCTGACTGGTAATGTTACAGTATGGCCTGACTGGTAATGTTACAGGATGGCTTGACTGGTAATGTTACGGTATGGCCTGACTGGTAATGTTACGGTATGGCCTGACTGGTAATGTTACGGGATGGCCTGACTGGTAATGTTACGGTATGGCCTGACTGGTAATGTTACTTGATGTTGCTGTGAAGCAGAACCATTGTTCTAGTGCTGCTGTGTGCAGGGAGAGAATCAAAATCTACAGATTCAGAACACTTAGTCTCTTCTTACACACACGCACGCACACACGCACGCACACGCGCACAAACGCAAGCGAGACTACAGAGCACTTAAGTCTGCACAGAAGTCAAGACAAGAGTACTTGTTGTTGTACGTTTGTTCAGAGCACAGGGTGTACTGTATACCCTGCCATGAGAGGAGAGGCCCAGTGGTGGTGTTATTACAACTGAACAGCTACAATGTCAGCCGCTGTTTAATAAATGATACCGCTAACACACAGGGTCAATCTCTGGCACCAGGAAACAAGTGGGACTAGATGATACCGCTAACACACAGGGTCAATCTCTGGCATCAGGAAACAAGTGGGACTAGATGATACCGCTAACACACAGGGTCAATCTCTGGCATCAGGAAACAAGTGGGACTAGATGTTACCGCTAACACACAGGGTCAATCTCTGGCACCAGGAAACAAGTGGGACTAGATGATACCGCTAACACACAGGGTCAATCTCTGGCATCAGGAAACAAGTGGGACTAGATGATACCGCTAACACACAGGGTCAATCTCTGGCATCAGGAAACAAGTGGGACTAGATGATACCGCTAACACACAGGGTCAATCTCTGGCATCAGGAAACAAGTGGGACTAGATGATACCGCTAACACACAGGGTCAATCTCTGGCATCAGGAAACAAGTGGGACTAGATGATACCGCTAACACACAGGGTCAATCTCTGGCATCAGGAAACAAGTGGGACTAGATGTTACCGCTAACACACAGGGTCAATCTCTGGCATCAGGAAACAAGTGGGACTAGGTGATACCGCTAACACACAGGGTCAATCTCTGGCATCAGGAAACAAGTGGGACTAGATGATACCGCTAACACACAGGGTCAATCTCTGGCATCAGGAAACAAGTGGGACTAGGTGATACCGCTAACACACAGGGTCAATCTCTGGCATCAGGAAACAAGTGGGACTAGATGATACCGCTAACACACAGGGTCAATCTCTGGCATCAGGAAACAAGTGGGACTAGATGATACCGCTAACACACAGGGCCAATCTCTGGCATCAGGAAACAAGTGGGACTAGATGATACCGCTAACACACAGGGTCAGTCTCTGGCATCAGGAAACAAGTGGGACTAGATGATACCGCTAACACACAGGGTCAATCTCTGGCATCAGGAAACAAGTGGGACTAGATGTTACCGCTAACACACAGGGTCAATCTCTGGCATCAGGAAACAAGTGGGACTAGATGATACCGCTAACACACAGGGTCAATCTCTGGCATCAGGAAACAAGTGGGACTAGATGATACCGCTAACACACAGGGTCAATCTCTGGCATCAGGAAACAAGTGGGACTAGGTGATACCGCTAACACACAGGGTCAATCTCTGGCATCAGGAAACAAGTGGGACTAGATGATACCGCTAACACACAGGGCCAATCTCTGGCATCAGGAAACAAGTGGGACTAGGTGATACCGCTAACACACAGGGTCAATCTCTGGCATCAGGAAACAAGTGGGACTAGATGCTAGGAAGCTGCCATTTAAACAGATCCAATTCAGATGTGGATAGATGAAACCTATTTATTTATGAAGTGTTTTATATAAGTCATTTAGCAGACACTCTTTTCCAGAGCAACTTACAGTAGTGAATGCATACATTTCATACATTTTTTTTTCTTCTCCGTACTGGTCCCCCGTGGGAATCGAACCCACAACCCTGGCGTTGTAAACACCATGCTCTACCAACTGAGCCACACGGGACCACCGTAATATATTCCACTGGATGTTTTTAAGTTGTTGCCAATATGCAGTTGTCCATCCTATATTGTAAAAATATTATATTTTTGTACGAATGACAGAGACGAAAACCTTTTTGTGTGCCAATCATACTGGCCTTTTGTTTTTTCTACATGTACCATATAGGGTATAGGCCAGAACCTAACATATCTCTTTATGCTGTCTTAACGAACACTTTGTCATTTTACAATCCTAACCGGACATCTAACTCATATTTTGCTTCTAACTTTATTTTTGTCTTTTCTTTTACTCGCAGACATTTAGAAACAGTAAGTGTTCTGTTGTACACTATACACAACCTTACTGTACCTTTACACTTCCCTTTCTTTTGTTAAGAAGGATACTTTCCTTTGTTGTACCGCTCTCATTCTCCTTCTGCTCGTCTAATAAGAGGTGGTTCTAAGTCTTACTTGTAATTCTTAGAAGTAGTTCTTAGTTCTAATTATTGCTCTTGTAACCCTACACCTCCGGAATGAGACTGACCATTATTAACCAATCAGCTCTTTTGGTCCTGGCCACAATGTGACCTCTCTAAGCTCTGTGGCCTCTGACCTCCGGCGATGTAGTGTCCTCAGTGTGTTAACCTGTGAGTGGAACTTTTCATGTGATGTGCCCTCCCGCCACTAACCCAAATTTCGGCCACACGCCCCTTACCTTTGACCTCTGCCTGCCCTTCACCCCTGACCTGTGTCTTGCCGACTCCCCCGCTACCCTGTAGTTCAGAACACTGAGTCACACGACTCTCTAACCTACCCACCACCTAATCAAAACAAATGTCTGAAAATGTCTGCAATTTTTTTCAACGTTTGATTGATAGAAGAAACAAAATCTTTCACACAGTTATGTGATCTAACGTGTATTTTGTTCCTTCCTCCTGCAGTATTCTCCCAGAATGAGAACCACCTACCTGTCTATGACTGACGCACAGATCAGACACTTTGGGACAGACTTCCAGCAGGTATAGCTACCTACTATGGCCTACTGGTCCCCCTCAGGAAGTGTCTGTCTGGGACTACCACTGTACTGAGGAAGCTGAGTTTACAGATAACCCTGTCCATGGATGTCTCACCCTGCTCTCCTGGCCATCTGTTACTTAAATGCAGGAAGTATGGGGTCAACAACAACTCATGAACACACTGATGCTCTCAAAGTCCTGTACTGTACGTGTAGAAACCAGTAGACTACATAGAAACCTGAGTGTAAAGTGCTCTTGCATCTCTCCAAACAAACCGACACTTCAGTTATGTGTTTTCTTCAAATGTGAGTTCGTCTCGAGCCAGATCAGAAGACATGATTATTATGGACCAAGTTGAACATTTTATTTTTTTTCCTGTGAGTGACGTCACCTTTGATGGATTTCAGGGGGCCACAAATAACCAGATTGATTTCCTTCACAGCCATAGACTGTTAAATGGTTATTACATGAACTCTCTTCAGTCTTCCCCAACCTGTCATCACTATTACAAACTGTCATCTAACCAGTCTAGCATCTAGCTCCTCTCTTCAGTCTTCCCCAACCTGTCATCACTATTACAAACTGTCATCTAACCAGTCTAGCATCTAGCTCCTCTCTTCAGTCTTCCCCAACCTGTCATCACTATTACAAACTGTCATCTAACCAGTCTAGCGTCTAGCTCCTCTCTTCAGTCTTCCCCAACCTGTCATCACTATTACAAACTGTCATCTAACCAGTCTAGCATTCAGCTCCTCTTACACTTGACTACACAGCTCTTACACATTTGACACAACCCAAAGTCTTCATAATGTCTTCCCTCAGAATGATGAGTCAAACTTGATGAAAACAGATACTGTATTGTCACTTATCTTTCAGGTTATTCATTGATGTCAAGGAATAACAAATATAATGGACTTATTTTTAAATGTGACTGGAAAACAGATCATTCATTGAAATGTGATGATGTCTACACTCTTAGAGAAAAAGGTGCTGTCTAGAACCTAAAAGGGTTCTTTGGCTGTCCACATAGGAGAGCACTTGGAATAACCCTTTTTGGTTCCAAGTAGAACCCTTCTGGTTCCAGGTAGAACCTTTTGGGGTTCAATGTAGAACCCTTTCCACAGAGGGTTCTACCTGGAACCAAAAAGGGTTCTACCTGGAACCAAAAAGGGTTCTACTAGGAACCGAAAGGGATTCTCCTATGGGGACTGCCGAAGAAACCTTTTAGAACCCTGTTTTCTAAGAGTGTACTCTATATGTATGTGTAAGGGGGACTAAGGAGAAAGGATGCATGATGATGTTTCTAAAGCCTTTATTTCCTCTAACCTGTTTCTCTCTGTTCTCCTATGCTGTCATCCTGCATGCTGTGTCCTGCTCAATTCTAGCCTGGATTCCCGACTGAATATCAGTCCGTTTCTTTATTGTGTCAGTGAATCATTGAAAGGAATAAAACAAAGTGATATTCAGTTTAGGTTCCATGCCAGTTCATTTCAGGACAACACCGAGGGCTCTCCGTAGCTTGGCATCTAAACTGAATATTGCTCTGGTTCATTATTGTGTCACTTGAATCTGTGGCTGTGTTCCAATAATCTCTCACTTGTTCACTTCCCTGCATGGATTTGAAAGGAAATGACTGTCCCTCTAACCCGTGTCTACACCAATCCAATGCTTTTGAACTTGTAAGGAGTAGTGAATGAGTTCACACTTCAAGAGGATGGAGAGAGCATTGGGTTGCACCGTCTGAATTACAGTAATATTACATTTGGATTCTAGACTATAGGCCTACTGCCTGCACATTAGCATGTTAAACATTCCCTGGATAGGATGAGAGGAAACATCCACAACTGAAATGGTGTTGATGGTGAATTACTGGTAAGTATTATCACTGATGTCATGTTTATTGGATGTTTGTTTGTTTACTACGAGTTGGACACAATCACAGTAAGACACATTGTTTATGATATGAAATCAGACTTACAGTAAGTCAGTCATTCTCCCAATTCATCCCTTCAGTTCCATGTTGAATGACAAAATATACATTTGGCGAGATGTGCTATAAGCACAATGTATGCACCTGGGTCTGTTAAGACCATAGATTTATACAGTACATATAATTGGTTAAGACATGGTCAAAGAAAAGTACTGCAGGGGCCCTTAACAGTCAGATAACCCTGCATTGTACAGTCCCTTAACAGTCAGATAACCCTGCATTGTACAGTCCCTTAACAGTCAGATAACCCTGCATTGTACAGTCCCTTAACAGTCAGATAACCCTGCATTGTACAGTCCCTTAACAGTCAGATAACCCTGCATTGTACAGTCCCTTAACAGTCAGATAACCCTGCATTGTACAGTCCCTTAACAGTCAGATAACCTATCATTGTACAGTGTGAATTCTTGGTTGTGGTCATGCTTTTCTTCTTTGTTTGAAACCTGTCAACTGCTGTTTATTTTCCAAGTTTGTTAAAGTATTGGACCAGGTGTATCAATTACATTTAAAAAAAAGCTTTCTGTGTTTGTCTATTTTGCGCACACACACTGTCTGTATAAGATATACAGTCATTTATAGATTACACAATATTATACTGCACAAATACTACATGTAATTTACCAGACACTCTTATCCAGAGTGACTTATAGTTAGCTACCTTAAGATGAATGTACTAGATAGGTGATACAACCATATATTACAGTCATAGTAAGTAAAACTTTCCCTCCATAAAGCAGCTGTCACTGATAGTAAGAAAAGACAAGTGCAGGTGTACCCAAACCTATCTCAGTCATGAACTGGCATGAAGCACAAATACATGCCAGTAACAAAAGTGGTGTAGTCTGACACCTAGTGGACAGGTTGATGTTCTTGGGGTAGCCGAGCCGCCCACCACCAGGTTGATGTTCTTGGGGTAGCCGAGCCGCCCACCACCAGGTTGATGTTCTTGGGGTAGCCGAGCCGCCCACCACCAGGTTGATGTTCTTGGGGTAGCCGAGCCGCCCACCACCAGGTTGATGTTCTTGGGGTAGCCGAGCCGCCCACCACCAGGTTGATGTTCTTGGGGTAGCCGAGCCGGCCCACCACCAGGTTGATGTTCTTGGGGTAGCCGAGCCAGCCCACCACCAGGTTGATGTTCTTGGGGTAGCCGAGCCAGCCCACCACCAGGTTGATGTTCTAGGGGTAGCCGCAACGGCCCACCACCAGGTTGATGTTCTAGGGGTAGCCGCAACGGCCCACCACCAGGTTGATGTTCTTGGGGTAGCCGAGCCGCCCACCACCAGGTTGATGTTCTTGGGGTAGCCGAGCCGCCCACCACCAGGTTGATGTTCTTGGGGTAGCCGAGCCGGCCCACCACCAGGTTGATGTTCTTGGGGTAGCCGAGCCAGCCCACCACCAGGTTGATGTTCTTGGGGTAGCCGAGCCAGCCCACCACCAGGTTGATGTTCTAGGGGTAGCCGCAACGGCCCACCACCAGGTTGATGTTCTAGGGGTAGCCGCAACGGCCCACCACCAGGTTGATGTTCTTGGGGTAGCCGCAACGGCCCACCACCAGGTTGATGTTCTAGGGGTAGCCGCAACGGCCCACCACCAGGTTGATGTTCTTGGGGTAGTGAGTAGAGCAGCCAGTGAGTATACTTCCACGCAAAATATTACACACTTACCAGTGACTTACCGAGCGAACTTCAGAAAGGGTGTACCTCAAACCATACGGACGTTCGCCGAGAAAATGAAAGAGAACGTGTGTCGCGCCATGGGTGTGCGTGTGTGTGTATGTATGTATGTGTGTGTATATATATATATATATATATATATATAGGAGCGGAATCCATCCGTGACAGGTGTACACGGGAGTAAATCTGTAAATCCTCACCTCAGATGTATCCCTCTGCCGCGGAGTGATACCAATATATTACAGCGATCCAATATAGTGAAACATAACGTTTATGTCTAAGAGTTAGAAAGTGTTCCCACTACAACAAACAAATACTTAAATACATGTAATTTTGTCCTTGCAATATTTAATTGAAATACTGTAGAATTATATTCATTCCTATGGAGGACTGCTCCTACGCAAGGTTTTTCCACCTTTTAATGGGGCGATTGGTGGCTAATCGGGTGCACCACTGGGGAGTGCCAATATAACCGACAGG
This sequence comes from Salmo salar, assembly GCF_965601325.2. Classification (NCBI taxonomy): domain Eukaryota; kingdom Metazoa; phylum Chordata; class Actinopteri; order Salmoniformes; family Salmonidae; genus Salmo; species Salmo salar. The sequence continues at coordinate 93,692,480 of NC_138293.1, read as the reverse complement.
TGGTTTCAAAGGCTCTCATTGGCCGATACATAGCATGCGCAATCCAGGGTTTACATACGTCATTGGAATAAATGGACCCGTCTCGGATGCCGTACTAAACCCGGACAGGATGTGGCTTTGAATTACGTTACATGAATTTGTTAGCTAAGAACAACGACTTGTAAGCATAATGACAAAAACATGTTGCCCCAAGAAAAAATAGCTTTTGTATCAAAGTAGAGGATCGTGGCGGGGATGTGGCTACGTTATGGGAAACGTTTTCGGGAGAAAGAGTCGCCCTTCTCGAGTCACAGAACAAGACCGAGCGATTCTGGTCAGTTGTTGTTCCTAGCCTGTTTCAATAGTAGGGATGCTAGCTAGTTTGCTGGCCTGGATTAACGTTAGCTAGCTGTCTGATCTACACACTAACTTGGTAACAATGCCTGCTAGCTAACGTTAGCTAGTTGTCAACACCCAGGCGCGATCATGGGACAGTCACAGTTGTTAAAACTGTGACATGACGTCTCAAAGTGATCAACAGTAGCCAACTAACTAAATTAGATTAGCCAGTTGTGATCGCATCAGCAGTGTCTGAGCCTGCAAATGACAGGGTTTGACAGGTATTTATAGTTAACTAGCTAGGGACTGTAGCCAGCTAACTATTTTCATGGCAGAATTATATTGTAGGTAGGTAGCTAACTATCTACATGGTAAACAATGTTCCGAAAATAGTGTATTGACACGTTGTCTGGTTGTCCCGTTGTGTATGTTCAACTCTCCAGCAACTGAAACAGCAGAGAGATAAACTGAAGCACTACCAGAAGAGAGTCACCCTGCAGCTGGAGAAGGAGAGGAGTCTGGCCAAGCAGCTGCTGAAGGATGGAAAGAAAGAGTGAGACTGGATATTTCACTTGTTCAGGCATCATCTAGGCTATAGCCAGGTCCCAGATCTGTTTGTTCTGTCTTGTTGTAATGGGGTGTTACCAGGTGAAATGAAGACCGGTGCAGTTGTTGAAGTCAATGGATTAATACACGTTGCAACAGAGAACACAGAAGCAGAGCAAAATAACAAGCTGATTCTGAGCAGGCCCTTATATCCATTTCTAATCACATATGTTCTCTAAACACATGACAAAAGACATAATACAAGGCAGTGACTCATAGTCTACAGATAAAACAATAATAACCAGTGTCCTCAGAACTGGCACCTTTAGACTGGCTCCCACACTATCAGCACGTAGAACTGGCACCTTTAGACTGGCTCCCACACTATCAGCACGTAGAACTGGCACCTTTAGACTGGCTCCCACACTATCAGCACGTAGAACTGGCACCTTTAGACTGGCTCCCACACTATCAGCACGTAGAACTGGCACCTTTAGACTGGCTCCCACACTATCAGCACGTAGAACTGGCACCTTTAGACTGGCTCCCACACTATCAGCACGTAGAACTGGCACCTTTAGACTGGCTCCCACACTATCAGCACGTAGAACTGGCACCTTTAGACTGGCTCCCACACTATCAGCACGTAGAACTGGCACCTTTAGACTGGCTCCCACACTATCAGCACGTAGAACTGGCACCTTTAGACTGGCTCCCACACTATCAGCACGTAGAACTGGCACCTTTAGACTGGCTCCCACACTATCAGCACGTAGAACTGGCACCTTTAGACTGGCTCCCACACTATCAGCACGTAGAACTGGCACCTTTAGACTGGCTCCCACACTATCAGCACGTAGAACTGGCACCTTTAGACTGGCTCCCACACTATCAGCACGTAGAACTGGCACCTTTAGACTGGCTCCCACACTATCAGCACGTAGAACTGGCACCTTTAGACTGGCTCCCACACTATCAGCACGTAGAACTGGCACCTTTAGACTGGCTCCCACACTATCAGCACGTAGAACTGGCACCTTTAGACTGGCTCCCACACTATCAGCACGTAGAACTGGCACCTTTAGACTGGCTCCCACACTATCAGCACGTAGAACTGGCACCTTTAGACTGGCTCCCACACTATCAGCACGTAGAACTGGCACCTTTAGACTGGCTCCCACACTATCAGCATGTAGAACTGGCACCTTTAGACTGGCTCCCACACTATCAGCACGTAGAACTGGCACCTTTAGACTGGCTCCCACACTATCAGCACGTAGAACTGGCACCTTTAGACTGGCTCCCACACTATCAGCACGTAGAACTGGCACCTTTAGACTGGCTCCCACACTATCAGCACGTAGAACTGGCACCTTTAGACTGGCTCCCACACTATCAGCACGTAGAACTGGCACCTTTAGACTGGCTCCCACACTATCAGCACGTAGAACTGGCACCCTTGACTGGCTCCAACACTATCAGCATGTAGAACTGGCCATAACATTCAACCTTGCGCAAATCCAATCCTGTGTATTACAGAATGGAAAAGTAGAATACATTGTGTTAACCACTTAACTGCATATGCACGTTATTCATCTTAGATGTCCCATTACACTAGCAAACAGCTGGGACTACTAAGCTATATCACGTCTAGTCAAATCACCAATGCATGCATATCACCAGAATCTGACTTTTGAATTGTGTACTGACTGAATCTGATCAATGCATGACTAGCTGCTTGATGATAAACAAAATAAACACTTGTTATGTTAGGACTTGGTTTATTGTGCAGTGTGTTGTTCTTCCACTCCATAGGAAGGCACTGGTTCTTCTCAAGAAGAAGCGTTATCAGGATCAACTGCTAGACAAGACTGAGACCCAGATATCAAACCTGGAACGCATGGTGAGGCTGAGGCTCTTCTTGGGGCCTATTGTTTCATTTACTTTTATAGAGTGTAACTACATTGATGTAATGTTTTGCACAGCCAACCTCTCTTCTAAAACGTATCCTGGCCGGGTATATCTTGGATGTTCTGTATGGTGAACGCTATCTTACTTAACGTACTGATGTGTTTTTACAGGTTCAGTGCTGGGTCCTCCTATATTAACATACTGATGTGTTTTTACAGGTTCAGTGCTGGGTCCTCCTATCTTAACATACTGATGTGTTTTTACAGGTTCAGTGCTGGGTCCTCCTATCTTAATGTACTGATGTGTTTTTACAGGTTCAGTGCTGGGTCCTCCTATCTTAACGTACTGATGTGTTTTTACAGGTTCAGTGCTGGGTCCTCCTATCTTAACGTACTGATGTGTTTTTACAGGTTCAGTGCTGGGTCCTCCTATCTTAACGTACTGATGTGTTTTTACAGGTTCAGTGCTGGGTCCTCCTATCTTAACATACTGATGTGTTTTTACAGGTTCAGTGCTGGGTCCTCCTATCTTAACGTACTGATGTGTTTTTACAGGTTCAGTGCTGGGTCCTCCTATCTTAACGTACTGATGTGTTTTTACAGGTTCAGTGCTGGGTCCTCCTATCTTAACGTACTGATGTGTTTTTACAGGTTCAGTGCTGGGTCCTCCTATCTTAATGTACTGATGTGTTTTTACAGGTTCAGTGCTGGGTCCTACTATCTTAACATACTGATGTGTTTTTACAGGTTCAGTGCTGGGTCCTCCTATCTTAACGTACTGATGTGTTTTTACAGGTTCAGTGCTGGGTCCTCCTATCTTAATGTACTGATGTGTTTTTACAGGTTCAGTGCTGGGTCCTCCTATCTTAACGTACTGATGTGTTTTTACAGGTTCAGTGCTGGGTCCTCCTATCTTAATGTACTGATGTGTTTTTACAGGTTCAGTGCTGGGTCCTCCTATCTTAATGTACTGATGTGTTTTTACAGGTTCAGTGCTGGGTCCTCCTATCTTAACGTACTGATGTGTTTTTACAGGTTCAGTGCTGGGTCCTCCTATCTTAATGTACTGATGTGTTTTTACAGGTTCAGTGCTGGGTCCTCCTATCTTAACGTACTGATGTGTTTTTACAGGTTCAGTGCTGGGTCCTCCTATCTTAATGTACTGATGTTTTTACAGGTTCAGTGCTGGGTCCTCCTATCTTAATGTACTGATGTGTTTTTACAGGTTCAGTGCTGGGTCCTCCTATCTTAACATACTGATGTGTTTTTACAGGTTCAGTGCTGGGTCCTCCTATCTTAATGTACTGATGTGTTTTTACAGGTTCAGTGCTGGGTCCTCCTATCTTAATGTACTGATGTGTTTTTACAGGTTCAGTGCTGGGTCCTCCTATCTTAGCATGTAGTGTAAATGTTTTCACAGGTTCAAGACATTGAGTTTGTCCAGATCGAGATGAAAGTCATTGAGGGGCTGAAGGTTGGAAATGACTGTCTGAAGAGTATGCATGAGGTAGGGTATGGTTTGCTTCTTAGTCCACGGTTTTCTATGGGGGGAATATGCACTTCCTCAGAATACAAATGAGTCCATGACAGAATAAGCCCACATTCACAGTAACACACTCACGTGTGGTTAGGCATGCACACACACTCACACAGGTGTAAGACATTCAGCTCAGTGTTCTAAGTGTTAATGAATAAACCTTCCACTGGCATGTAACCTCTTTTATGTGATCTGCACCCCAGAAAAAAAGACTGTGTGTTAGCTAGCGTCACTGTGCACATTGTTTGAAGATTAAAGGATTAGGTTCCAAATCCCTGACTACAGCGAGCCTAGTGGTGTGACTGCTGCTGCGTATCCTGGGTTACACTGGCTGGCTGGCTGACTGGCTGACTGGCTGGCTGGCTGGCCACAACCTGCTCAGAGAATTATTCTCTTTGAGAGAAAATGTTTAATCTCTCTCTCACACACACAGAGAGAATAAGTGAACTAGAAGACTTTCTGCTCCTAACTTGACATTGTCCCTGTCTCGTCCTCTCAGGCCATGTCACTAGAGGATGTGGAGAGGATCATGGATGAGACCCAGGATGCTATAGAATACCAGAGGGTGAGTTTCTCTGTTCCCATGGTCTCGTCAATCACTTTGATATACCCCTTTTCACAGTCCCAACACTTAATCCATCCCAAGTACTTCAGTCTTCAGTGTAATGTGTGTTGCTGCCCAGCTGACATGCTCTGCTCTGGTTGATCCTACAGCAAATAGATGAGATGCTGTCAGGCTCCCTGACTCAGGAGGATGAGGATGCTGTGCTATCTGAGCTGGAGGCTATCACTCAGGTGTGTATCATACTGATCTACATCAGTCTCCTCTGGCTGTTATCTGAACTGGAGACTATCACTCAGGTTTGTATCATACTGATCTACATCAGTCTCCTCTGGCTGTTATCTGAACTGGAGACTATCACTCAGGTGTGTATCATACTGATCTACATCAGTCTCCTCTGGCTGTTATCTGAACTGGAGACTATCACTCAGGTGTGTATCATACTGATCTACATCAGTCTCCTCTGGCTGTTATCTGAACTGGAGACTATCACTCAGGTGTGTATCATACTGATCTACATCAGTCTCCTCTGGCTGTTATCTGAACTGGAGACTATCACTCAGGTGTGTATCATACTGATCTACATCAGTCTCCTCTGGCTGTTATCTGAACTGGAGACTATCACTCAGGTGTGTATCATACTGATCTACATCAGTCTCCTCTGGCTGTTATCTGAACTGGAGACTATCACTCAGGTGTGTATCATACTGATCTACATCAGTCTCCTCTGGCTGTTATCTGAACTGGAGACTATCACTCAGGTGTGTATCATACTGATCTACATCAGTCTCCTCTGGCTGTTATCTGAACTGGAGACTATCACTCAGGTGTGTATCATACTGATCTACATCAGTCCTCTGGGTATAATACCAGGAGGTAGAGGAAGAGGGTGGTGAAACAACACCTGCCATGGAGGACCAAAACGCTTCTGGTTTTCTTTTCTACCTGGTAGTTAATTGCACTTAACTGGTTTCCCAGACCTGATCAAGTCCTGTTTAACCTGTTGATAATGATGACCTGACCTGATCAAGTCCTGTTTAACCTGTTGATAATGATGACCTGACCTGATCAAGTCCTGTTTAACCTGTTTAACCGTTGTCTCCCTCTACTGCTGCAGGGAGAAGATGTAGAACTTCCAGAGGTCCCCACTGAGCCTCTACCAGAGGTCCCAGAACCAGCTGAAACAGAGCCAGGTAACGGTACTGTCTACCCTGTTACATTACCTCAATCATTATGGTGGTAGTAGTAGTACTGTCTTTACCCTGTTGCACTACCTCAATCATTATGGTGGTAAGAATTGAGTCTCACAGTAAAAGCTGATCTAGGAACAGTTTGGCCTTTTTACGTCATTTATTAATAGGATTATATGAACAGAGGGACCTGATCCTAGATCAGCACTCTTACTCTGAGACACTTTGTAGATACAGTCCCTGACCATGTTTTTTTTGTTCTCAAGAGAGAAGACCAGCAAGGAACAAGGAGAACAGAGAGATGCTGGCAGCGTAGAGACAAGACTTAACAATAACAACAGTAGCTGGAGTTAGTCCAACTGACTCAATAACAACAATATCAACAGTAGCTGTGGATGGAGCTAGTCCAACTGACAACAATAACAACAGTAGCTGTGGATGGAGCTAGTCCAACTGACTCAATAACAACAATATCAACAGTAGCTGTGGATGGAGCTAGTCCAACTGACAACAATAACAACAGTAGCTGTGGATGGAGCTAGTCCAACTGACAACAATAACAACAGTAGCTGTGGATGGAGCTAGTCCAACTGACTCAACAACAACAATATCAACAGTAGTTGTGGATGGAGCTAGTCCAACTGACAACAATAACAACAGTAGCTGTGGATGGAGCTAGTCCAACTGACTCAACAACAACAATATCAACAGTAGCTGTGGATGGAGTTAGTCCAACTGACTCAACAACAACAATAACAACAGTAGCTGTGGATGGAGCTAGTCCAACTGACTCAACAATATCAACAGTAGCTGTGGATGGAGCTAGTCCAACTGACTCAACAACAACAATAACAACAGTAGCTGTGGATGGAGTTAGTCTAACTGACTCAACAACAACAATATCAACAGTAGTTGTGGATGGAGCTAGTCCAACTGACAACAATAACAACAGTAGCTGTGGATGGAGCTAGTCCAACTGACTCAACAACAACAATATCAACAGTAGCTGTGGATGGAGCTAGTCCAACTGACTCAACAACAACAATAACAACAGTAGCTGTGGATGGAGCTAGTCCAACTGACTCAACAACAACAATAACAACAGTAGCTGTGGATGGAGTTAGTCTAACTGACTCAACAACAACAATATCAACAGTAGCTGTGGATGGAGTTAGTCCAACTGACTCAATAACAACAATATCAACAGTAGCTGTGGATGGAGCTAGTCCAACTGACTCAACAACAACAATATCAACAGTAGCTGTGGATGGAGTTAGTCCAACTGACTCAATAACAACAATAACAACAGTAGCTGTGGATGGAGTTAGTCCAACTGACAACAATAACAACAATATCAACAGTAGCTGTGGATGGAGTTAGTCCAACTGACTCAACAACAACAATATCAACAGTAGCTGTGGATGGAGCTAGTCCAACTGACAACAATATCAACAGTAGCTGTGGATGGAGCTAGTCCAACTGACAACAATAACAACAGTAGCTGTGGATGGAGCTAGTCCAACTGACAACAATAACAACAATATCAACAGTAGCTGTGGATGGAGCTAGTCCAACTGACTCAACAACAACAATATCAACAGTAGCTGTGGATGGAGCTAGTCCAACTGACTCAATAACAACAACAGTAGCTGTGGATGGAGCTAGTCCAACTGACTCAACAACAACAATATCAACAGTAGCTGTGGATGGAGTTAGTCCAACTGACTCAACAACAACAATAACAACAGTAGCTGTGGATGGAGCTAGTCCAACTGACTCAATAACAACAGTAGTTGTGGATGGAGTTAGTCAAACTGACAACAATAACAACAGTAGCTGTGGATGGAGCTAGTCCAACTGACTCAACAACAACAATATCAACAGTAGCTGTGGATGGAGTTAGTCCAACTGACTCAATAACAACAATAACAACAGTAGCTGTGGATGGAGCTAGTCCAACTGACAACAATAACAACAATATCAACAGTAGCTGTGGATGGAGTTAGTCCAACTGACTCAACAACAACAATATCAACAGTAGCTGTGGATGGAGCTAGTCCAACTGACAACAATAACAACAGTAGCTGTGGATGGAGCTAGTCCAACTGACAACAATAACAACAATATCAACAGTAGCTGTGGATGGAGCTAGTCCAACTGACTCAACAACAACAATATCAACAGTAGCTGTGGATGGAGCTAGTCCAACTGACTCAATAACAACAACAGTAGCTGTGGATGGAGCTAGTCCAACTGACTCAACAACAACAATATCAACAGTAGCTGTGTATGGAGTTAGTCCAACTGACTCAACAACAACAATATCAACAGTAGCTGTGGATGGAGCTAGTCCAACTGACTCAATAACAACAGTAGTTGTGGATGGAGTTAGTCAAACTGACAACAATAACAACAGTAGCTGTGGAGGGAGTTAGTCCAACTGACTCAACAACAACAATATCAACAGTAGCTGTGGATGGAGTTAGTCCAACTGACTCAACAACAACAATATCAACAGTAGCTGTGGATGGAGTTAGTCCAACTGACAACAATAACAACAGTAGCTGTGGAGGGAGTTAGTCCAACTGACTCAATAACAACAATATCAACAGTAGCTGTGGATGGAGCTAGTCCAACTGACTCAATAACAACAGTAGTTGTGGATGGAGTTAGTCCAACTGACAACAATAACAACAGTAGCTGTGGATGGAGTTAGTCCAACTGACTCAATAACAACAGTAGCTGTGGATGGAGTTAGTCCAACTGACTCAATATCAACAGTAGCTGTGGATGGAGTTAGTCCAACTGACTCAATATCAACAGTAGCTGTGGATGGAGTTAGTCCAACTGACAACAATAACAACAATATCAACAGTAGCTGTGGATGGAGTTAGTCCAACTGACAACAACAACATCAACAGTAGCTGTGGATGGAGTTAGTCCAACTGACTCAATAACAACAATATCAACAGTAGCTGTGGATGGAGTTAGTCCAACTGACTCAATAACAACAATATCAACAGTAGCTGTGGATGGAGTTAGTCCAACTGACTCAACAACAACAATAACAGCAGTAGCTGTGGATGGAGCTAGTCCAACTGACAACAATAACAGTAGCTGTGGATGGAGTTAGTCCAACTGACTCAACAACAACAATATCAACAGTAGCTGTGGATGGAGCTAGTCCAACTGACTCAACAACAACAATAACAACAGTAGTTGTGGATGGATCTAGTCCAACTGGCAACAATAACAACAGTAGCTGTGGATGGAGCTAGTCCAACTGACTCAACAACAACAATAACAACAGTAGCTGTGGATGGAGTTAGTCCAACTGACTCAATAACAACAATATCAACAGTAGCTGTGGATGGAGCTAGTCCAACTGACTCAACAACAACAATATCAACAGTAGCTGTGGATGGAGTTAGTCTAACTGACTCAACAACAACAATATCAACAGTAGTTGTGGATGGAGCTAGTCCAACTGACAACAATAACAACAGTAGCTGTGGATGGAGCTAGTCCAACTGACTCAACAACAACAATATCAACAGTAGCTGTGGATGGAGTTAGTCATCATGCTGGTCTCTCACTGCATGGAGGAGCAGCATCCATCCAGACTCACTCTGCTGGCCTGTCCAGTCCCTGATCCCTCTCTGTCTCGTAGAATGGAGTGCAGGTACACCAGAAGTACACATTCCTCTTCATAAAAACTTGATTGTCCCAACGTTGGACAATATGATATGTAGCAAAAACAGGAACAAATGTGTACACACACAGATGTGTACAAGCAGACACACACACACCCAGAGGCCTCCTAGGAGAACATTTGTGCTGAAGTCTCCTCTGGTCACTCTATTTTTAATGATGAATTAAACACTAAAGGGAAAATGATTGCCGTCTCAGTATATGGTTTGGATTGATTGGTAGCATGTTGTCACTGTACAAATTCCTTTATAGTTCACACGACTGAAAAATGAAGTTAGATGTAACCGAAGATAAATGTCATTTTAAAACCATTGTTTTCCATAATTAAAAGGCATAGCTGTGGCTTCCAGACAACTCTGTCTCGGTCTTTTCACCTCATCTCCTATTGTACTCTGCTAGGTCAATAACAAGCAAAACACAGCACAACTAATTACAGTATATGTCCACATTTTACTATTCATGGATCAGAAACACTATTTTAATTATTTAAGTAATATTTGATTGTTTTTTAGCAACATGGTCCCTTTTCATAAATGCTCACTGAAGACCGAATTCAGTTTGTAGTATATGATCTCACCACAAGGTGGCACTAGACACCAGTGAGAGTTCTCAGAACCAGTTTGGAGATGTAAACGTTGTTGGCAGAGAAAAGAGAGGCCCAATCCAAAATCACCCCCTATAACCTATTCAGAGAGGATTTGATTGGTATAAGCAGTATGGTGAAACTTTCCCCTAGGTCAGGGGTAGGCAGCCCTGTTCCTGGAGAGCCGCAGGATTGTGCTTTAAACCAACCTGGAAGACCAGGTGTGTTGAATTTTAGTCATTCGCTGAACTGATCAATTAGCTCAGTTGGTCAGATCAGTGATTGACTAAATTCAACACACCTGGCCTTCCAGGTCGGTTAAAGGAAATACTGCATACCTTGCGACTCTCCAGGAACAGGGTTGCCTACCCCTGAGATATGCTATCAGAGGGCAAGTTGGTCTAGGAACAGGGTTGCCTATCCCTGACCTAGCCTATCAGAGGGCAAGTTGGAGCTATTACCATATTGCTCCACTCTAGGGGTCCATTTGGGATTGGGCCGTGATGTGTGTGTGTGAGATGTTTAATCCAGGTGAGAAAGCCACTGCGTTGTTTACAGCCAGGACTACATTAAAGAGAATACTTTGAATGAACAATGAGCTAACACCAATTATCCACTCTGTGTGAACAATATCACCCACGGACGGTGCTATGGAAAACAATTAGTTTTCCCCCATGGGTTTCCTATCTTACATAATGCTATTGTTTACAGCCCTCAAACTTAACTCAGGACCTTGAAGCCAGTGCAACTGCATTTTTTACATTGTTCCCCTCTAATCAGGGACTGACTTAGACCTGGGACACCAAGTGGGTACAATTTAATTATCAGGTGGAACAGAACCAGCTGGCTCTGGACCTCATATGGTAAGAGTTGTATACCCCTTGTTAAGAAAACTTTATTGTACCCTATCAAAATATGTTTATGCAGATGATTGTATATCATTATTGTAGTGCATGTTTATATGACCAGAGGATCAGTAATTGTTGCTGTATTTAAAGAGGATACAATATGGTGGACCTGTCTGTCCGTCAAACATTGGAACACGAAGCTATGACATCATTGTGTGGGTTAGTAGAATTGTTCCACAACAGTCCACTTACTAGCCTAGTCATGGTGAGGACCTGAGTATTGGCACTGGCATCTCTCTCCCACTCTCTGGCTGCCTACCTGTCTCCCTCTCTGAGCAGTATACCACAGCTCTCTGCCTGCCTGTCTCCCTCTCTGAGCAGTATACCACAGCTCTCTGCCTGCCTGTATCCCTCTCTGAGAAGTATAACACAGCTCTCTGCCTACCTGTCTCCCTCTCTGAACAGTATAACACAGCTCTCTGCCTACCTGTCTCCCTCTCTGAGCAGTATACCACAGCTCTCTGCCTACCTGTCTCCCTCTCTGAGCAGTATACCACAGCTCTCTGCCTACCTGTCTCCCTCTGAGCAGTATACCACAGCTCTCTGCCTACCTGTCTCCCTCTCTGAGCAGTATACCACAGCTCTCTGCCTGCCTGTCTCCCTCTCTGAGCAGTATACCACAGCTCTCTGCCTGCCTGTCTCCCTCTCTGAGCAGTATAACACAGCCCTCTGCCTGCCTGTCTCCCTCTCTGAGCAGTATAACACAGCTCTCTGCCTGCCTGTCTCCCTCTCTGAGCAGTATAACACAGCTCTCTGCCTACCTGTCTCCCTCTCTGAACAGTATAACACAGCTCTCTGACTACCTGTCTCCCTCTGAGCAGTATACCACAGCTCTCTGTCTGCCTGTCTCCCTCTCTGAGCAGTATAACACAGCTCTCTGCCTACCTGTCTCCCTCTCTGAGCAGTATACCACAGCTCTCTGCCTTCCTGTCTCCCTCTCTGAGCAGTATAACACAGCTCTCTGCCTACCTGTCTCCCTCTCTGAGCAGTATACCACAGCTCTCTGCCTACCTGTCTCCCTCTCTGAGCAGTATAACACAGCTCTCTGCCTACCTGTCTCCCTCTCTGAGCAGTATAACACAGCTCTCTGCCTACCTGTCTCCCTCTCTGAGCAGTATACCACAGCTCTCTGCCTGGCTGGCTGGAGACCAAGTCAGATGTGGACTGGATTCCACCCACAAGGCTTCGGCCCACACCGCTGCTGCCCTGAAGCCAGAACTGTAGGCCTCCTACTGTTGGTGACTAGCTGATCAGGAACAGGAAGTCTGGTTCCCTGAAGCCAGAACTACAGACCTCCTACTGCTGGTGACAAGCTGATCAGGAACAGGAAGTCTGATTCACATGCCTGTGAAAGGTAGTCTTCTAATGTTGTGGGCATCTTCCTTCGTTAGCTATGCTGGCTCCTTGTAGAATGGATCATCTCTCTATGTAAAAAACATTGTAGCCATAATGGTGGGTGTGTACCACACAACAGTATCCTCCACTGAAATTGTCACATTATGAGACATCTAGGACACTTAATGAAAACATTCCCTGGTGTTATTTTCCAGCAGTAACTGACCGTTTCAATTATACTTCCCCTGTGAGAAAAGGGCTTGTGTCCTTCACCAGGCCTTTGTTCAGTTTCATACAGTCTGAATTGGTGTTACATGACTTATGACTTGTAGGATTGGTATGTGAGGCTATTGATTTTGTTTGGTAACAAATATTTCCATGATGATAGTGATTTAAAAAAAAAAAAGTAATCGTCATTCTTTGTTTTAAATATTTTTGTGATGTTTAATTTCACTATATCACCTGAAGTGTAGATGCAGTCATACAGTCCCTGTAGAAAGTCTACAGCCCCCTTGGATTTATTCACATCTTAATGTGTTACAAAGTGAGATTAAAAATTATACTTTTTTGTTTTATGTCAGCAAGCTACACAAAACACAAAATAAATGTTAAAGATGAATGAAAAATATAACATCTTGATTAGATAAAATAAATAATAAAATGCCATCTACACACAATACATAATAAAGTGAAAACATCTTTGTAGAACATTTAGTACATTTATTGAAAATGAAATACAGATATCTAATTTACATAAGTATTCACACTGCTGAGTCAATACTTTGTAGAAGCACCATTGGCAGCGATTACAGAGGTGAGTCTTTCTAGGTAAGTCTCATTAAAGTTTTCCACACCTGAATTGTGCAACATTTGCCCATTCTTTTTTTCAATGTGTTGTCAAGTCTTTCCATAGATTTCAAGCAGATTGTAACTTGGCCAATCAGGAACAGTCACTGTCTTCTTGGTAAACTACTCCGCTGTATATTTGGCTTTGTGTTTTAGGTTATTGTCCTGCTGAAAGGTGAATTCCTCTCCCAGTGTCTGGTGTAAAGCAGACTGAAGCAGGTTTTCCTCTAGGATTTTGCCTACGCTTAGCTCCATCCCATTTCTTTTCATCCTGAAAAACTGACCAGTATTTGCCGATGTCAAGCATACCCATAACATGATGCAGACACTACCATGCTTGAAAATAAGGAGGTAGTTACTCAGTGATGTGTTGTTGGATTTGCCCCAAACATAATGCTTTGCATTTAGGCCAAAAGGTGTATTCATTTGCCATGTTTTTTGCAGTATTACTTTAGTGTCTTATTGCATACAAGATGCATGTTTTGGAATATTTGTATTCCTGAATATTTATATTCTTCTTTTCACTCTGTCAATTAAGTGAGTATTGTGGAGTCACTACAATGTTGTTGGTCTATCCTCAGGTTTCTACCATCACAGCCACTGTACTCTAACTGTTATAAAATCACCAATAGCCTCAAGGTGACATCCCTAAGCACTTTTCTTCCTGTCCTGCAGCTCAGTTCTTGAAGGAGGACTGCATCTTTGATGTCTGGGTGGCTTAATACATCATCCACAGCATAGTTATTAGCTTGACCATGCATAAAGAGATATCCAAAGTCTGATTTGTTATCCTAATCACTGCCCTTTGAGGCTTTCGAACAGCCCCCTTGTCTTTGTAGTTGAATCTGTGCTTGAAATGTAATACTTGATTGAGGGATCTTACAGATGTGTGTAAGGGGGACAGAGGAAGGGTTAGTCAATCATAAATCTTGTCAAACCCTATTATTTCACACTGAGTGAGTCCATATAATTTATAATTTAGTAAAAAACATTTTTGTTTTTTACAATGAAATCTATTTTAATCCCACTTTGTAATGCAACAAAATTTGAAAAAAGTTCAAGGGGACGTAGACTTTCTATAGGCACTGTATATATTTATAAAATATAAAGCTTTATAGAACTATAATAAATTCTAGCCACCGTGCTTCTGCAATGCTTGCTGTTTGGGGTTTTAGGCTGGGTTTCTGTATAAACACTTTATAAATACATTTGGCGTTATAAATCAATTTGATTTGAAATCGATGTCAGAAATTCAAATGAATAATGCAACTAGTTTAACATATTTGGGCAGAGAGAGAGGGGAGAGGCGGTGTTTCAGAGAAGGCGGGTGGTGCTCTTGTAATTGGAAAAGCTCCGATGTGACAAGAAGCTTTGGCGAACACCGCAGAGGTTGAGTGCGTGAGAGGGATTCGAGTGGGCGCAACCGACCTAGAGAATCTTCCGTTTACTGTCTCTTTCTTTCAGGCACACGTACCTTCGTGGTCAATCGCATCACATCTTCTCTTCGTTTAGGCTACTCTCTCTACCCATTCGGCGTATTTCACTCGGATAACTTCTCTCTAAAGGAAAATACTGTTTATGGTTTTGACCGAAGATTTCAAGATGTCTCGCACCGACGAGGTTCACCGCATAACGGAGAATGTCTACAAGGTAAGCTTCTACAACTATAAAAAGTTTGATGCCACACGTTATTGACAGACGATATAGACCTACTCATAATATAAGTTCTGTAAATATTTTGGAATGTGTTTTTATTAGTGATTTAATTGCATTTTTGCCCTCCCCCCCCCCCCCCCCCCCCAATTCGGTGAGCATCTTGAACGGCGATTAGAATCTCTATTCACTCGGTGAGAATTCCCGAGGGATCATTCGAAGCTCTTTATTGAAAGTCTTCCCTGTTCAATTATATT
This sequence comes from Salmo salar, assembly GCF_965601325.2. Classification (NCBI taxonomy): domain Eukaryota; kingdom Metazoa; phylum Chordata; class Actinopteri; order Salmoniformes; family Salmonidae; genus Salmo; species Salmo salar. The sequence continues at coordinate 93,677,124 of NC_138293.1, read as the reverse complement.
GGCCTACTTTTCTGAGTAAATGTACTTTTCAAAATTACGACCTACCTCCCCAATGACATGCTATGAGTTATTATATGTATTTTACAGTCAATAGCAACGCGTAGCTTTCATTTTGTTGCCGTCGGTTGGGCATCAGGTTGGACTACATTTCTACAGTAAAATCAGCGCTTCTCGGCACAGTCGTACAATATAGGCTACACGCCACTGTTCAGACATGTCATACTGCGCTATGCTTCTGCCATAATAGCTAGATCATGTTTGTAATACGTTCAGGCCCCATATTATGTTTGTGTGAGACTGAACATCTAATGGACAGGCTACATATGACACACGCCGTGGCACAGTCACATTTAATCAATAGATTCATTACACATTAACTTCTTTGAATGTATTTCATGTTGGCACCCTACTGTGTGTGTGTGTGTGTGTGTGTGTGAGGGACATTCCTACACATTTGTGTTTGGTTGACAGGGCAGGAAGGAGGAGGAGGTAGAGGTAGGGCAGCTAGCAGGCTGTGTTGTAACAGGTACTTCAAACATTTGCCCTGGGGATTTCAACACCACAAAACCTGTTCAGCAAAAATAAGCCTGGGCTGGAGCCTCTGTCTTAGTTTCATATTGGGAAGAGCTTCTTTCCAGGCGTTCATATTCCATTGATTACCTAAGAGAACAGCCCACCGACTGATCCACTAGGACAGCTAGATCTGACTGTATATTACTAGCTAGTTCAGGGTTTCTCAGTCGGTCCTGGGGCTTTAGAAAACTAATAAATCCTAGCCACCGTGCTTCTACATCTGCATTGCTTGCTGTTGGGGGTTTTATGCTGGGTTTCTATATACGCACGTTGTGACATCTGCTGATGTAAAAAGGGCTTTATAAATACATTTGATTCGAAATCAAAGTCAGAAATTCAAATCAATAATGCAACTAGTTTAACATATTTGGGCAGAGAGAAGGGGAAAGAAAGAGTGAGGAGAGGCGGTGTTTCAGAGAAGGCGGGGGTCCTGGGCCCTCCTGGGTGCACATTTCGTTTTTTTGCCCCAGCACTACACAGCTGATTCAAATAACCAACTCATCATCAAGCTTTGAATATATGAATCAGCTGTGTAGTGCTGGGACAACAAAACGTGTAAGGGGGGGCAGGACCAAGTTTGGGAAACCCTGAACTAGTTGACACCTGAAGGCTGAGATTTCAGATGGGAACAGAACCTTCCTTTTACACTGCATGGTCTAGAGCTCTAGGCCTATAGGAAATGGACTAGCTTACAGAATATGGAAGGGCCTTGGGGTTTGGACCTGAAACAATGTATTTTGTTGTAGTGGGGGGTGTGCACATATACGCCTACAGAAAGACCTGGACTAAAACACTCAGTCAAGTTGTAACCATTTTAAAATATGCTACGGGTCTCAACTACCACATGTTGTCTGCCATAGGGCTCAAGTTGACTTCCTTGTGCTTGGCATCAGGGCTTGAACCTTTTTAATGAAACACCTGGTGCGTGGTTGTTGTGGAATGCTAACACAACTCTCTGGTTATGAGGTACTAAGAACTTCCTGTTACACATGGAATCACATCACTATGATTCTACACACACAGCCTCCATGTTCTCCTCTCAGCTTTTCAAGGTGGAGAGACCATGGCAGTGTTAGTAGGGCCCACCTTAGAAAAAGGTTTGGCAAAAGAAACCAAATCTTTGTTCTTATTGGTTATTGTTCAATTTCTACCATCTATGTTTCAAACTCCTTCAAACCTTTTTCTCCCTACTGAACACCACCCAAACCCCAACATCCAACTAACCACCCATTTGCCCTGTTCACTGCAGTGCACTGACTCCCATACACCCCCTCTTCTCTCAGCCTTCACCAGGCACAGTTCTACTCTGAAAGAAGGACATGTAGGATCCCAGAATAGGGCTGAGAGGAGCTGAGGTCTCTCTCTCTGTTCTTCTGGGAATCTGTCAGACGTCAGAAAGGAGGCCAGATGACGAGAGGCTGGGAGGGAGTTGCTTCTTTTAGAGACCCTGAAGGAGGGAGGGAGGCAGGGAAGTGTTTGTTCTCTGGATGGATACACACCTGGTACTGTTTGAGTCTCTATATATGCACTTTGATGAATCATTAGTCCTCCAGTGTTGATAATGATGCCTCCTGGCCCTGTGTAGTAGTGGCCCTGTGTAGTAGTGGCCCTGTGTAGTAGTGGCCCTGTGTAGTAGTGGCCCTGTGTAGTAGTGGATGAGGTTTTCTCTGTCATACGGAGGTATAGAAGAACCTTCACATGTGGCACAATGCAGGTGTCAGTAACCCTGCTCACCAGGCTGTGACCCCCTCCAGCTGTCTGTGTGTCTCTGGGGCCCAGGCCTCCTGTCACATACCCTGACTGGCCCGGGTACGGGTGAAGTCATGGAGGGGCGGCATGGAGAGACGGGGTCTGCTGTGGTTGAAGACGCTAGCTAGGCCCTCTTCCATGGTAGACTGATCTGATTGGAGAGACAGGGCAGATGTTCCATGGTAGAGTGATCTGATTGGAGAGACAGGGCAGATCTTCCATGGTAGCGATGTGACTGTCTCTGGCTATGGGTGAGGGTATTGTGAGATGGAGGCCCAATACCATGGTAGAATAACCTGACCTGCATGGTGAAGGCATGGAGACACTAGCCAGGCGCTCTTCTATGGTAAAGTGATATTTCTGGAGATACGGACCCACTGTCGTGGTAGACTGATCTAGCTAAAATTAAAGAAGTCTCGAGGTATTGCTCACCTGAGTACCTTATGATAAGCTGCAGACCACATTATCTACCAAGAGATTTCTCGTCTGTATTATTCGTAGCCGTCTATTTACCATCACAAAACGAAGCTGGCACTAAGACCGCACTCAACCAGCTGTATAAGGCCATAAGCAAAGAAGAAAATGCTCACCCAGAAGCGAAGCTCCTAGTGGCCGGGGACTTTAATGCAGGCAAACTTAAATCAGTTTTACCATATTTTTACCAGCATGTCACATGTGCAATAAGGGGGAAAAAATCCTACACCACCTTTACTCCACACATAGAGATGCATACAAAGCTCTCGCTCGCCCTCCATTTGGCAAATCTGACTGTAATTTTATCCTCCTGATTCCTGATTACAAGCAAAAACGAAAGCAGGAAGTACCAGTGACTCGCTCAATACGGAAGTGGTCAGATGATGCGGATGCTACACTACAGCACTGTTTTGCTAGCACAGACTGGAATATGTTCCGGGATTCATCCAATGGCATTGAGGAATACACCACCTCAGTCATCGGCTTCATAAATAAGTGCATTGATGACGTTGTCCCCACAGTGACTGTACGTACATATCCCAACCACAAGCCATGGATTACAGGCAACATCCACATCAAGCTAAAGGCTAGAGCTGCCGCTTTCAAGGAGCGGGAGACTAATCCGGACGCTTATAAGAAATCCTGCAATGCCCTCAGACGAACTATCAAACAAGCAAAGCGTCAAAACAGGATTAAGATTGAATCCTACTACACCGGCTCTGATGCTCGTCGGATGTGGCAGGGTTTGAAAACTATTACGGACTACAAAGGGAAACCCAGACGCGAGCTGCCCAGTGACGCGAGCTGCCCAGTGACGCGAGCCTACCAGACGAGCTAAATGCCTTTTATGCTCACTTCAAGGCAAACAACACTGAATCATGCACGAGAGCACCAGCTGTTTTGTATGACTGTGTGATAACGTAGCCGATGTGAACAAAACCTTTAAACAGGTCAAAATTCACAAAGCCGCGGGGCCAGACGGATTACCAGGATGTGTACTCAAAGCACGCGTGGACCAACTGTCAAGTGTCTTCAATGACATTTTCATCCTTTCCCTGACCGAGTCTGTAATACCTACATGTTTCAAGCAGACCACCATAGTCCCTGTGCCCAAGGAAGCAAAGGTAACCTGCCTAAATGATTACCGCCCCGTTGCACTCACGTCGGTAGCCATGAAGTGCTTTGAAAGGCTGGTCATGGCTCACATCAACAGCATCCTCCCGGACACCCTAGACCGACTCCAATTCGCATACCATCCCAACAGATCAACAGATGACGCAATCTCAATCGCACTCCACACGGCCCTTTCTCACCTGGACAAAAGGAACACCTATGTGAGAATGCTGTTCACTGACTACAGCTCAGCGTTCAACACCTTAGTGCCCACGAAGCTCATCACTAAGCTAAGGACCCTGGGACTAAACACCTCCCTCTGTAACTGGATCCTGGGCTGCCCCCAGGTGGTAAGAGTAGGCAACAATACGTCTGCCTCGCTGATCCTTAACACTGGGGCCCCTCAGGAGTGTGTACTTAGTCCCATCCTGTATTCCCTGTTCACCCACGACTGTGTGGCCAAGCACGACTCCAACACCATCATGAAGTTTGCTGACGACACAACAGTGGTAGGCCTGATCACCGACAATGACGAGACGGCCTATAGGGAGGAGGTCAGAGAACTGGCAGTGTGGTGCCACGACAACAACCTCTCCCTTAATGTGAGCAAGACAACGGAGCTGATTGTGGACTAGAGGAAAAGCAGGGCCGAACAGGCCCCCATTAACATTGACGGGGCTGTAGTGGAGCGGGTCGAGAGTTTCAAGTTCCTTGGTGTCCACATCACCAACAAACTATCATGGTCCAAACATACCAAGACAGTTGTGAAGAGGGCACGACAAAACATTTTCCCCCTCAGCAGACTGAAAAGATTTGGCATGGGTCCCCAAATCCTCAAAAGGTTCTTCAGCTGCACCATCGAGAGCATCCTGACCGGTTGCATCACCGCCTGGTATGGCAACTGCTCGGCATCTGACCGTAAGGCGCTACAGAGTGTGAACGGCCCAGTACATCACTGGGGCCAAACTTCCTGCCATCCAGGACCTATATAATAGGCGGTGTCAGAGGAAAGCCCATAAAATTGTCAGTCTCCAGTCACCCAAGTTATAGACTGTTTTCTCTGCTACCGCACGGCAAGCGGTACCAAGTGCCAAGTCTAGGACCAAAAGGATCCTCAACAGCTGCCACCCCCCAGCCATTAGCCTGCTGAACAATTCATAAAAATCGCCACTGGACAATTTACCAGGTCCATTTCCATGGTAGAATGATGTATAAACTGCCTAGCTTTACATGCTCTGAGGGGATGGAGAGTTTGAAGGCCTCTTAAATGGCAGCTTGATCTCCTCTGACAGGAGAGGGGGACCCACTAGCCATGACAGACTGACCTGCCTCTGGCTCTGCTGTGGGTGAAGTACTTGTATTTATTAAGGTTCGCCATTGGGCAGCAGCTATTCTTCCTGGGGTCCAAACACATTAAGGCAATTTTTTTTCATTTGCACATTGTCTTTCGTTCGCTTGTAAATGTCCAAACTCACCAAAAATGACATTCGGTAGCTCCTACCTACATTTACAAGCGAATGTGAACGAGAGACATTGTGCAAAGGAATAAAGTTTTGACGCATGCTTGTCTGCTCTGGAGCAGCATGTGTACACGCTGTGACTGTCTAGAGTCGCTAGGGCAACGGGCCTACCTGCTCTGCTGAAGGAGATGAAGGAGGAGCAGACGGGCTGAGAATGGAGAGGAGAAAAAACATAAGGAAATCAAAAGCTAGCAGCGACAGCTGTACAGAACGCCTCCACAGGGCTTTGACTTCTCAAACACAGCAGAAAGCCAAAACAATATAATGCCGCGTCACCTTAATAATTCAGTAACTTACTTAGATAACTAGCAAGTTACACTTAGGGGTCGTGTTACACCTAAGCCGGTAATACCATAAATCCCGGGATGAGTGAAGGACGATGTGAAAATCTGGATACCGCCCAACACTAGCTAGCTACCGTTGTCGACCAAGCCCCTTCTTCTGTGGGGTTTATCGTGGCTGTCATCCAACATTATTATACATTAACGCCACCTACTGTACTGGAGTGCCCCCGCCTTCCGTCTGTCCTAGTTTAAACATGGACCAATAGAAGATCAGAGGGGTTCCTGCACATGCAGAAACGCCCCTGCGGCCCTGAATTGCAGGCCGCAATTACACCATCAGAACTGACACTGTCAGAGTAGATGTTACACATAAATGGTGGTCAACAACAGCTTTTCTATGAGTGTAGTATAGGTGAAGGCATGGAGACAGGCCCACTGGCCGTGGTCGTGTCACCTGACTGGCCGTGTCACCTGACTGGCCGTGTCACCTGACTGGCCGTGTCACCTGACTGGCCGTGTCACCTGACTGGCCGTGCACCTGACTGGCCGTGTCACCTGACTTGATGACTGGCGGCCCGCTGGCGTGGCGTGTCACCTGACTGGCCGTGGTCGTGTCACCTGACTTGACTGGGTTTGAACTCCACTCTCCATACTGTTTCCTGTCTCCTACTAGTCTGGGGTTTCCCCAAGCCTCATTGGTTATGAGCAGGACTGGGGATTGATTGTGATATGGTTTAGGAGACATTTGAATCCTGCTGGGTCGTTTCACTACAGGATGCATTAGCGCGGTATGGGGACGCTGCACTGGGTGGAGGAGATGCCAACACGCTGTTGTGACTCACATGCCACCGCTGTGTGTTTGTGTGTGTGCGTCAGAGTACAGGGCAGGGTTTGTAAGCACAGCAGTGTGTGTGTGTGGGAATCTCATTGTGGCACTGTTTGTTCAGTAAAGGGGCACTCCTTGGTTTGAGTCCCTACATGAGTACAGGGCAGGGTTTGTAAGCACAACAGTGGGTGTGTTGGAATCTCAAGCTCTACCTCAGGGATGGGCATGTGGCCCACGACCCCCCCTTTTGTAGTGGATTCATCTCCCAAAACATAATAAAACAGACTTTTATTTGTATTTACTCAGTCGGGTTCTCAACTTACTGTTGAGAGGTAGAATACCCAAGGTGCAATTTCAAAATAAAATGCTTATCTTATGTCAGTCACGAGCAGTCACTCAATGAGCCATGTCAGCTAACATGTTTTGGATTGGTAAGTTAGTATAGCCAGCTTTCTAAAATTGTAGTAATTATGATCGAATTACCGACTGGGGAGCCCCCATAGATTTTTGTTAGTTACTCTCACTCAGATATCATAATAAAAACGAAAAAATCTTCTCTCCGCCCCATGGCAAAATGTGTATAATTGCAAAAAACTTAAAACTGCAACATTTTCTCTACACCCCATGGCAAAATGTGTTGAATTTAAATGAACTTAAAACATCTCTCTCTACTGTCAATCCTGACACTCACAGGCTTAGTAAGGCTTTCTGAGATCAGGGGAGGCTCCAGACTGACACTCATAGCCCAGGTTTGGTGAGTGTCTGTGCATGTTTGCATACGTCTGATCTCCACCAGGCCAGCTTGTCATCTCGCGGGGCGGGGCTGGGGGCGGGGATGTGTGTGTGGGTGGGTGATATTACTAGGCAACTTGGTTGTTAGGACCAAGGAAGGCAGACAATGGGGAAAGTCAACACAACACTGGCAGGGGGATGGGAGAGGGAGGGGAAAAGAGGGTCTGGCCTCAAACCCTCAGGCCCAATTCAGAGTTCACAGGCCATATGTAGCAGTGTCTGAGTAGGATTGCTGATTTAGGATCAGTTTGGTCTTTTAGAAGACAATGAAGAACAACACATGGATGATCCTAGATCTGTAGCAAGCTTTGTGGTTTGGGTCTGGAGGGGGAGGGGTGGACAGAGGGCTGACCTCATAGGCCCGAGGTAGGAGCTGCTCCTTAACCACAGACTTAGTCTGATTAACATCCCACTAATCCTCATTTTAACAGTTAGGGGGATGGCACATCTGGACTGATCTTGGCTGCCAAATAAGGGGGGGGGGGAGTGGTGAGGGAAGGAGAATAAGGGAGGAGGTGTTGGGAGGGAATAGGAGACAAGGTGAGGAGGTGTTGGGAGAGGTGGGAAGAGAATAGAAGGGGAGGAGTCTAGGAGCGGAGGAGAGGTGCGGTAAGAGGGGTTGAAACCCCCTGTCTGCCATGCTCTGGCTCCAGAATGTGTAAACTAGGACAGTTTCTATCTGAGCCATGTAAACATCTCTATATATGTCTCTGTGTGGGTTACAGTGATTGTGAAACAGCAGTGTTGACGTAGTCTTCTCCCTCTCTGTTGTTTTCTAACCAACCGACCACACCCTGCCAGCCTGGCGAGGAGAGAGGAGAGAAGGGTGTGTCCCATCGTTACCTGCCCTCAGGTGTTCCCTCCTTCCATTCCCTTCCCAGCACCCCTCCCAAACTGTCAACACTACCACACTGCCAGTACCAAGGAACACTCGGACACAATTATACCCAACTAACTTAATGGTAGGGTATAGTGACCGGTTAAATATGAGTAGACCAAGGGAAGAATGGAAATGTATGTGTGTTGGGGGGGGTGGGGCAGAGCACATGTTAAGCTGTCCTGAATAACTGGGCCTGCTGGGAGCATACGTGGCCCCATTATTATAGGACGACTTGGGAGAATGATGATCTGCAACAGACAGTGAATCTCAGTATCAGAAGTAAAACTACAGCCAGACTGGCCTGCTACTGGGCCTTTCTACACTTTATCAGATGTCCAGAGTCGACCCACAACTGATGCAAATCAAATGAAACATTCAAATAACATGGCTTTTGTGCCATTATTCAAATGACATTTTCATTGCAGCCTAGATTAGACTAGAATGTTATACTCACTGGAAAACAGTAATGCAATTATTCATTACATTACCTATAGGATAACTGTGTTGTAGTCTAGGAAGGATAACTGTGTTGTAGTCTAGGAAGGATAACTGTGTTGTAGTCTAGGAAGGATAACTGTGTTGTAGTCTAGGAAGGATAACTGTGTTGTAGTCTAGGAAGGATAACTGTGTTGTAGTCTAGGAAGGATAACTGTGTTGTAGTCTAGGAAGGATAACTGTGTTGTAGTCTAGGAAGGATAACTGTGTTGTAGTCTAGGAAGGATAACTGTGTTGTAGTCTAGGAAGGATAACTGTTGTAGTCTAGGAAGGATAACTGTGTTGTAGTCTAGGAAGGATAACTGTGTTGTAGTCTAGGAAGGATAACTGTGTTGTAGTCTAGGAAGGATAACTGTGTTGTAGTCTAGGAAGGATAACTGTGTTGTAGTCTAGGAAGGATAACTGTGTTGTAGTCTAGGAAGGATAACTGTGTTGTAGTCTAGGAAGGATAACTGTGTTGTAGTCTAGGAAGGATAACTGTGTTGTAGTCTAGGAAGGATAACTGTGTTGTAGTCTAGGAAGGATAACTGTGTTGTAGTCTAGGAAGGATAACTGTGTTGTAGTCTAGGAAGGATAACTGTGTTGTAGTCTAGGAAGGATAACTGTGTTGTAGTCTAGGAAGGATAACTGTGTTGTAGTCTAGGAAGGATAACTGTGTTGTAGTCTAGGAAGGATAACTGTGTTGTAGTCTAGGAAGGATAACTGTGTTGTAGTCTAGGAAGGATAACTGTGTTGTAGTCTAGGAAGGATAACTGTGTTGTAGTCTAGGAAGGATAACTGTGTTGTAGGGTAGTCTAGGAAGGATAACTGTGTTGTAGGGTAGTCTAGGAAGGATAACTGTGTTGTAGGATAACTGTTGTAGGCTAGTCTAGGGAGGATAACTGTGTTGTAGGCTCGTCTAGGGAGGATAACTGTGTTGTAGGCTCGTCTAGGGAGGATAACTGTGTTGTAGGCTCGTCTAGGGAGGATAACTGTGTTGTAGGCTCGTCTAGGGAGGATAACTGTGTTGTAGGCTCGTCTAGGGAGGATAACTGTGTTGTAGGCTCGTCTAGGGAGGATAACTGTGTTGTAGGCTCGTCTAGGGAGGATAACTGTGTTGTAGGCTAGTCTAGGGAGGATAACTGTGTTGTAGGCTAGTCTAGGGAGGATAACTGTGTTGTAGGCTAGTCTAGGGAGGATAACTGTGTTGTAGGCTAGTCTAGGGAGGATAACTGTGTTGTAGTCTAGGGAGGATAACTGTGTTGTAGGCTAGTCTAGGAAGGATAACTGTGTTGTAGGCTAGTCTAGGGAGGATAACTGTGTTGTAGGCTAGTCTAGGGAGGATAACTGTGTTGTAGGCTAGGGAGGATAACTGTGTGGTAGGGAGGATAACTGTTGTAGGCTAGGGAGGATAACTGTGTTGTAGGCTAGTCTAGGAAGGATAACTGTGTTGTAGGCTAGTCTAGGGAGGATAACTGTGTTGTAGGCTAGTCTAGGGAGGATAACTGTGTTGTAGGCTCGTCTAGGGAGGATAACTGTGTTGTAGGCTCGTCTAGGGAGGATAACTGTGTTGTAGGCTCGTCTAGGGAGCATAACTGTGTTGTAGGCTCGTCTAGGGAGGATAACTGTGTTGTAGGCTCGTCTAGGGAGGATAACTGTGTTGTAGGCTCGTCTAGGGAGGATAACTGTGTTGTAGGCTCGTCTAGGGAGGATCATTGTGTTGTAGGCTAGTCTAGGGAGGATAACTGTGTTGTAGGCTAGTCTAGGGAGGATAACTGTTGTAGGCTAGGGAGGATAACTGTGTTGTAGGCTAGTCTAGGGAGGATAACTGTGTTGTAGTCTAGGGAGGATAACTGTGTTGGAGGATCATTGCGTCGTAGGCTAGTCTGGGGAGGATCATTGTGTTGTAGGCTAGTCTGGGGAGGATAACTGTGTTGTAGGCTAGTCTGGGGAGGATAACTGTGTTGTAGGCTAGTCTAGGGAGGATAACTGTGTTGTAGGCTAGTCTAGGGAGGATCATTGTGTTGTTGGCTAGTCTAGGGAGGATCATTGTGTTGTTGGCTAGTCTAGGGAGGATCATTGTGTTGTAGGCTAGTCTAGGGAGGATCATTGTGTTGTAGGCTAGTCTGGGAAGGATAACTGTGTTGTAGGCTAGTCTGGGAAGGATAACTGTGTTGTAGGCTAGTCTAGGGAGGATAACTGTGTTGGCGGATCATTGCGTCGTAGGCTAGTCTGGGGAGGATCATTGCGTCGTAGGCTAGTCTGGGGAGGATCATTGCGTCGTAGGCTAGTCTGGGGAGGATCATTGCGTCGTAGGCTAGTCTGGGGAGGATCATTGCGTCGTAGGCTAGTCTGGGGAGGATCATTGCGTCGTAGGCTAGTCTAGGGAGGATCATTGTGTGTCTCATGTCTTCACTGTTCTTTCTCTGCTGCCTTTCAGCTATTCCTATTGGTGGTTGTGGATTCATATTGAAGAACCAAACCCCTTCATATAGGGGAGGCACATGCAAGCAGATGAGGACATGTTGCTAGGATGGAAACAATGATATAGTACATCCAGTCAAATAACCTACTACCCTGCCCTGTAAAGCAACTGTTGCTTTGACCAACAGGCGAGAGAAAGACAACAGTTATCAGCTGAACATAACAGTGGAAGTCAGGGCAGTAGCAGATGACATAACTGTGGGTTGTGACTGCTATGATTTCTCATTGTAGACAATTCAATAGCAGAAATTCCGTTACATTTTTCTGAAATTCTGTTACTGATCAGGTAACAGAATTTTGAGATTGAATTACTTAATTCAAAAACAAAATTGATATCAGTAAAAACGTTCTAACTAATTGATAGGTCTAACTTGTTACTGCTGTGAACTTTCATTATCGTCCCTCATGAGGGAGAGAATTAGAAAATATCTGAAAGATGTGTTTGTTTTGGTAACGGAATTCCAAGGCACAAGGCAGTGTTTCTTAAACTTACAGAAGTAGGAAAAAATAATCCTAAACTAAATAGGTGTTGATATTAGTTGGCATGAATTTTTACTTCAACATTGTTTTGATATATTTTTTTATACCATAAGACTTTTTCTGGTTGATGTTTTCCTAAGACTCCTTTTCCATCTGTTTGGCAAGAAATCAAAGCCTTTGCTTATACATTTTTTAGTTGAAAAATGAATATATGCCTTCATTTCTCAAATATAGACTCCCTTTAATTTGACACGCTGCTATAAACGTCACATGTTGGTGCTCATGGGTCCTTTTACATGGAAATGCCCATCTGTCTATGTGCTGTACAGTCTGTCTGGTACTACTGTGGTACTGCTGTCCATCAGCCCAATCCCATTATCTGTGCTTCAGTTTCCCTTACTGACATCTCTATATATTATCTGTCTATTATATCTTCTCTGTTTTTCATCAATTACTACTTTGTCATACCAGGATAGAGATGTCTGTCTCTGTATCAGTGGTCTTATACTAAATCTCACTATCTGTTGTCTCGTTTCTATCTCTGACATTAGATCTCTCTCTTTAGCGATACATTCTCTTTTTTTCTCATGGAAACATTTCAGTGACATTTCCCTCAGCAATTGCTGATGACTGCAGACAGGCACACAGGGAGAGAAATGATTAGTTTAGGACCAGTGATAAGAGGACTTCCCCCCTCTGCGCTCGGTTCCACAGATCTCTCATGTGGGAGAGGAGAACAGGTGGTTTCTTAGCAACAACATGCTGTTATGTGTTTCTGTCATTCAGCTGAGAAGAGAGAAGATACCGTGTCTGTGGAGGTTTAGAGAGATGTGTTTGTCTGTCAGCATCCTCGTGCTTTGTATGTATTTTTGTGTGTGCTTACATACGTGTGTGTGGAGTGTAAAGACCCTGAAGAGACTAATGAAAAGCAGTTTCATCTCTCTCTAAAAGCCTTTATTGACAAAGAGCATATAAACTGGCACATTATCTATGTCCCAAACAGCATTATATTCCCTATATAGTGAACTGCTTTTGACCAGGGCCCAGGTAGCATATTCCCTATATAGTGCACTGCTTTTGACCAGGGCCCAGGTAGAATATTCCCTATATAGTGCACTGCTTTTGACCAGGGCCCAGGTAGAATATTCCCTATATAGTGCACTGCTTTTGACGAGGGCCCAAATAGTATATTCCCTATATAGTGCACTGCTTTTGACCAGGGCCCAGGTAGAATATTCCCTATATAGTGCACTGCTTTTGACGAGGGCCCAAATAGCATATTCCCTATATAGTGCACTGCTTTTGACCAGGGCCCAGGTAGAATATTCCCTATATAGTGCACTGCTTTTGACCAGGGCCCAGGTAGAATATTCCCTATATAGTGCACTGCTTTTGACCAGGGCCCAGGTAGAATATTCCCTATACAGTGCACTGCTTTTGACCAGGGCCCAGGTAGAATATCCCTATATAGTGCACTGCTTTTGACGAGGGCCCAAATAGCATATTCCCTATATAGTGCACTGCTTTTGACCAGGGCCCAGTAGAATATTCCCTATATAGTGCACTGCTTTTGACCAGGCCCAGGTAGAATATTCCCTATATAGTGCACTGCTTTTGACGAGGGCCCAAATAGCATATTCCCTATATAGTGCACTGCTTTTGACCAGGGCCCAGGTAGAATATTCCCTATATAGTGCACTGCTTTGACGAGGGCCCAAATAGCATATTCCCTATATAGTGCACTGCTTTTGACCAGGGCCCAGGTAGAATATTCCCTATATAGTGCACTGCTTTTGACGAGGGCCCAAATAGCATATTCCCTATATAGTGCACTGCTTTTGACCAGGGCCCAGGTAGAATATTCCCTATATAGTGCACTGCTTTTGACCAGGGCCCAGGTAGAATATTCCCTATATAGTGCACTGCTTTTGACCAGGGCCCAGGTAGAATATTCCCTATATAGTGCACTGCTTTTGACCAGGGCCCAGGTAGAATATTCCCTATATAGTGCACTGCTTTTGACGAGGGCCCAAATAGCATATTCCCTATATAGTGCACTGCTTTTGACCAGGGCCCAGGTAGAATATTCCCTATATAGTGCACTGCTTTTGACCAGGGCCCAGGTAGAATATTCCCTATATAGTGCACTGCTTTTGACGAGGGCCCGAATAGCATATTCCCTATATAGTGCACTGCTTTTGACCAGGGCCCAGGTAGAATATTCCCTATATAGTGCACTGCTTTTGACCAGGGCCCAGGTAGAATATTCCCTATATAGTGCACTGCTTTTGACCAGGGCCCATAGGGACAGTAAAGGATGTATAGAAACTCTCCATCCCAAATGGCACCCAAATCCCTTTTCCCCATTGGGCTCTGGTCAAACGTAGTGCACTAAGGAATAGTGGGTTTTAAAACGACCCTGACAACTATATGTCTCGGTGGTCCAGTGGGTTTTAAAACGACCCTGACGACTATATGTCTCGGTGGTTCAGTGGGTTTTAAAACGACCCTGACGACTATATGTCTCGGTGGTTCAGTGGGTTTTAAAACGACCCTGCAGTCACCGCTGACAACTATATAAAGATGCCATCCATCATCGTATTGCAGTTAATCTATAGCAATTCATCACCCATCTCTTCCTGTACTGTCAACCTATAGCAATTCATCACCCATCTCTTGCTGTACTGTCAACCTATAGCAATTCATCACCCATCTCTTCCTGTACTGTCAACCTATAGCAATTCATCACCCATCTCTTCCTGTACTGTCAACCTATAGCAATTCATCACCCATCTCTTCCTGTACTGTCAACCTGTAGCAATTCATCACCCATGTCCTCCTTTACTGTCAACCTATAGCAATTCATCACCCATGTCATCCTGTACTGTCAACCTATAGCAATGCATCACCATGTCATCCTGTACTGTCAACCTATAGCAATGCATCACCATGTCATCCTGTACTGTCAACCTATAGCAATGCATCACCATGTCATCCTGTACTGTCAACCTATAGCATTGCATCACCATGTCCTCCTCTACTGTCAACCTATAGCAATGCATCACCCATGTCATCCTGAACTGTCAACCTATAGCAATGCATCACCCATGTCATCCTGAACTGTCAACCTATAGCAATGCATCACCCATGTCATCCTGAACTGTCAACCTATAGCAATGCATCACCCATGTCATCCTGAACTGTCAACCTATAGCAATGCATCACCCATGTCATCCTGAACTGTCAACCTATAGCAATGCATCACCATGTCATCCTGTACTGTCAACCTATAGCAATGCATCACCCATGTCATCCTGAATTGTCAACCTATAGCAATGCATCACCATGTCATCCTCGCTCTGCAGAACATCTAATAGAGTCTGAAATGACTTGTACTAGTCCCCAGAATGTGTTTCTGAAATGAAGCAGCATTTCAGCCCCATTACACCGCCTTAGGCCTGGAATATTGCATCTGTCAGAGATATCATAACATGGGTGTGTGTGTGAGAGAGAGTGTGCGAGTGCCTGTGTAACTGTGTGTTCCTTTGTGAGAGAAGCTGTGAGGACTAGATGATCCAAACACCCACCTTCTCTCCTTCGGGGGTGGATGGCTTAGACATTTTCTCTCCCACTCTCCCACTCTTTCTCTCTTTTCCTCTCACTCTCTCCATCTCTTTCATTCCATCTCCCTCTCTCTTTCCCTCAGTGTTTCTCTAAAGAAATGCTAGAATAGCTCCCTCTCTGTCGCATCTTTCTCTGCATAGGCAGAAACCCAAGGCTGCACTGCTTTGTCAAAGGGCCTCGCCAGGGTGACTAATCAGTCAATACACAATGAAGCATTGAAGGAATATTAGTCAGTGTAAATCTGAGTTGTGTGTGGTGATAGGAGAGAGACCAGTGTAAATCTGAGTTTGTGTGTGTGTGTGTGTGGTGATAGAGGGAGAGAGACCAGTGTAAAGGGAGATATGACCATCAGAGCTGAGACAACAGTCTAGTGTGTTGGGAGGGTTGTATGATACACATGTTTAATAGAGCAGCCAGAGGTTCCTGCTAAAGAGAAGAGGAAGAAGAACGGAAGAGAGGCATGGCTGGGCTAGTCTCTACTGCAATGAGGGGGCGGAAGACCTGGCCAGAGGGGGACAGAGAGAGGAGCTGGGGGAGAAAGGGGGAGAAAGGGGAAAGAGAGGGGGGGTAAGCGCGAGAGAAGTGGAAATGGTCCCTTATTACTGGTGAGAGATCTGGTCTGTAATTACCCAGAGAGGGAGAGTGGGGGAAGGAGAGAAACGAAGGATCAGGAAGTGGTTTGAGGCCTCTATCTCTCTCTGTCATCGTGGGTCAGTGGGAATGGTTTGTTCACCCGTGCCTGACATGACGCATCAGTGGCTAGCTCTGGTCACACCCACCTACCCAGCCAACCTAGCAGCAGCTCACCTTTAGTCTGGCCTGGTCTGTCTCTGGTCACACCCACCTACCCAGCCAACCTAGCAGCAGCTCACCTTTAGTCTGGCCTGGTCTGTCTCTGGTCACACCCAGCCACCCAGCCAACCTAGCAGCAGCTCACCTTTAGTCTGGCCTGGTCTGTCTCTGGTCACACCCACCTACCCAGCCAACCTAGCAGCAGCTCACCTTTAGCCTGGCCTGGTCTGTCTCTGGTCACACCCACCTACTCAGCCAACCTAGCAGCAGCTCACCTTTAGTCTGGCCTGGTCTGTCTCTGGTCACACCCACCTACTCAGCCAACCTAGCAGCAGCTCACCTTTAGTCTGGCCTGGTCTGTGGCTGTTGCTAGCTAGCTAGCTAGCTGTGGTCTGTCTCTGGTCACACCCACCCACCCAGCCAACCTAGCAGTTCTCTTCCAGTTCACTGCAAGGCTAGCTTTTAACTGTCTTTTCTGTGGTTTTTGTCGCTAGAAAGCTGTGGTTACAGTCACGCCAACTCAGTCCAACCTAGCAGAAGCTTCCAGTTCACTGCAAGGCTAACGTCCAGTAGCAGGCGTGAAATAAACTAGATCCCCTACATACTGGTTTTGAGAGAAGAAAACCTCCCCAGATATTTATCTTCTGCACTATTCAACCAATCCAGTAAATGTGGAGATGTAGTGTTACCTTATTAACATCCAAAAGCAGAAGTTACAGGCTCTCCTTCCGTTTCCTCTGAAAACTGGAACATCTGGTGTTGGAGACTGCAGAGGCTACTGCAGGGCTAGCTTTCACCTGCTTTAACATGTCTGGCTGTTGGAGACTCTGCAGAGGCTACTGCAAGGCTAGCTTTCACCTGCTTTAACATGTCTGGCTGTCGCTAGCTCCGGCCAGCTGCTGTCGCTAGCTCCGGCCAGCTGCTGTCGCTAGCTCCGGTCAGCTGCTGTTCTGGTACTGATACTCCATGTATATAGCTTAATTCTTGTGTATTTTATTTTATTCCTCTTGTAGTATTTTTTTATAATACTGCATTGTTGGGAAAGGGCTCGTCAGTAAAGTAAATACAAGTAAGTGTTGTATTTGGTGCCTGTGACATACTGTTTGTTTATTAGGATCCCCATTAGCTTTTGCAGAACCAGCTTCCTGGGGTCCACACAAAACATGACAAGTAACAAAACATTGATAAACTGATATACAAGGACAGTCACACATTTAAAATACAACGATATGCATCATAATAATACAAAAACAAATGTCCCAAAACATCTCAATTTGGTTGAGGTTGGGAGATTGTGGAGGCCAGGTCATCTGATGCAGCACTCCATCACTCTCCTTCTTGGTAAAATAGCCCTTACACAGCATGGAGGTGTGTTGGGTCATTGTCCTGTTGAAAAACAAATGATAGTCCCACTAAGCCCAATCCAGATGGGATGGCATACCGTGCCTTGAATTCTAAGTAAATCACAGTGTCACCAGCAAAGCACCATCACACCTCGTCCTCCATGCTTTACGGTGGCCCAAGCAAGTCTCTTCTTCTTATTGGTGTCCTTTATTAGTGGTTTCTTTGCAGCAATTTGACCAAGAAGGCCTGATTCATGCAGTCTCCTCTGAACAGTTGATGTTGAGATGTCTGTTACTTGAACTCTGAAGCATTTATTTGGGCTGCAATTTCTGAGGCTGATAACTCTAATGAATGTATCCTTTGCAGCAGAGGTAACTCTGGGTCTTCCATTCCTGTGGCGGTCCTCATGAGAGCCAGTTTCATCATAGCACTTGATGGTTTTTGCGACTGCACTTGAAGAAACATTCAAAGTTCTTAATATATTCCGGATTGACTGACCTTTATGTCCTAAAGTAATGATGGACTGTCATTTCTCTTTGCTTATTTGAGCTGTTCTTGCCATAATATGGACTTGGTCTTTTACCAAATAGGGCTATCTTCTGTATACCACCCCTACCTTGTCACAACACAGCTGAATGGCTCAAATTCACTAAGAAGGAAAGAAATTCCACAACTTAACTTTTTAACAAGGCACACCTGTTAATTGAAATGCATTCCAGGTGACTACCTCATGAAGCTGGTTGAGAGAATGCCAAGAGTGTGCAAAGCTGTCATCAAGTCAAAGGGTGGCTATTAGAAGAATCTCAAATATAAAATATATTTTGATTAAACACTTTTTTTTGGTTACTATATGATTCCATATGTGTTATTTCATAGTTTTTGACAATCGTAGAAAATAGTAAAAATAAAGAAAAACCCTTGAATGTGTAGGTGTTCTAAAACTTTTGACCCGTAGTGTATTTCACAACAGTTCCATTCTGTGCCTCCATCAGCCCACTAGCCAATGGTTGAGTGAGTCAGTCAGTGGAGTGCTACTGGTCTCTTCAGAAGAAGTTGGTCATTGCTCACTCATACAGTACAGTACAATACACACACACACACACACACACACCTCTCACTTATATGGTACTGTACAATGCACACACCTCTCACTCATACAGTACTGTACAATGCACACACCTCTCACTCATACAGTACTGTACAATACACACACACACACCTCCCACTCATATGGTACTGTACAATACACACACACACACACACACACCTCTCACTCATACGGTACTGTACAATACACACACACACACACACACACCTCTCACTCATACAGTACTGTACAATACACACACACACACACACCTCCCACTCATATGGTACTGTACAATACACACACCTCTCACTCATACAGTACTGTACAATACACACACACACCTCTCACTCATACAGTACTGTACAATACACACACCTCTCACTCATACGGTACTATACAATACACACACACACACACACACACACACACACACACACACACACACACACACACACCTCTCACTCATATGGTACTGTACAATACCTCTCACTCATACGGTACAATACACACACACACACACACACACACACACACACACACACACACACACACACACCTCTCACTCATATGGTACTGTACAATACACACACACCTCTCACTCATACGGTACTGTACAATACACACACACACACCTCTCACTCATACAGTACTGTACAATACACACACACACACCTCTCACTCATACAGTACTGTACAATACACACACACACACCTCTCACTCATACAGTACTGTACAATACCACACACACACCTCTCACTCATACAGTACTGTACAATACACACACACACCTCCCACTCATACGGTACTGTACAATACACCTCACTCATACAGTACTGTACAATACACACACACACCTCCCACTCATACAGTACTGTACAATACACACACACACCTCCCACTCATACAGTACTGTACAATACACACACACACCTCCCACTCATACAGTACTGTACAATACACACCACACACCTCCCACTCATACGGTACTGTACAATACACACACACACACCTCCCACTCATACGGTACTGTACAATACACACACACACACCTCTCACTCATACGGTACTGTACAATACACACACACACCTCCCACTCATACGGTACTGTACAATACACACACACACCTCCCACTCATACGGTACTGTACAATACACACACACACCTCCCACTCATACGGTACTGTACAATACACACACACACCTCCCACTCATACGGTACTGTACAATACACACACACACCTCCCACTCATACGGTACTGTACAATACACACACACACCTCTCACTCATACGGTACTGTACAATACACACACACACCTCTCACTCATACGGTACTGTACAATACCTCTCACTCATACGGTACTGTACAATACACCTCACTCATACGGTACTGTACAATACACCTCACTCATACGGTACTGTACAATACACCTCACTCATACGGTACTGTACAATACACCTCACTCATACGGTACTGTACAATACACCTCACTCATACGGTACTGTACAATACACCTCACTCATACGGTACTGTACACCATACACCCTCACTCCTACGGTACTTTACACCACACACCTCTCACTCCTACGGTACTTTACATCACACACCTCTCACTCCTACGGTACTTTACACCACACACCTCTCACTCCTACAGTACTGTATTCTCAGCTGGATGAATGCACTTCTGGCTGATCTAACAACTGATATAGGAGAGGGAAAACAGTGAGACCAAAAAATGTGTCCAACACTTTTACCTTTTTGTTCTGTGTTCTCACTTCACACACACCTCAATCATAGCGTTGCTGCACCTTGGGCATTTCTGTGTGCTGAGTCACAATCTGACTGCATAAATGAGTTCTGTCATGTGGTGTGTCTACTGTCTCTACTCCTAAAGCTCCTATTCCTCTTTCCAAACCTAATGCAATAAGCTGAGGTTGATTGTGTACACGTGTTGATTTGATGACTGCTACGGCTACTGGGTAATCTGTATCAGTGTTGGGTCAAAGAAACACCGGCGTTAAATCCTTTATGGACCTGCGTTGACATTCACAGCTCAACACAGCACAGAAGCTCTTTCTGTGTGATTCTCACAACGTCAACACAGCACAGAAGCTCTTTCTGTGTGATTCTCACTACGTCAACACAGCACAGAAGCTCTTTCTGTGTGATTCTCACTACGTCAACACAGCACAGAAGCTCTTTCTGTGTGATTCTCACTACGTCAACACAGCACAGAAGCTCTTTCTGTGTGATTCTCACTACGTCAACACAGCACAGAAGCTCTTTCTGTGTGATTCTCACTACGTCAACACAGCACAGAAGCTCTTTCTGTGTGATTCTCACTACGTCAACACAGCACAGAAGCTCTTTCTGTGTGATTCTCACTACGTCAACACAGCACAGAAGCTCTTTTCGTGTGATTCTCACTACGTCAACACAGCACAGAAGCTCTTTCTGTGTGATTCTCACTACGTCAACACAGCACAGAAGAACTGCAAAACATTCTGAACACACTAGGCCTGCGTCCCAAAGGGCACACTAGTGCACTACTTTTGACCAGAGCCCTACATAGGGAATAGGGTGTAATTTGGGACGCAGTCTGTGTTCTCCAGAGAGGGATGTTTTGAACAAAAATGACTAATTTCTGAATTTCTACAGTTGGTAACAGTTAGCAGCTCAGAGAGAGTGAATTAGGGACAAACTGGAGCCCAATAAGCAGCAGCCCTTACTGTCCAGATCACTGTTGCCATAGAAACCAACCAGCGCTTTGTTGTTGCTTTTTAACTGAGCACTGTGGTTGTTCAGGAGGAGGAGGTGTGTGTGTGTGTGTGTGTGTGTGTGTGTGTGTGTGTGTGTGTGGGTGTGATGAAGGGTTAGTAGTACTCCATAAACAACAGGAGATCACACCGGGGTCCCCCTCCAGCCAACGATCATCTGGTAGTGAGTGTTGGTACTGCAGCCTGACAGAGGGAGGATGTTGAGGAGGGCTGTTTATGGCAGGAGAGAGGCTGACCTGGCTTCCTTCTCACTACCTGAACCTCTAGCTAATAGATGACTACGGGACCAACAGAGCGAGAGAGAGCACTCTATCTCAGACTACCTGCTGGAGTCTAGCCAGATGGCTGCATGAGACATCTCTGTACTGATGGTTAAATAGTGAAATAGTGTGTTCTCTCTCTCTCTGCCATCTCTCTCTCTCTGGCCATTTCTAAATGTTTCTACTTCATAGTCTCCAGCACCACTCCAGCATTGTGAGGAAGATGTGTGTGTCTATATAGTGAGGAAGATGTGTGTGTCTATATAGCGAGGAAGATGTGTGTGTCTATATAGCGAGGAAGATGTGTGTGTCTATATAGCGAGGAAGATGTGTGTGTCTAGATAGCGAGGAAAATGCGTGTTTCCAATGACATCATCGGTGTGCATCGGAATTTTAACCAATTATGAAGAGGCATTGCCGACTAACTGTCTACTAATTGGTTGATCATGTCATTGGAAACACTCGTCTTCCTTTATCTTTCTTACTACAAAACATAGAAATGCGCAGATGTTGGTGCTGGAGATATGAATCTGCAGGCCTTTAGCTGCTGTCTCTCTTTCTCTCTCTCCTTCTCAGTGCTCACCAAGCCTGTCCACCCCAAACACTGAGCTGCTGCCTTTCTGGCTCTCTGCCTCCCTGCTCACCAAGCCAGGCATGTCCACCCCAAACATCCAGGACATGGAGCAGCAGAAGTGTGTGACAGAATAATGTGGCCTGTCCACCCCAAACATCCAGGACATGGAAGTATCTGACTGAATAATATGTCACAGGCAGGAGGAATAACAGAACAGTTACTAATACAGGGCCGTTACCATGTCACAGGCAGGAGGAATAACAGAACAGTTACTAATACAGGACCGTTACCATGTCACAGGCAGGAGGAATAACAGAACAGTTACTAATACAGGGCTGATACCATGTCACAGGCAGGAGGAATAACAGAACAGTTACTAATACAGGGCTGTTACCATGTCACAGGCAGGAGGAATAACAGAACAGTTACTAATACAGGGCTGTTACCATGTCACAGGCAGGAGGAATAACAGAACAGTTACTAATACAGGGCTGATACCATGTCACAGGCAGGAGGAATAACAGAACAGTTACTAATACAGGGCCGTTACCATGTCACAGGCAGGAGGAATAACAGAACAGTTACTAATACAGGGCTGATACCATGTCACAGGCAGGAGGAATAACAGAACAGTTACTAATACAGGGCCGTTACCATGTCACAGGCAGGAGGAATAACAGAACAGTTACTAATACAGGGCTGATACCATGTCACAGGCAGGAGGAATAACAGAACAGTTACTAATACAGGGCTGTTACCATGTCACAGGCAGGAGGAATAACAGAACAGTTACTAATACAGGGCTGTTACCATGTCACAGGCAGGAGGAATAACAGAACAGTTACTAATACAGGGCTGATACCATGTCACAGGCAGGAGGAATAACAGAACAGTTACTAATACAGGGCTGTTACCATGTCACAGGCAGGAGGAATAACAGAACAGTTACTAATACAGGGCTGTTACCATGTCACAGGCAGGAGGAATAACAGAACAGTTACTAATACAGGGCTGTTACCATGTCACAGGCAGGAGGAATAACAGAACAGTTACTAATACAGGGCCGTTACCATGTCACAGGCAGGAGGAATAACAGAACAGTTACTAATACAGGGCTGATACCATGTCACAGGCAGGAGGAATAACAGAACAGTTACTAATACAGGGCTGTTACTATGTCACAGGCAGGAGGAATAACAGAACAGTTACTAATACAGGGCTGATACCATGTCACAGGCAGGAGGAATAACAGAACAGTTACTAATACAGGGCCGTTACCATGTCACAGGCAGGAGGAATAACAGAACAGTTACTAATACAGGGCCGTTACCATGTCACAGGCAGGAGGAATAACAGAACAGTTGCTAATATAGGCCCGGCTCCAGGCACAAGCGACATAAGTGGCCTATTTTTTTTATTTTGAAGAACTCAGTCGGGGTCTCAACATCCTATCGAGAGTTAGAATAGTGGAATACACCAGGTGCAATTTCAAAATGTGGCCCTGACCTCCAGTGGCCCTGACCTCCAGGGATCCTCCATTGATTGTTTGTCACTCACTCAGATATCATATTTAACATGACAGAAGTTCTGGAAAAATGTGTAGAATTGTTGGAAATTAGCTTTAAAACTGTAAACATTTCTCTCTGCCCCGTGGAAAAATGTGTAGAATTGCAGGAAATGAACTTTAAAACGTGTTTTTCTTTCTGCTGTCGAAATGTTTTAATGTGAAGTGGTGGCCCCCCAACAAAATCTTACCAAGAGCCCCCTAAAGGCTAGTAGTCAATGAAATACCTCTCGGTCCTCCCCCACTGCCGTGACATCCTTTAGTAAGAACCAATAGACCTCAAATCAAATCAAAGTTTATTTGTCACGTGCGCCGAATACCTTACAGTGAAATGCTTACTTACAGGCTCTAACCAATAGTGCAAAAAAAGGTGTTAGGTGAACAATAGGTAAGTAAAGAAATAAAACAACAGTAAAAAGACAGGCTATGTATATAGCGAGGCTATAAAAGTAGCGAGGCTATATACAGACACCGGTTAGTCAGGCTGATTGAGGTAGTATGTACATGTAGATATGGTTTAAGTGACTATGCATATATGATGAACAGAGAGTAGCAGTAGCGTAAAATACGGGGTGGTGGGT
The DNA here is from genome assembly GCF_965601325.2 of Salmo salar. NCBI lineage: Eukaryota > Metazoa > Chordata > Actinopteri > Salmoniformes > Salmonidae > Salmo > Salmo salar. The sequence continues at coordinate 93,652,869 of NC_138293.1, read as the reverse complement.
GGCGGGACACAATGCAGGTAACCTACTATGATATCACAGCCTTTATGAACAGAGGAACATTCCTCATAATCTAGGACTTTTGAGCTTCTAGAATGAGTTTTCTTTGTGCCAACAACATGAAGAACTGGACTCTATCCCTCCTCCACTGCCATCCTTTAGTAAAGACTGCAAGGCTTCAAATACAACCTTGAATCATTAAAAATACTATCTTTGCTTGATTGAGCTTGCCTGGATGCTGATCCTTAATGAACCAATAGAATAGAAAGTCCCAAAAACGCAAATCCTATCTGGCAGACTAGAGCAGACGCTCGTTAAGTATTTGAAGGATTTGGAAGTGTTTTGAATCGAGGTCTGCAGGCTGCTAGTTTCTATAGTCCTTTGCACTCGCACTCGCTCTCTCCGAGGTTACCCTTCAGTGTGGCTGTACATGAGAGCCCCTGGGAGTGTTGAATTCATTATAGCAGCTCAGAGGGCTCAAATTAAAGGAGCCAATCAAAGGAAGTATGAGAGGGAAATGGAACAGGCCAGATAAAATGTTTCAGTGAGAAAGAGGAGGCTGGAGGGAGAACCAGGGAGGAGGCCTTGTCTTTTCAGAGAACAATAAAGAAAGACGATTACACACACAAACACACTCGCGCACACACACGTTTAAGTGCTGTAAGGGGGAATGAGGCTGGAGGGAGAAGCAGAGGTTTTTTATTTTCTTTGTAGAATAAAGGAGGATAAATGATTTCCACTCCCATCCCAGACAAAATAAATACCTCCCAATGGAAAGGAACCAGACAAAATAAATACCTCCCAATGGAAAGGAACCAGACAAAATAAATACCTCCCAATGGAAAGGAACCAGTCAAAATAAATACCTCCCAATGGAAAGGAACCAGACAAAATGAATACCTCCCAATGGAAAGGAACCAGACAAAATAAATACCTCCCAATGGAAAGGAACCAGACAAAATAAATACCTCCCAATGGAAAGGAACCAGACAAAATAAATACCTCCCAATGGAAAGGAAACAGACAAAATAAATACCTCCCAATGGAAAGGAACCAGACAAAATAAATACCTCCCAATGGAAAGGAACCAGACAAAATAAATACCTCCCAATGGAAAGGAACCAGACAAAATAAATACCTCCCAATGGAAAGGAACCAGACAAAATAAATACCTCCCAATGGAAAGGAACCAGACAAAATAAATACCTCCCAATGGAAAGGAACCAGACAAAATAAATACCTCCCAATGGAAAGGAACCAGACAAAATACATACCTCCCAATGGAAAGGAACCAGACAAAATAAATACCTCCCAATGGAAAGGAACCAGTCAAAATAAATACCTCCCAATGGAAAGGAACCAGACAAAATGAATACCTCCCAATGGAAAGGAACCAGACAAAATGAATACCTCCCAATGGAAAGGAACCAGACAAAATAAATACCTCCCAATGGAAAGGAACCAGACAAAATAAATACCTCCCAATGGAAAGGAACCAGACAAAATAAATACCTCCCAATGGAAAGGAACCAGACAAAATAAATACCTCCCAATGGAAAGGAACCAGACAAAATAAATACCTCCCAATGGAAAGGAACCAGACAAAATAAATACCTCCCAATGGAAAGGAACCAGTCAAAATAAATACCTCCCAATGGAAAGGAACCAGACAAAATAAATACCTCCCAATGGAAAGGAACCAGACAAAATAAATACCTCCCAATGGAAAGGAACCAGACAAAATGAATACCTCCCAATGGAAAGGAACCAGACAAAATGAGGTCAGGGTCTGAAAGAGAAATGACTCTTTGTACCTGTGGGATGTTCATCTAACTCTGATTAGTAGTTAATGACTCCATCCTCCTGTATTCACCCACTCTGTGATCAGTAGTTAATTTAGCATTTCTTTAGTGGTCTGACTTATACTTTATTTCTCAAGAAAAGCAAAATGTTTCTTTTTTTTTTGGTTTCTATTTTTTAACATTCTCTCATTGGTTCACAAGAAGCACTCAAACCACGGATTGATGGTGTGTGTGTGTGTGTGTGTGTGTGTGTGTGTGTGTGTGATTAACAGACATCATACTGTGACTACAGCAGAACTGTTATGTCATCACAGAGGAATGTATGGGGACTGGAGAGGACATGGAGATAATGATAACCGTACAGCTAGTCTGTTAATCAGATCAGCCAGGAGAGGGAGGAGAGCCAGAGGTACCAACAAGTCTTTGTATGAAGGAGAACACCTACTGTAGCCTGATTTCCTTTACACTATTCTGGTGTTCTTCTTCCTCTCTGTCTTCCTGTCTTTACTGTAGTGGTGTGTGTGTTCTGTCTTTACTGTAGTGGTGTGTGTGTTCTCTGTCTTTACTGTAGTGGTGTGTGTGTTCTCTGTCTTTACTGTAGTGGTGTGTGTGTTCTCTGTCTTCCTGTCTTTACTGTAGTGGTGTGTGTGTGTTCTGTCTTCCTGTCTTTACTGTAGTGGGGTGTGTTCTGTCTTTACTGTAGTGGGGTGTGTTCTCTGTCTTCCTGTCTTTACTGTAGTGGTGTGTGTTCTGTCTTTACTGTAGTGGTGTGTGTGTGTTCTGTCTTCCTGTCTTTACTGTAGTGGGGTGTGTTCTGTCTTTACTGTAGTGGGGTGTGTTCTGTCTTCCTGTCTTTACTGTAGTGGGGTGTGTTCTGTCTTTACTGTAGTGGGGTGTGTTCTCTGTCTTCCTGTCTTTACTGTAGTGGGGTGTGTTCTCTGTCTTCCTGTCTTTACTGTAGTGGTGTGTGTTCTGTCTTTACTGTAGTGGTGTGTGTTCTGTCTTTACTGTAGTGGGGTGTGTTCTCTGTCTTCCTGTCTTTACTGTAGTGGTGTGTGTTCTGTCTTTACTGTAGTGGTGTGTGTTCTGTCTTCCTGTCTTTACTGTAGTGGTGTGTGTTCTGTCTTTACTGTAGTGGTGTGTGTTCTGTCTTTACTGTAGTGGGGTGTGTTCTGTCTTTACTGTAGTGGGGTGTGTTCTGTCTTTACTGTAGTGGGGTGTGTTCTGTCTTTACTGTAGTGGTGTGTGTTCTGTCTTTACTGTAGTGGGGTGTGTTCTCTGTCTTCCTGTCTTTACTGTAGTGGTGTGTGTTCTGTCTTTACTGTAGTGGGGTGTGTTCTGTCTTTACTGTAGTGGGGTGTGTTCTGTCTTTACTGTAGTGGGGTGTGTTCTCTGTCTTCCTGTCTTTACTGTAGTGGGGTGTGTTCTGTCTTCCTGTCTTTACTGTAGTGGGGTGTGTTCTGTCTTTACTGTAGTGGGGTGTGTTCTCTGTCTTCCTGTCTTTACTGTAGTGGTGTGTGTTCTGTCTTTACTGTAGTGGGGTGTGTTCTCTGTCTTCCTGTCTTTACTGTAGTGGGGTGTGTTCTCTGTCTTCCTGTCTTTACTGTAGTGGGGTGTGTTCTGTCTTCCTGTCTTTACTGTAGTGGTGTGTGTTCTGTCTTTACTGTAGTGGTGTGTGTTCTGTCTTCCTGTCTTTACTGTAGTGGTGTGTGTTCTGTCTTCCTGTCTTTACTGTAGTGGGGTGTGTTCTGTCTTTACTGTAGTGGTGTGTGTTCTGTCTTCCTGTCTTTACTGTAGTGGGGTGTGTTCTGTCTTCCTGTCTTTACTGTAGTGGTGTGTGTTCTGTCTTTACTGTAGTGGTGTGTGTTCTGTCTTTACTGTAGTGGGGTGTGTTCTCTGTCTTCCTGTCTTTACTGTAGTGGGGTGTGTTCTCTGTCTTTACTGTAGTGGTGTGTGTTCTGTCTTTACTGTAGTGGGGTGTGTTCTCTGTCTTTACTGTAGTGGGGTGTGTTCTCTGTCTTCCTGTCTTTACTGTAGTGGGGTGTGTTCTGTCTTCCTGTCTTTACTGTAGTGGGGTGTGTCCTGTCTTTACTGTAGTGGGGTGTGTTCTCTGTCTTCCTGTCTTTACTGTAGTGGGGTGTGTTCTCTGTCTTCCTGTCTTTACTGTAGTGGGGTGTGTTCTCTGTCTTCCTGTCTTTACTGTAGTGGGGTGTGTTCTCTGTCTTCCTGTCTTTACTGTAGTGGGGTGTGTTCTCTGTCTTCCTGTCTTTACTGTAGTGGGGTGTGTTCTGTCTTCCTGTCTTTACTGTAGTGGGGTGTGTTCTGTCTTCCTGTCTTTACTGTAGTGGGGTGTGTTCTGTCTTCCTGTCTTTACTGTAGTGGGGTGTGTCTGTCTTCCTGTCTTTACTGTAGTGGGGTGTGTTCTGTCTTCCTGTCTTTACTGTAGTGGGGTGTGTTCTGTCTTTACTGTAGTGGGGTGTGTTCTCTGTCTTCCTGTCTTTACTGTAGTGGGGTGTGTTCTCTGTCTTCCTGTCTTTACTGTAGTGGGGTGTGTTCTGTCTTTACTGTAGTGGGGTGTGTTCTGTCTTCCTGTCTTTTCTGTAGTGGTGTGTGTTCTGTCTTTACTGTAGTGGGGTGTGTTCTCTGTCTTTACTGTAGTGGGTGTGTGTTCTGTCTTTACTGTAGTGGTGTGTGTGTTCTGTCTTTACTGTAGTGGTGTGTGTTCTCTGTCTTTACTGTAGTGGGGTGTGTTCTCTGTCTTCCTGTCTTTACTGTAGTGGGGTGTGTTCTGTCTTCCTGTCTTTACTGTAGTGGGGTGTGTCCTGTCTTTACTGTAGTGGGGGTGTTCTCTGTCTTCCTGTCTTTACTGTAGTGGGGGTGTGTCCTGTCTTTACTGTAGTGGGGTGTGTCTCTGTCTTCCTGTCTTTACTGTAGTAGGGTGTGTTCTCTGTCTTCCTGTCTTTACTGTAGTGGTGTGTGTTCTGTCTTTACTGTAGTGGGGTGTGTTCTCTGTCTTTACTGTAGTGGGGTGTGTTCTGTCTTCCTGTCTTTACTGTAGTGGGGTGTGTTCTCTGTCTTCCTGTCTTTACTGTAGTGGTGTGTGTGTGCTCTGTCTTCCTGTCTTTACTGTAGTGGGGGTGTGTCCTGTCTTTACTGTAGTGGGGTGTGTCCTGTCTTTACTGTAGTAGGGTGTGTTCTCTTGCTTCCTGTCTTTACTGTAGTGGTGTGTGTTCTCTTGCTTCCTGTATGTGACTGAATTGGAGCTGTTGATGTAGCACAGAGTAGTATGACCTGCTCCTGTAGACTCAGGAATAACCCTGACACACACACTTCCTTCTCAGTGCCCCTCAGCCCCATTTTCCAATTAGCTCACACAACAAGGAGAGAGAGAGAATGGAGTGAGGGAGAGGAAGACTTTTCAAAGTGTTTCTTACATGGAAGTAATGTAATATGTGTGGTATGTTAGATCATCAGATCAGTGTAGGCTGAGACTTAGTGTAAACTACCACTGTTGTTGTTCTGAACTCTGAGAGTCTAGTTTGACTGGACCACCAGACACACTCAAAGCCCCCAGCTGTCACACAGCCATGTTGACATTCTCAACCCCGTTATTATGTACTTATGGTATTGTGTCGGGGTCAGGAGTTGGTTGGCCACCTGTGTCTCTGTCAATCATGTCAGGACGCTTTAGTGGATGTTTTTTAAGGAGATCTGAATCCTGTCTTTATTATTTTACACAGTACAGCAGGAAATGGTGGTAGGGGAGACGGGGGGGTAGGGGAGACGCGGGGGTAAGGGAGACGGGGGTGGGGGAAACAGGGGGGTGGGGAGACGGGGGTGGGGGGGGGGTAGGGGAGACGGGGGGGTAGGGGAGACGGGGGGGGGGTAGGGGAGACGGGGGGTTAAGGGAGACTATGCCTTCTCTCTAGGAGCATGTGTGTGTCTCTGTGGGAGCCAGCATGCAATACTGCTGCTCTGCTGGACTGTAGTGGACTCTGCTGTGCTGGACTGTAGTGGACTCTGCTGTGCTGGACTGTAGTGGACTCTGCTGTGCTGGACTGTACTGGACTCTGCTTTATGTAGTCATCCTACCAGTCAACAACACTCTACCACTGTTTACAAAGCTGTGTGTGTGTCAGATCCCCTGTCAATGCCTTACATAAGAACCGAGACCGAAAGGGGACCGAGACCGAAAGGGGACCGAGACCGAAAGGGGACCGAGACCGAAAGGGGACCGAGACCGAAAGGGGACCGAGACCGAGAGAGAAAAGGGGGAGAGAGGAATCAACATGAGCAGGTCCCCTGTGGGGAGTGTTGTGGTTTATCTTCCTCAGAGGGAACTGTGTGTATCACTACATGTGTGTGTCAGTCATTTGGAGGGACAGGAGTACGTTGTTTTACATGTCAGTTGTGATTGTGAGGTGATTTCCCCAGGTCATAATCAGCTGGTGGCAATGTACTGGAATCACTTATTTTCATGTCATTGTAAACTCAGCAAAAAAAGAACCGTCCTCTCAACTGTCAACTGCGTTTATTTCCAGCAAACTTAACATGTGTAAATATTTGTATGAACATAAGATTCAACAACTGAGACATCAACTGAGCAAGTTCCACAGACATGTGACTAACAGAAATGGAATAATGTGTCCCTGAACAAAGGGGGGGTCAAAATCAAAAGTAACAGTCAGTATCTGGTGTGGCCACCAGCTGCATTAAGTACTGCAGTGCATCTCCTTCTCATGGACTGAACCAGATTTGCCAGTTCTTGCTGTGAGATGTTACCCCACTCTTCCACCAAGGCACCTGCAAGTTCCCAGACATTTCTGGGGGGAATGGCCCTAGCCCTCACCCTCCGATCCAACAGTTCCCAGACGAGCTCAATGGGATTGAGATCCGGGCTCTTCGCTGGCCATGGCAGAACACTGACATTCCTGTCTTGCAGGAAATCACACACAGAACGAGCAGTATGGCTGGTGGCATTGTCATGCTGGAGGGTCATGTCAGGATGAGCCTGCAGGAAGGGTACCACATCAGGAAGGAGGATGTCTTCCCTGTAACGCACAGCGTTGAGATTGCCTGCAATGACAACAAGCTCAGTCCGATGATGCCCCAGACCGCCCCAGACCATGACAAATCGATCCCGCTCCAGAGTACAGGCCTCGGTGTAACGCTCATTCCTTCGACGATAAACGCGAATCCGACCATCACGTCTGGTGAGACAAAACCGCGACTCGTCAGTGAACAGCACTTTTTGCCAGTCCTGTCTGGTCCAGCGACGGTGGGTTTGTGCCCATAGGCGACGTTGTTGCCGGTGATGTCTGGTGAGGACCTGCCTTACAACAGGCCTACAAGTCCTCAGTCCAGCCTCTCTCAGCCTATTGTGGACAGTCTGAGCACTGATGGAGGGATTGTGCGTTCCTGGTGTAACTCTGTCAGTTGTTGTTGCCATCCTGTACCTGTCCTGCAGGTGTGATGTTCGGATGTACCGATCCTGTGCAGGTGTTGTTACATGTGGTCTGGCACTGCGAGGACGATCAGCTGTCCATCCTGTCTCCCTGTAGTGCTGTCTTAGGTGTCTCATAGTACGGACATAGCAATTTTTTGCCCTGGCCACATCTGCAGTCCTCATGCCTCCTTGCAGCATGCCTAAGGCACGTTCACGCAGATGAGCAGGGACCCTGGGCATCTTTCTTTTGGTGTCTTTCTTTCAGTTCCTGCCAATATCAAGCAACTTCGCACAGTCATTGAAGAGGAGTGGGACAAAATTCCACAGGCCACAATCAACTCTATGCAAAGGAGATGAGTCGCGCTGAATAAGGCAAATCGTAGTCACACCAGATACTGACTGGTTTTCTGATCCACGCCCCTGCTTTTTTAAAAGGTATCTGTGACCAAGAGATGCATGTCTGTATTCTCAGTCATGTGGAATCCATAGATTAGGGCCTAATGAAGTTATTTCAATTTACTGATATCCTTTATATGAACTTTAACTCAGAAATATATATTGTGAAATTGTTGCATGTTGCGTTTTATATTTTTGTTCAGTTTAATTCAATCTCTGTGTTCTACTTGCAGTATTATAATTCCATCTCTGTGTTCTACCTGCACCATTATAATTCCATCTGTGTTCTACCTGCACCATTATAATTCCATCTCTGGGTTCTACCTGCACCATTATAATTCCATCTGTGTTCTACCTGCAGCATTATAATTCCCTGCTTGCATGGAATAACAATATAGAGTATCAACCTTGGTCTACCTGTGAGGAGGATCCTTTACCTTACTGTAACATCTAGATGTCTCTGTCTATCTGTGAGGAGGATCCTTACTGTAACATCTAGATGTCTCTGTCTACCTGTGAGGAGGATCCTTACTGTAACATCTAGATGTCTCTGTCTACCTGTGAGGAGGATCCTTACTGTAACATCTAGATGTCTCTGTCTACCTGTGAGGAGGATCCTTACTGTAACATCTAGATGTCTCTGTCTACCTGAGACAATTATCATTCCCTGCTTACATGGAAAATATCTAAGCCTGCCTCTAGCTCTCCTTTGCATTGAATACATCAACCTTCATCTACCTGTGAAGATGGCTGTTTGCCGTACTGTTAGATCTAGTGCTCTCAGGCAGGGCTGTGTTTCAGTAGCAGCAGTAGTTATCTTCCCATCTCATCTACTTCATGTGTTCTGTATAAGCACTTTGTGAAAAAAGGCATTATAATATCGGTTAGATTGATATTCACTGTGTGCGTGTGCGTGTGTGTGTGTGTGTGTGTGTGTGTGCGTGCGCGCGCGCGTCTGTTTGCTGCATATGCTGATAACGCTGAGCCACCACTCCTGGCCCTGTGCACTGTTTTGCTCCGTCCCGCTAAGTCTCTCTCCTCCAGTCCGTTCCCCTCAGGGCCAGACCCTGTTTTACTGAACGTTCAGAAAGGTTGGCAGAACCAGGAAGGTAACCTCTGGTGTCAGCCAATCAGTGCCCAGGGAACTGGTGTCAGCCAATCAGTGTCTAGGGAGGGAGTTAGTGGACCTGAAGAGCGACTGCACTGACCTTGGTTTAACAGGCTACACAGTGATGTAGGGAATCACAAATGACTTTCCAAACTGTAGTGGTTTACACATAATGGAGTGCAGATACTGAAGGATTTTTCACCCTAGAACACATTGTTACCATTGCAGGGTATTATAATTGGATAACTACAGCGGAGTAAGGTACAGTACTATGGACCTGCCAGCAGTATGGACAGGGACTGAGGAAGCAGGGGGACTGCTTGGAGTAGCTGCCTTTACACACCTGTCAGACTGGGACTAGACTAATTGGAAGAAACCCTGGAAGGAGGATGAGAGGGAGGAAGAGGAAGGAGAAGGTGTGGATGGGAGATGTCAAGCCTGTTCCGTGTTTATAGTAATGGTTGCATTGTCATTGTAGAGAGAAGACTGGGCATGTTATTCTGTATATATAGTGTACGTTGTTATTCCTTATCCACACACACCTCTGTTTCCATCACAGGAGGTTGGTGGCATCTTAATTGGGGAGGATGGGCTTGTTGTAATGGCTGGAGTTGAATGAGTGGAATGGTATTGCATTTGTTTGATGCCACCCCATTTACTCCATTCCAACTGTCCTCCTCTCTGCAGCCTCCACTGTGCTTTCCATGTAATACTATGCAGAAAGACCACAGCATTATTTCAGTCCTCTGCAGTCTCTCTCTCTCATTCCACCTACATAATCAATGGCACCCCTCCCTCCCTCCCTCCCTCCATATTCCTCTCCTCCCCTGCTACAGTCATTGATAACAGAACATGCTGAAAAGCACTGTAGGTGGACTATTGATTCAACATGGTTATTCTAGAAATTGAGAAGTGCTGTGTCCCTACGATTGTTTATTATGTGTGTGGGCAAGCGCACGTGTGTGTGTGTGTGTGTGTGTGTGTGTATTTATGGCCACTCTAGTAGTATGTCAGTTCTACTGCTATTGTCTGTTTCTCCTCTAACAAACTCCCCTCCCTTCTCTCTCTTTCAGTCCATCATGGAACAGTTCAACCCCTGCTTGCGGAACTTCGTTGCCATGGGGAAGAGCTATGAGAAGGCCCTATCCAGTGAGTGTTCTATTCTTCCTCTCCTCTAATCTGTTTCTGTGGCCTGTTATTCTCCTCTCTCCTCTGTTTGTCGTCTGTTCTTCACCTCGCTCTCTCTTTCTCCTGCTCTCTCTCTCTCCTCTCCTCTCCCTCTCCTCTCTTCTCTCCTCTCCAGGTCTAGGCAGCCAGTCACCAGCCTCTGCTCTCTCTCTCCTCTCCTCTCCTCCCACTCCTCTCCCTCTCCTCTCCAGGTCTAGGCAGCCAGTCACCAGCCTCCTCCTCCCAGTCTCCTTTGTGCTGTCTCATTTAAAGAAAGAGATGATATTTACATTTACATTTAAGTCATTTAGCAGACGCTCTTATCCAGAGCGACTTACAAATTGGTACATTCACCTTATGATATCCAGTGGAACAACCACTTTACAATAGTACATCTAAGTCCTTTAAGGGGGGTGGGGGGGGGGGGGGGGTTAGAAGGATTACTTTATCCTATCCTAGGTATTCCTTGAAGAGGTGGGGTTTCAGGTGTCTCCGGAAGGTGGTGATTGACTCCGCTGTCCTGGCGTCGTGAGGGAGCTTGTTCCACCATTGGGGTGCCAGAGCAGCGAACAGTTTTGACTGGGCTGAGCGGGAACTGTGCTTCCTCAGAGGTAGGGGGGCCAGCAGGCCAGAGGTGGATGAACGCAGTGCCCTTGTTTGGGTGTAGGGCCTGATCAGAGCCTGAAGGTACGGAGGTGCCGTTCCCCTCACAGCTCCGTAGGCAAGCACCATGGTCTTGTAGCGGATGCGAGCTTCAACTGGAAGCCAGCGGAGAGAGCGGAGGAGCGGGGTGACGTGAGAGAACTTGGGAAGGTTGAACACCAGACGGGCTGCGGCGTTCTGGATGAGTTGTAGGGGTTTAATGGCACAGGCAGGGAGCCCAGCCAACAGCGAGTTGCAGTAATCCAGACGGGAGATGACAAGTGATGGATTAGGACCTGCGCCGCTTCCTGTGTGAGGCAGGGTCGTACTCTGCGAATGTTGTAGAGCATGAACCTACAGGATCGGGTCACCGCCTTGATGTTAGTGGAGAACAACAGGGTGTTGTCCAGGGTCACGCCAAGGTTCTTAGCACTCTGGGAGGAGGACACAATGGAGTTGTCAACCGTGATGGCGAGATCATGGAGCAGGCAGTCCTTCCCCGGGAGGAAGAGCAGCTCCGTCTTGCTGAGGTTCAGATTGAGGTGGTGATCCGTCATCCACACTGATATGGCTGTCATCCTGACACCGTAGCAGTCACACAGCCAGTCTTATCATCTGGTCTGCAGCCCCTGGCACAGCCTCAGGAGGGAGGGTGTTTCCCAAATGGTATCCTATTCCCTGCATAGTGCACTACTTTAGACCGGAGGGAATAGGGTGTTGTTTCAGAGCAAAGCAACAGTAAAATCAACAGCTGGGTCCTAATCAGAGCAGAGATGGAGCACTGTGTACCTCTGGAGTGATAGACAGTTCACTATAAAAGATCTGAAAGACAATGGAAGTGTGTGTGTGTGTGTTTGCTCACTCCTTGGTTTTACTAAAGAAGTTTTGGAGAGCAGACGAGTACAGATGGCCTTACCACACAGAGGACAGAATGTAGTTGAACCTAACTTGCTCAGATATCTCTCACTTTGTACTGTAGGTCAGGTCTGTCAACACCTCAATACACACCACTGACACAAGAACACATTATCTGACAGAAGAGTCTATCACTGTCTCCTCAACACTGGATATATCCAGATAACTTGGTGAGATAATAATCCATGAAGGAGTCTGCCCTCTGCAGTGGGTTAATAATCCATGAAGGAGTCTGCCCTCTGCAGTGGGAGAATAATCCATGAAGAGTCTGCCCTCTGCAGTGGGTTAATAATCCATGAAGGAGTCTGCCCTCTGCAGTGGGTTAATAATCCATGAAGGAGTCTGCCCTCTGCAGTGGGTTAATAATCCATGAAGGAGTCTGCCCTCTGCAGTGGGTTAATAATCCATGAAGGAGTCTGCCCTCTGCAGTGGGTTAATAATCCATGAAGGAGTCTGTCCTCTGCAGTGGGATAATAATCCATGAAGGAGTCTGCCCTCTGCAGTGGGTTAATAATCCATGAAGGAGTCTTATCTTATTTTCAATGACAGCCTAGGAACAGTGGGTTAAATGCCTGTTCAGGGGCAGAACAACATATGTACCTTGTCAACTCTGGGGTTTGAACTTGCAACCTTTTGGTTACTAGTCCAACGCTCTAACCACTAGGCTACCCTGCCCTCTGCAGTGGGTTAATAATCCATGAAGGAGTCTGCAGTGGGATAATAATCCATGAAGGAGTCTGCAGTGGGATAATAATCCATGAAGGAGTCTGCAGTGGGATAATAATCCATGAAGAGTCTGCCCTCTGCAGTGGGATAATAATCCATGAAGGAGTCTGCCCTCTGCAGTGGGATAATAATCCATGAAGGAGTCTGCCCTCTGCAGTGGGATAATAATCCATGAAGGAGTCTGCAGTGGGATAATAATCCATGAAGGAGTCTGCAGTGGGATAATAATCCATGAAGAGTCTGCCCTCTGCAGTGGGTTAATAATCCATGAAGGAGTCTGCCCTCTGCAGTGGGATAATAATCCATGAAGGAGTCTGCAGTGGGATAATAATCCATGAAGAGTCTGCCCTCTGCAGTGGGATAATAATCCATGAAGGAGTCTGCCCTCTGCAGTGGGTTAATAATCCATGAAGGAGTCTGCCCTCTGCAGTGGGATAATAATCCATGAAGAGTCTGCCCTCTGCAGTGGGATAATAATCCATGAAGGAGTCTGCCCTCTGCAGTGGGTTAATAATCCATGAAGGAGTCTGCCCTCTGCAGTGGGTTAATAATCCATGAAGGAGTCTGTCCTCTGCAGTGGGATAATAATCCATGAAGGAGTCTGCAGTGGGATAATAATCCATGAAGAGTCTGCCCTCTGCAGTGGGATAATAATCCATGGAGGAGTCTGCCCTCTGCAGTGAGATAATAATCCATGAAGGAGTCTGCCCTCTGCAGTGGGATAATAATCCATGAATGAGTCTGCCCTCTGCAGTGGGATAATAATCCATGAAGGAGTCTGCCCTCTGCAGTGGGATAATAATCCATGAAGGAGTCTGCCCTCTGCAGTGGGTTAATAATCCATGAAGGAGTCTGCCCTCTGCAGTGGGTTAATAATCCATGAAGGAGTCTGCCCTCTGCAGTGAGATAATAATCCATGAAGGAGTCTGCCCTCTGCAGTGGGATAATAATCCATGAAGGAGTCTGCCCTCTGCAGTGGGATAATAATCCATGAAGGAGTCTGCAGTGGGATAATAATCCATGAAGAGTCTGCCCTCTGCAGTGGGTTAATAATCCATGAAGGAGTCTGCCCTCTGCAGTGGGTTAATAATCCATGAAGGAGTCTGCCCTCTGCAGTGGGTTAATAATCCATGAAGGAGTCTGCCCTCTGCAGTGGGATAATAATCCATGAAGGAGTCTGCAGTGGGATAATAATCCATGAAGAGTCTGCCCTCTGCAGTGGGATAATAATCCATGAAGGAGTCTGCCCTCTGCAGTGGGATAATAATCCATGAAGGAGTCTGCCCTCTGCAGTGGGTTAATAATCCATGAAGGAGTCTGCCCTCTGCAGTGGGATAATAATCCATGAAGGAGTCTGCCCTCTGCAGTGGGTTAATAATCCATGAAGGAGTCTGCCCTCTGCAGTGGGATAATAATCCATGAAGGAGTCTGCCTCTGCAGTGGGATAATAATCCATGAAGGAGTCTGCCCTCTGCAGTGGGATAATAATCCATGAAGGAGTCTGCCCTCTGCAGTGGGATAATAATCCATGAAGGAGTCTGCCCTCTGCAGTGGGTTAATAATCCATGAAGGAGTCTGCCCTCTGCAGTGGGTTAATAATCCATGAAGGAGTCTGCCCTCTGCAGTGGGATAATAATCCATGAAGGAGTCTGCCCTCTGCAGTGAGATAATAATCCATGAAGGAGTCTGCCCTCTGCAGTGGGATAATAATCCATGAAGGAGTCTGCCCTCTGCAGTGGGTTAATAATCCATGAAGGAGTCTGCCCTCTGCAGTGGGTTGGTGGGTCAAGGGGATGTAGCTTCTCCTCTGACTGGTTGGTCTCTGACCCCTCACCCCAGGCCAGTTTATCTGTTCCTGGCAGGCTGGACAGGTCTAACAGGGAGACCTGGAGGATTGGCCCAGGCCAGTTTATCTGTTCCTGGCAGGCTGGACAGGTCTAACAGGGAGACCTGGAGGATTGGCCCAGGCCAGTTAGGCCATTAAGAGGCGAGTGAAGAGGAGGGGGCGTGGGTGGACACATGCTGTAAATCCATATGGTTGTGTTCGTCAGTAGTAAGTAACAAAGCTTTAGTCTGAGCCTCAACGGCCCATAGGGCAGGAGTCTGTCTTGTTTTTGTAATGTGAGGTAGCTTGATGTACAAGTTCACCCCCTGGAAAGGACTCTTCTGTTGGCTGGGGATATAGGAGTCCATTTGGAATTCTGCATGTCAAGGGAGTTGTGTCCTAACCCTGAGGTAGATGGTGTCCTCTCTATGCTAAGGTAGCTAGGAAGTGGTGGATCACTACCCTGTCTGACCCTTCTCTCCCCCACCCGCTGTCTGCTGCCCAGTCATAGACCCTAATCCTCTGGTCTGTCCCTCTTCATTACGGTGGTCCTGTCTGTCCCTCTTCATTACGGTGGTCCTGTCTGTCCCTCTTCATTACGGTGGTCCTGTCTGTCCCTCTTCATTACGGTGGTCCTGTCTGTCCCTCTTCATTACGGTGGTCCTGTCTGTCCCTCTTCATTACGGTGGTCCTGTCTGTCCCTCTTCATTACGGTGGTCCTGTCTGTCCCTCTTCATTACGGTGGTCCTGTCTGTCCCTCTTCATTACGGTGGTCCTGTCTGTCCCTCTTCATTACGTTGGTCCTGTCTGTCCCTCTTCATTACGTTGGTCCTGTCTGTCCCTCTTCATTACGGTGGTCCTGTCTGTCCCTCTTCATTACGGTGGTCCTGTCTGTCCCTCTTCATTACGGTGGTCCTGTCTGTCCCTCTTCATTACGGTGGTCCTGTCTGTCCCTCTTCATTACGGTGGTCCTGTCTGTCCCTCTTCATTACGGTGGTCCTGTCTGTCCCTCTTCATTACGTTGGTCCTGTCTGTCCCTCTTCATTACGTTGGTCCTGTCTGTCCCTCTTCATTACGGTGGTCCTGTCTGTCCCTCTTCATTACGGTGGTCCTGTCTGTCCCTCTTCATTACATTTATATCAACACGCCGACATAATCAGACTGAGCATTTCAATGGCAAAAGGAGGCTCAAGGAAATAAAGTATTACATATATATTTGTTATTGTCATGAAATAAACAGATTTATTAGACATACAGTGATGATTCAAAAATCTAATGAAAAGACTACATGGGGTCTTTAAACTAGAAAAGACCAGTTACTGATCAATCACCTTTAGAGATGAAACAAACCTACTCAATCCTCATCTTATCTCCATTCTACTGTCAATCAATACAGCTAATACAAACCACTGCTCCAGCTCTTACACAAGGCAGGCTGGAACAAGTCTTCCAATCCAGAACAATAGCCATCTGAACCCAGATTCCCCTACCAGCTGTGCTGGGCTGGATATGACAAGTGAGGAGTTGTACAGGCGGGTCACAGTTAGCCACCGCTGCTGCCAGTCAGTCAGTCAGTCTGCTTGTCCACTGTCAGTGATGATGGATAGTGGGCTGGTTTGTTCATGTTCAGTCAGACTCGGGCCAGAGTTGGCCACTGCTTCTGTCTGGCTGCTTGGGGAGCGGCAGGTTGCCAGGCAGCAGTGGTGTCTGCCTCTGGCCCACTCTGCTTCTCACTTCTCACAGCCTGTCAGTCCCCTGTGAATGTTGACAGCCACAGCAGCAGGTCTGGTCTAGGTTGAATCCAGCTAGCTGCACTAGACAGGCCATAATAACACGTTGTTCAGGATCCAGCTAGCTGCACTAGACAGGCCATAATAACACGTTGTTCAGGATCCAGCTAGCTGCACTAGACAGGCCATAATAACACGTTGGTTCAGGATCCAGCTAGCTGCACTAGACAGGCCATAATAACACGTTGGTTCAGGATCCAGCTAGCTGCACTAGACAGGCCATAATAACACGTTGTTCAGGATCCAGCTAGCTGCACTAGACAGGCCATAATAACACGTTGGTTCAGGATCCAGCTAGCTGCACTAGACAGGCCATAATAACACGTTGGTTCAGGATCCAGCTAGCTGCACTAGACAGGCCATAATAACACGTTGGTTCAGGATCCAGCTAGCTGCACTAGACAGGCCATAATAACACGTTGGTTCAGGATCCGGCTAGCTGCACTAGACAGGCGATAATGAGTTGTTCAGGATCCAGCTAGCTACTTCCTTTCTGCCTGTCCCCAGTGAGTGACAACAGCAATCTGGGAGGATGGTGAACTGCCCATCAATCTAGCTGTGTTAGATGAGAAAGTAATAATTACCAGTCAGTAGTGATGGCTGGCAGTAGAGCTGGTTTGGTTAGGAGGTGAATTATCCACCAATATGTGTGACAGATGGGGCCTGTGCCTGCAGCCGCCCAGGAGCGACATGACACACCATTACTACTGTAGCATCGTCCTCTCTCTCCACATGACACACCATTACTACTGTAGCATCGTCCTCTCTCCACATGACACACACCATTACTACTGTAGCATCGTCCTCTCTCTCTACATGACACACCATTACTACTGTAGCATCGTCCTCTCTACATGAGACACCATTACTGCTGTAGCATCGTCCTCTCTCTCCACATGACACACACCATTACTACTGTAGCATCGTCCTCTCTCTCCACATGACACACACCATTACTACTGTAGCATCGTCCTCTCTCCACATGACACACACCATTACTACTGTAGCATCGTCCTCTCTCTCCACATGACACACACCATTACTACTGTAGCATCGTCCTCTCTCTACATGACACACACCATTACTGCTGTAGCATCGTCCTCTCTCTCCACATGACACACACCATTACTGCTGTAGCATCGTCCTCTCTCTCCACATGACACACACCATTACTGCTGTAGCATCGTCCTCTCTCTCCACATGACACACACCATTACTGCTGTAGCATCGTCCTCTCTCTCCACATGACACACACCATTACTGCTGTAGCATCGTCCTCTCTCTCCACATGACACACACCATTACTACTGTAGCATCGTCCTCTCTCTCCACATGACACACACCATTACTACTGTAGCATCGTCCTCTCTCCACATGACACACACCATTACTACTGTAGCATCGTCCTCTCTCTCCACATGACACACCATTACTACTGTAGCATCGTCCTCTCTCCACATGACACACACCATTACTACCGTAGCATCGTCCTCTCTCTCCACATGACACACCATTACTACTGTAGCATCGTCCTCTCTACATGAGACACCATTACTGCTGTAGCATCGTCCTCTCTCTCCACATGACACACACCATTACTACTGTAGCATCGTCCTCTCTCTCCACATGAGACACACCATTACTGCTGTAGCATCGTCCTCTCTCTCCACATGACACACCATTACTGCTGTAGCATCGTCCTCTCTCTCCACATGACACACACCATTACTACTGTAGCATCGTCCTCTCTCTCCACATGACACACACCATTACTGCTGTAGCATCGTCCTCTCTCTCCACATGACACACACCATTACTGCTGTAGCATCGTCCTCTCTCTCCACATGAGACACACCATTACTGCTGTAGCATCGTCCTCTCTCTCCACATGAGACACACCATTACTGCTGTAGCATCGTCCTCTCTCTCCACATGACACACACCATTACTGCTGTAGCATCGTCCTCTCTCTCCACATGACACACACCATTACTGCTGTAGCATCGTCCTCTCTCTCCACATGACACACACCATTACTGCTGTAGCATCGTCCTCTCTCTCCACATGACACACACCATTACTGCTGTAGCATCGTCCTCTCTCTCCACATGACACACACCATTACTGCTGTAGCATCGTCCTCTCTCTCCACATGACACACACCATTACTGCTGTAGCATCGTCCTCTCTCTCCACATGACACACACCATTACTGCTGTAGCATCGTCCTCTCTCTCCACATGACACACACCATTACTGCTGTAGCATCGTCCTCTCTCTCTACATGACACACACCATTACTGCTGTAGCATCGTCCTCTCTCTCTACATGACACACACCATTACTGCTGTAGCATCGTCCTCTCTCTCCACATGACACACCCATTACTGCTGTAGCATCGTCCTCTCTCTCCACATGACACACCCATTACTACTGTAGCATCGTCCTCTCTCTCCACATGACACACCATTACTACTGTAGCATCGTCCTCTCTCTCTACATGACACACACCATTACTACTGTAGCATCGTCCTCTCTCTCCACATGACACACCATTACTACTGTAGCATCGTCCTCTCTCTCCACATGAGGATGCGTCCGACCACTTCTGTGTGTGTGTGCTGCTTTATAGGCTACGGAGTTACCCTCCACCTCTCTACCTCTGACCCTGATCTCATGCTGTTCTTCCTCTGTCCCCAGATGTGACGTTTGCTGCTAAGGGCTACTTTGATGCCCTGGTGAGGATGGGAGAGCTAGCCAGTGAGAGCCAGGGATCCAAGGACATGGGTGAGTAGTATCCTATCAGCTGTCAGGATGTTGTGTCCTGCCCGTCCCTGGACCTAAAGGGCTATTCAATGCTGGCCAAAGCTTGTCTTAATGTTTGTACTGTAAGTCAGTTTGTCCGTGTCTATCAGCTGCCACATATCTCTTTCCCTTCCCTGGACCTAAAGGGGTGGTTAACTGGGCTCTCCTGCTGGCCAACACACACACTGTCACTTCCTGTGTTTGTGTCACAGTAATGTCAGGTCTGTAGAGAGATGACCCAGTCTTTGTTTTCCACGCAGGCAGCATTGTGGGGTCACTCCTCCACCCTAAAAAGAAAAGCTTCCTGGAATATCTTTTAGGGATTCCTCAAATTGAACTCTGGGGGAACCTCTAAGTTCTTCAAAGAACCCCCTTAATGCTTCCTCAAATAACCTTTTTGGGTTCTTTTTTTTTTACCCCATCACTATTATTATTAATATGCATAACAACAACAACAACAACAACAACAACAACTAACAACATATTTTTGTGTTTTATGATTTTAGTGGAAAAGCAGAATTCAAAAATCTAAATATGGTAAACTCCCAGCAGAGCTCCAAGTCCAATCAGTTTATCCTCTGGCGTGTTAATGTGTTGATAACCTTGGTATCCACAGCCAGAATGAGTTTTCAGTGCATGGAGATGGAACAGCTTTCCTGTTCTGTAGGGAGGGTGAAGTCTGTGAAAACGAAAATATGAATTATACAGATGAGTAACAAAACGTGCACATGACAGTATTCAAACCTTGGTTTTTGTTGTAAATGTGAATGAAAACATTGTTCGCTTTTGACTGGTTTTCATACACACATCTTGTCCATAACGTAGAGACCTCTGGGATCTTCGTTGAAGAGGTCAGAGAGGAGGAAGATGACTACTGCTAGAAGGTTTTAGAGAAACCATTAATACAAATGTGATGATGGCCTACATGTGATCTGCATAACATTATGTGACAAACCAATACCAATTGTACGTACCTTTGTGTGCCTTCTCGTCAGTACACCTACAGACAGATAAGTGGGCTGTTCAGTCATCTGCACCTATAGCCTTCAACATATTCTTATTTCTTTGTTGATTGACATCCATTGAATTGTCAATTTTCTGATTTAGAAAGAATTTTAAAAGGGAGAAAGTACCAACCAACACAGCCATTTGACAAAAATGAAAAGATGGATGGTATCATCATAAAATAATATCAATTTAGATCAGACAAGCAAGAGGTCGACCGATTTTATGATTTTTCAACGCCGATACTGATTATTGGAAGACCAAAAAAAGCCCATACCGATGAATCGGGCGTTCAATTTTTTTTTTGTTTTTTTTTATATATATTTTTGTAATAATGACAATTACAACAATACTGAATGAACACTTATTTTAACTTAATATAATACATCAATAAAATCAATTTAGCCTCAAATAAATAATGAAACACGTTCAATTTGGTTTAAATAATGCAAAAACACGGTGTTGGAGAAGAAAGTAAAAGTGCAATATTTGCCATGTAAAAAAGCTAACGTTTAAGTTCCTTGCTCAGAACATGAGAAGATATGAAAGCTGGTGGTTCCTATTTCTTTCTATACCATTTGTATTTCATATACCTTTGACTATTGGATGTTCTTATTGGCACTTTAGTATTGCCAGCCTAATCTCGGGAGTTGATAGGCTTGAAGTAATAAACAGCGCTGTGCATCCCAGCATTGCTAAGAGCTGTTGGCAAACCAGTAAAGTGCTGTTTGAATGAATGCTTACGAGCCTGCTGCTGCCTACCATCGCTCAGTCAGACTGCTCTATCAAATATCAAATCATAGACTTAATTATAATCTAATTAACACACAGATTTAGACTTAGGTCATTAATATGGTCAAATCCGGAAACTCGGTTCGAATAGAAAATGTTTTATTCTTTCAGTGAAATACGGAACCGTTCCGTATTTTATCGAGCGGGTGGCATCCCTAAGTCTAAATATTGCTGTTACATTGCACAACCTTCAATGTTATGTCATAATTATGTAAAATTCTGGCAAATTAATTAGGGTCTTTGTTAGGAAGAAACACAGTTCGCAACGAGCCAGGCAGCCCAAACTGCTGCATATACCCTGACTCTCCTTGCAGAACTCAAGAGAAGTGACACAATTTCCCTCGTTAATATTGCCTGCTAACATGCATTTCTTTTAACTAAATATGCAGGTTTAAAAAATATACTTGTGTATTGATTTTAAGAAAGGCATTGATGTTTATGGTTAGGAACATTGGTGCAACGACAGTTCTTTTTTCGCGAATGCGCTTGTTAAATCATCACCATTTTGGCGACGTAGGCTGTGATTTGATGAGAAATTAACAGGCACCGCATTGATTATTTGCAACGCAGGACACGTTAGATAAACTAGTAATATCATCAACCATGTGTAGTTAACTAGTGATTATGTGAAGATTGATTGTTTTTTATAAGATAAGTTTAATGCTAGCTAGCAACTTTCCTTGGCTCCTTGCTGCACTCTCGTAACAGGTGGAAGAGATGCAGAAAAGGAGAGAGAAAGAGCAAGAGGAGACGTCTTCTGCAAATTAGATCTCAAAAAGTCCTTTCATTTTGTGACAGACAGCAGCTTGGTGGATTTGATTCAGTTCCACTCAAAAGTGTATTGGTTTCAGCTCAGAGGGGATATATAGGTGTGCGTTTGTGTGCTTGCATACGTGCATGCCTCCTTCCTTCTGTCCTGGTCCATTTATAAAGGTCTACAGATCCACAGGTTGACCAGAGCTGCTGCCCTCAGATACAATAGTTGTCGTGGCAACAGCTGGCGGTCCCGATGTTTTATCTCCACTCTGGGGACATCAGTCTCTGTGAAGACCAGTGTCTGTGATAGGATTCTCCTCTCCTTGATCCATGTACAACAAGCTGTTGATTCTGACAGGTTTTCATGGCTCTGTTCTGTAGGGTGTAGTAGGACAGCTGGGGGGGTGTTCTGTAGTAGGACAGCTGGGGGGGTGTTCTGTAGTAGGACAGCTGGGGGGGGGTTCTGTAGTAGGACAGCTGGGGGGGGGGGGGGGGTGTTCTGTAGTAGGACAGCTGGGGGGGGGGGGGGTGTTCTGTAGTAGGACAGCTGGGGGGGGGGGGGGTGTTCTGTAGTAGGACAGCTGGGGGGGGGGGGGGGTGTTCTGTAGTAGGACAGCTGGGGGGGGGGGGTGTTCTGTAGTAGGACAGCTGAGGGGGGGGGTGTTCTGTAGTAGGACAGCTGAGGGGGGGGGTGTTCTGTAGTAGGACAGCTGAGGGGGGGGGGTGTTCTGTAGTAGGACAGCTGGGGTGTGTTCTGTAGTAGGACAGCTGGGGTGTGTTCTGTAGTAGGACAGCTGGGGTGTGTTCTGTAGTAGGACAGCTGGGGTGTGTTCTGTAGTAGGACAGCTGGGGGGGGGGGGTTTGTAGTAGGACAGCTGGGGGGGGTGTTTGTAGTAGGACAGCTGGTGGGGGGGGTTTGTAGTAGGACAGCTGGGGGGGGGGGGTTGTAGTAGGACAGCTGAGGGGGGGGGGGGTGTTCTGTAGTAGGACAGCTGGGGTGTGTTCTGTAGTAGGACAGCTGGGGTGTGTTCTGTAGTAGGACAGCTGGGGGGGTGTTCTGTAGTAGGACAGCTGGGGGGGTGTTCTGTAGTAGGACAGCTGGGGGGGTGTTCTGTAGTAGGACAGCTGGGGGGGGGTTGTAGTAGGACAGCTGAGGGGGGGGGGGGTTGTAGTAGGACAGCTGAGGGGGGGGTGTTCTGTAGTAGGACAGCTGAGGGGGGGGGGGGTGTTCTGTAGTAGGACAGCTGAGGGGGGGGGGGTGTTCTGTAGTAGGACAGCTGAGGGGGGGGGGGTGTTCTGTAGTAGGACAGCTGAGGGGGGGGGGGTGTTCTGTAGTAGGACAGCTGAGGGGGGGGGTGTTCTGTAGTAGGACAGCTGAGGGGGGGGGTGTTCTGTAGTAGGACAGCTGAGGGGGGGGGGTGTTCTGTAGTAGGACAGCTGCGGGGGGGGGGGTGTTCTGTAGTAGGACAGCTGAGGGGGGGGGGGGTGTTCTGTAGTAGGACAGCTGAGGGGGGGGGGGGGTGTTCTGTAGTAGGACAGCTGAGGGGGGGGGGGGGTGTTCTGTAGTAGGACAGCTGAGGGGGGGGGGGGGTGTTCTGTAGTAGGACAGCTGAGGGGGGGGGGTGTTCTGTAGTAGGACAGCTGGGGGGGGGGTGTTCTGTAGTAGGACAGCTGGGGGGGGGTGTTCTGTAGTAGGACAGCTGAGGGGGGGTGTTCTGTAGTAGGACAGCTGAGGGGGGGTGTTCTGTAGTAGGACAGCTGGGGGGGGGTGTTCTGTAGTAGGACAGCTGGGGGGGGGTGTTCTGTAGTAGGACAGCTGGGGGGGGTGTTCTGTAGTAGGACAGCTGGGGGGGGTGTTCTGTAGTAGGACAGCTGGGGGGGGTGTTCTGTAGTAGGACAGCTGGGGGGGTGTTCTGTAGTAGGACAGCTGGGGGGGTGTTCTGTAGTAGGACAGCTGGGGGGGTGTTCTGTAGTAGGACAGCTGGGGGGGGTGTTCTGTAGTAGGACAGCTGAGGGGGGGGGGGTGTTCTGTAGTAGGACAGCTGAGGGGGGGGGGTGTTCTGTAGTAGGACAGCTGAGGGGGGGGGGGGGGTGTTCTGTAGTAGGACAGCTGGGGGGGGGGTTTTGTAGTAGGACAGCTGAGGGGGGGGGGTGTTCTGTAGTAGGACAGCTGGGGGGGGGGGGGTGTTCTGTAGTAGGACAGCTGAGGGCGGGGTGTTCTGTAGTAGGACAGCTGAGGGCGGGGGTGTTCTGTAGTAGGACAGCTGAGGGGGGGGTGTTCTGTAGTAGGACAGCTGGGGGGGGGGTGTTCTGTAGTAGGACAGCTGCGGGGGGGGGGGGGTGTTCTGTAGTAGGACAGCTGAGGGGCGGGGGGGTGTTCTGTAGTAGGACAGCTGAGGGGGGGGGGGGTGTTCTGTAGTAGGACAGCTGAGGGGGGGGGGGGTGTTCTGTAGTAGGACAGCTGAGGGGGGGGGGGTGTTCTGTAGTAGGACAGCTGAGGGGGGGGGGGTGTTCTGTAGTAGGACAGCTGGGGGGGGGGGGTGTTCTGTAGTAGGACAGCTGGGGGGGGGGGGGTGTTCTGTAGTAGGACAGCTGGGGGGGGTGTTCTGTAGTAGGACAGCTGGGGGGGGTGTTCTGTAGTAGGACAGCTGGGGGGGTGTTCTGTAGTAGGACAGCTGGGGGGGTGTTCTGTAGTAGGACAGCTGGGGGGGTGTTCTGTAGTAGGACAGCTGAGGGGGGGGGGGTGTTCTGTAGTAGGACAGCTGAGGGGGGGGGGTGTTCTGTAGTAGGACAGCTGAGGGGGGGGGGGGGTGTTCTGTAGTAGGACAGCTGGGGGGGGGGTTTTGTAGTAGGACAGCTGAGGGGGGGGGGTGTTCTGTAGTAGGACAGCTGGGGGGGGGGGGGTGTTCTGTAGTAGGACAGCTGAGGGCGGGGTGTTCTGTAGTAGGACAGCTGAGGGGGGGGTGTTCTGTAGTAGGACAGCTGAGGGGGGGGTGTTCTGTAGTAGGACAGCTGGGGGGGGGGGTGTTCTGTAGTAGGACAGCTGGGGGGGGGGGGGTGTTCTGTAGTAGGACAGCTGGGGGGGGGGTGTTCTGTAGTAGGACAGCTGGGGGGGGGGGGGTGTTCTGTAGTAGGACAGCTGGGGGGGGGGGGTGTTCTGTAGTAGGACAGCTGGGGGGGGGGGGTGTTCTGTAGTAGGACAGCTGGGGGGGGTGGGTGTTCTGTAGTAGGACAGCTGGGGGGGGGTGTTCTGTAGTAGGACAGCTGGGGGGGGGGTGTTCTGTAGTAGGACAGCTGGGGGGGGGGGGTGTTCTGTAGTAGGACAGCTGGGGGGGGGGGGTGTTCTGTAGTAGGACAGCTGGGGGGGGTGGGTGTTCTGTAGTAGGACAGCTGGGGGGGGGGGGTGTTCTGTAGTAGGACAGCTGGGGGGGGGGGGTGTTCTGTAGTAGGACAGCTGGGGGGGGGGGGGTGTTCTGTAGTAGGACAGCTGGGGGGGGGGTGTTCTGTAGTAGGACAGCTGGGAGGGGGGTGGGTGTTCTGTAGTAGGACAGCTGGGGGGGGGGGGGTGTTCTGTAGTAGGACAGCTGAGGGGGGGGTGTTCTGTAGTAGGACAGCTGGGGGGGGGTGTTCTGTAGTAGGACAGCTGGGGGGGGGGGGGTGTTCTGTAGTAGGACAGCTGGGGGGGGGGGGTGTTCTGTAGTAGGACAGCTGGGGGGGGGGGGTGTTCTGTAGTAGGACAGCTGGGGGGGGGGGGGTGTTCTGTAGTAGGACAGCTGGGGGGGGGGGGTGTTCTGTAGTAGGACAGCTGGGGGGGGGGGTGTTCTGTAGTAGGACAGCTGGGGGGGGGGGTGTTCTGTAGTAGGACAGCTGGGGGGGGGGGGTGTTCTGTAGTAGGACAGCTGGGAGGGGGGGGGTGTTCTGTAGTAGGACAGCTGGGGGGGGGGTGTTCTGTAGTAGGACAGCTGGGGGGGGGGTGTTCTGTAGTAGGACAGCTGGGGGGGGGGTGTTCTGTAGTAGGACAGCTGGGGGGGGGGGTGTTCTGTAGTAGGACAGCTGGGGGGGGGGTGTTCTGTAGTAGGACAGCTGGGAGGGGGGGTGTTCTGTAGTAGGACAGCTGGGAGGGGGGGTGTTCTGTAGTAGGACAGCTGGGGGGGGGGGTGTTCTGTAGTAGGACAGCTGGGGGGGGGTGGGTGTTCTGTAGTAGGACAGCTGGGAGGGGGGTGGGTGTTCTGTAGTAGGACAGCTGAGGGGGGGTGTTCTGTAGTAGGACAGCTGGGGGGGGGGGGGGGGTGTTCTGTAGTAGGACAGCTGGGAGGGGGGTGGGTGTTCTGTAGTAGGACAGCTGGGGGGGGGGGGGGGTGTTCTGTAGTAGGACAGCTGGGGGGGGGGGTGTTCTGTAGTAGGACAGCTGGGGGGGGGGGGGTGTTCTGTAGTAGGACAGCTGGGGGGGGGGTGGGGGGTGTTCTGTAGTAGGACAGCTGGGGGGGGGGGGTGTTCTGTAGTAGGACAGCTGGGAGGGGGGGTGTTCTGTAGTAGGACAGCTGGGGGGGGGGGGGGTGTTCTGTAGTAGGACAGCTGGGGGGGGGGGGTGTTCTGTAGTAGGACAGCTGGGGGGGGGGGGTGTTCTGTAGTAGGACAGCTGGGAGGGGGGGTGTTCTGTAGTAGGACAGCTGGGGGGGGGGGGGTGTTCTGTAGTAGGACAGCTGGGGGGGGGGGGTGTTCTGTAGTAGGACAGCTGGGGGGGGGGGGTGTTCTGTAGTAGGACAGCTGGGGGGGGGTGTTCTGTAGTAGGACAGCTGGGGGGGGGTGTTCTGTAGTAGGACAGCTGGGGGGGGGTGTTCTGTAGTAGGACAGCTGGGGGGGGGGGTGTTCTGTAGTAGGACAGCTGGGGGGGGTGTTCTGTAGTAGGACAGCTGGGGGGGGGTGTTCTGTAGTAGGACAGCTGGGGGGGGGGGTGTTCTGTAGTAGGACAGCTGGGGGGGGTGTTCTGTAGTAGGACAGCTGGGGGGGGGTGTTCTGTAGTAGGACAGCTGGGGGGGGGTGTTCTGTAGTAGGACAGCTGGGGGGGGGTGTTCTGTAGTAGGACAGCTGGGGGGGGGTGTTCTGTAGTAGGACAGCTGGGGGGGGGTGTTCTGTAGTAGGACAGCTGCGGGGGGGGGGGGGTGTTCTGTAGTAGGACAGCTGGGGGGGGGTGTTCTGTAGTAGGACAGCTGGGGGGGGTTCTGTTAGGTGTAGTATTACAGCGTTGTTGGGGCTTCCCTGAGCCAATCAGTCAGCCAGAGGGAAAGACATGAAAGTGATGTGTGGATGTTTTATTCAGTAAAAGGGCTTTTCATTTTACATTTACACGTTAGTCATTTAGCAGACGCTCTTATCCAGAGAGACACTTAGTTAATTCATCTGATGAGGGCTAGGTGAGACAACCACATACCTCAGTCATAGTAAGTACATTTTTCCTCAAAGTAGCTATTAGCAAAGTCAGCTCTAGTGGGGGACAGTGGGAGTGTTCATGAAAGGTATGTTTTTTGTGGGGAAGGGTAAGAGGGGGGGTGCTGTGGGATTTTCCACACCACACTCACACACACAAGTACACAGACACACACACAGCCCTGAGCCTTTAGAGATTTCCCCTTGATTTCAAGGTGTTGACATGTGTGGGAATCAGACCATATCTCATACCATTTACCCAGCTCAGACCCTCTCTACAGGAACACAATGTCTGTCCCATAGAGGTGTGTCTCCAGGATAGGTATGTGTGTGAAACCAATCCACTCTTCTCCATAGGTTTTCTCAATGGATTAAACTATATATTTGAAATGATTCGTGTGTGTGTGTGTGTGTGTGTGTGTGTGTGTGTGTGTGTGTGTGTGTGTGTGTGTGTGTGTGTGAGAGAAAAATCAAAGTGTGAATAGTTCCAACACATCAACATGTTTTTGATAATACCACTACGTAACTGTTCCCATTTCTACTCCATCCTACGTGTAGACCACAGCCACTTTCTCCTGTAGTTGTAGCTCTCTCTCTAGGTAGACCACAGCCACTTTCTCCTGTAGTTGTAGCTCTCTCTCTAGGGAGACCACAGCCACTTTCTCCTGTAGTTGTAGCTCTCTCTCTAGGTAGACCACAGCCACTTTCTCCTGTAGTTGTAGCTCTCTCTCTAGGGAGACCACAGCCACTTTCTCCTGTAGTTGTAGCTCTCTCTCTAGGTAGACCACAGCCACTTTCTCCTGTAGTTGTAGCTCTCTCTCTAGGGAGACCACACCCACTTTCTCCTGTAGTTGTAGCTCTCTCTCTCGGTAGACCACACCCACTTTCTCCTGTAGCTGTAGCTCTCTCTCTAGGTAGACCACACCCACTTTCTCCTGTAGTTGTAGCTCTCTCTCTAGGTAGACCACACCCACTTTCCCCTGTAGTTGTAGCTCTCTCTCTAGGTAGACCACACCCACTTTCTCCTGTAGCTGTAGCTCTCTCTCTAGGTAGACCACACCCACTTTCTCCTGTAGCTGTAGCTCTCTCTCTAGGTAGACCACACCCACTTTCTCCTGTAGCTGTAGCTCTCTCTCTAGGTAGACCACACCCACTTTCTCCTGTAGTTGTAGCTCTCTCTCTAGGTAGACCACACCCACTTTCCCCTGTAGTTGTAGCTCTCTCTCTAGGTAGACCACACCCACTTTCCCCTGTAGTTGTAGCTCTCTCTCTAGGTAGACCACACCCACTTTCCCCTGTAGTTGTAGCTCTCTCTCTAGGTAGACCACACCCACTTTCTCCTGTAGTTGTAGATCTCTAGGTAGACCACACCCACTTTCCCCTGTAGTTGTAGCTCTCTCTTGGTAGACCACACCCACTTTCTCCTGTAGTTGTATCTCTCTCTTGGTAGACCACACCCACTTTACCCTGTAGTTGTAGCTCTCTCTCTAGGTAGACCACACCCACTTTCTCCTGTAGTTGTAGATCTCTAGGTAGACCACACCCACTTTCCCCTGTAGTTGTAGCTCTCTCTTGGTAGACCACACCCACTTTCTCCTGTAGTTGTATCTCTCTCTTGGTAGACCACACCCACTTTACCCTGTAGTTGTAGCTCTCTCTTGGTAGACCACACCCACTTTCTCCTGTAGTTGTATCTCTCCCTCCCTCTCTAGGTAGACCACACCCACTTTCCCCTGTAGTTGTAGCTCTCTCTCTAGGTAGACCACACCCACTTTCCCCTGTAGTTGTAGCTCTCTCTCTCTCAGTAGACCACACCCACTATCCCCTGTAGTTGTAGCTCTCTCTCTCTCGGTAGACCACACCCACTATCCCCTGTAGTTGTAGCTCTCTCTCTCTAGGTAGACCACACCCACTATCCCCTGTAGTTGTAGCTCTCTCTCTCTAGGTAGACCACACCCACTATCCCCTGTAGTTGTAGCTCTCTCTCTCTAGGTAGACCACACCCACTATCCCCTGTAGTTGTAGCTCTCTCTCTCAGGTAGACCACACCCACTATCCCCTGTAGTTGTAGCTCTCTCTCTAGGTAGACCACACCCACTATCCCCTGTAGTTGTAGCTCTCTCTCAGGGAGACCACACCCACTATCCCCTGTAGTTGTAGCTCTCTCTCTAGGGAGACACCCACAGTCAGAGGTGAGGCACCTCATGCTAGGGGTTTCCTGTTCCACTGCTACAGGGGAGTAGAGCATCAATAGGGCATGTAACAGCATGTTTGTTCTTTATTCTCTCTCTCTGGCGTGTCTGTGTCTGGTGTGTGTCCAGGTGTGTGTGTGTGTTGCGCTGTGGTACGTCGACTGCCTGGGGGTGTTCTGTATTTTTCAGTGTGTGTTTAGTGGCTGTTAGTCTGTTAAAGCCGTTGGGTTCATTATGAGACTGACTGTAAATGGTTCCACCTACACATCTAAGACAAGGCAGCTTTTACTGTCATTCGCTCTCTCGCTCTCTCGCTCTCTCGCTCGCTCATCATGCTTGAAGCGTGTACTTAAACTGCTTTCAGAGATAATGTTCTCTCATCATGCTTAGTGTATATTTGCCTTTTAGAGATAATGTTCTCTCATGCCATTTTATTATCAGAACATCAGATATTCCACAGGTTGGTTCCGTACAGGTTTCATTACATGAACATTATATCATCATATAAACTATAGTCCTCAGCTTTACTGTCATTCTCTCTCTCTTTCTCTCCTGTGTGTCTCTCTCTCTCTCTCTCTCCTGTGTCTCTCTCTCTCCTGTGTCTCTCTCTCTCCTGTGTCTCTCTCTCTCCTGTGTCTCTCTCTCTGTCTCTCTCTCTCTCTCTCTCTCTCTCTCTCTCTCTCTGTCCTGTGTCTCTCTCTCTCGCTCTCTCTCCTGTGTCTCTCTCTCTCTCTGCTCTCTCTCTCTCTCCTGTGTCTCTCTCTCTCTCTCTCTCCTGTGTCTCTCTCTCTCTCTCTCTCTCTCTCTCCTGTGTCTCTCTCTCTCTCTCTCTCTCTCTCTCTCTCCTGTGTCTCTCTCTCTCTCTCTCTCTCTCTCTCCTGTGTCTCTCTCTCTCTCTCTCTCTCTCTCTCTCCTGTGTCTCTCTCTCTCTGTCTCTCTCTCCTGTGTCTCTCTCTCTCGCTCATCATGCTTGAAGCGTGTACTTAAACTGCTTTCAGAGATAATGTTCTCTCATCATGCTTAGTGTATATTTGCCTTTTAGAGATAATGTTCTCTCATGCCATTTTATTATCAGAACATCAGATATTCCACAGGTTGGTTCCGTACAGTTTTCATTACATGAACATTATATCATCATATAAACTATAGTCCTCAGCTTTACATAAATATATGATAAATCATAGAAAATTGTGACTTTGACTGGTGTGTGTGACTATATAGTGTGTGTAACGTTTGTGTGTGTATTCCCTGTGCCAAAGGAGACTGTGGTCCCTCCACCCCCACAAACTCATTCCCCTCCTCGGCTTGGTCTAATCATCCCGTCACTCTCCCTTCCTCCCACTCTCACACGCCTCACACTCCATCTCTTTCTCTCATCTTTCTTTCCCTCCTCCCAACTCTCTCCTTTCCTGTCCTCGCTCCCACATCTCTTCTTTCTTCTTCTCTCTCCCTCCCCCAGCTTTCTTCTCCTCCTCCCCAGGTTCTCTCTCCTCTCCCTCCTCTCTTCTCCTCCTCCGTTCTTCTCTTCTCTCCCTCCTCTCCAAGCTCTTTTCTGTCCCACATTCCTCTCCCTCTTCTCTCCTCCTTCCATCCCTCTTTCATCCATGTCTTCCACTCCTCTCCTCCCCTAATTCCCTCCTCTGTAGAAGGGTAAGAATATGCTTAACAGACACTTATTACAATGGTGGCATTTCCATCCACATATCTCAGTCATAGTAAATACATTTTTCCTCAGTAAAGTAGCTATCAGCCGAGTCACAGCTAGTAAAAGGAGGGGAAACAGTGTGCTGTGGGATTATTCAAGGTGCTCTTTGATGAGGTAGTGTTTCAGATGTTTTCAGAAGATGGACTCTGCTGTTATTTATTATCAACTAAAGTGACACGCCATGTTTTAGTTTTATTTATTAGACTTTAGAAGCCAGCACATAGCCTGTGTCTCAAATAGCACCCTATTCCCTATACAGTGCCCTACTTTTAACCAGGGCCCATAGGGTGCCATAGGGCTCAGGTTGAAAGTAGTGCACTATATAGGGTGTCATTTGGGACGCAATGTGTGTAATTTCTGATGCTCAGTGAAATACTGAGCTCCATTTCCCCGGTATACCCCCCCCTGCTCAGGTGAAGAGTTCAGAGCTCTTCTCTGCTCTGCTCTGGGCTCGTTGCTCCACCTTGTCAGCTGCCCTACATGGTTAGCCTCAGTTTCACTACATTCTGAAGCTATGAGACACACAGGATTGGATTAACCATACAAATAGAATTACTAGATTGGGTAATTAGCCTCTCAGTTGAGGATACCTGTTCTAATAATACTATTTCTATGGGTTTAACCCCCTACATTGAGCCCTTTAAACGCCTACAATGGAATATTGATTTCATCCATTAGGTTTGAAGGTCCAATGCAGCTGTTTTGAACTCAATGTCTAATCATTTCTGGGTAACAATTAAGTATTAATAGCTTCTTAAGAGCTTCAAAGAGCAATTTCACAAGCAAGAATTATGCTAGGGCTGTGTGGGAGGGTTTGAGTTGGGAGGGGAAAACTAACTGTTATTGGCAGAGGTTTGGAACTCTCTTTCTTATTGGTCTATTAACTAATTTACTGCATAGTGATGACAACATGGAAGGCCAAAACTCCCTCCCATCAAACAGGCAGATTTTTCAGGTGGTCTTTTATAATTATAATTATTTTAATAAGTTCACTGTATTATTCCAACCTGTGTGGAAATATATATAAAACACAGGAAAAACTAAAATAAATGAACTGCACTGGGTCTTTAATAAAGTTATGTTTAATGAATGATTTGAAAGAAGCTCCACACACAGCTAGAGGGAGAGCTACAGTCTGCGGGGGACCAGGCTAGCTCCAGCTCCACCTCAGTCCTCACATTCCAGGTCGACTAGTCAGAATACAACACAACTAGCAGACGCCTTGTTTCCCTCTTCACCAACTCCCATGATATTCTCTGTTTACTTTACCAGCAGGGTCTAATCATGGAGGAATCAGCACACTGATATGTACTGTGGGAAATCAGGGCTCAAGTACCGTAGTCTACCTAGTGGTTGGAGGAAGTAGCACGTAATCAACATCTAATATCCTCAGTAATTACCAACCAGACCTGGGTTCAAATAATACTTATTTTCTTTCAGTGTATGATTGAGCCTGCCTGATGTGATAGAACCAATGGAATAGTCCCAAAGTGCAAGTGTCCTTCTGGAACTTCAGATGGGCTCAATAAAACGTTTCAAGTAATTTGAAAGAAAACAAATTCTATTTGATACCTGACACATTAAGTAGCATCTAACGGTGATTACCTTAGTAATGAAGAACACACACACACACACACACACACACACACACACACACACTGTAATGAGGATGACACAGGGGAAATTAGGCATAAAAAGTGATTTAGCGTAATTGTCTTTTTTAGGTTAATGGATATGATGCAGCTACAGAGCCTTCAGAAAGAATTCACACCCCTTTACTTTTCCCACATTTTGTTGTGTTACAGCCTTAATTTAAAATGCATTAAATTGAGTTTTTGTGTCACTGATCCATACACAATACTCCATAATGTCAAAGTGGAATTTTGTTTGTAGAACATTTCTGAAATTCATAAAAAATGAAAAGCTGAAATGTTTTGAGTCAGTAAGTATTCAACCCCTTTGTTAGGGCAAGCCTAGAGTAAAAATGTGCTTAACAAATCACATGCGTTGTATGGACTCACTCTGTTTTCAATAACAGTGGCTAACATGATTTTTGAATGACTATCAATCTCTGTACCCTACATATACAATTATCTGTAAGGTCCCTCAATTGAGTAGTGATTTTCAAGCACAGATTCAACCACAAAGACCAGGGAGGTTTTTTAAAGCCTAACAAAGAAGTGCACCGAATATCCCTTTGAGCATGGTGAAGTTATTAATTACACTTTAGATGATGTATCAATACACCCAGTCACTACAAAGATACAGCCGTCCTTCCTAACTCAGTTGCCGGGGAGGAAGCTGCCCAGGGACTTCACTATGAGGCCAATGGTGATTTTAATGGATAGAGTTTAATGGTTGTGATATTAGAACAGAGGATGGATAAACATTGTAGTTACTCCACAATATTAACCTAAATGACACAGTGAAAAGGAAGACTGTACAGACAAACATGCATCCTGTTTGCAACAAGGCACTTAAGTAATACTGCAAAAATGTGGCAAAGAAATTAACTTTTTGTCCTGAATACAAAGTGTTATGTTTGGGGCAAATCCAACACATCACTGAGTACCGCTTCATATTTTCAAGGATGTTAGTGGGTGCATCATGTTATGGGTATGCTTGTCATTGGAAGGGCTAGGGAGTTTTTTAGGGTAAAAAAAAAACTGAATACAGCTAAGCACAGGCAAAACCTGGTTGTCATCTTTCCAACGGACACAGGGAGTCGAATTCACTTTTCAGCAGGACAATAACCTAAAAGACAAAGCCAAATCTACACTGGAATGGCTTACCAAGATGACATTGCATGTTCGTGAGTGGCCGAGTTACATTTGATTGAAATTGTCTTAAATTTATGGCAAGATTTAAATTGCTAGAAAACAATGATCAAAAACCAACTTGACAGAGCTTGGGGAATTTAAGAATAATGGGCAAATATTTTATAAAGCTCTTAGATTTACCCAAAAAGGACTCACTGGGAGTTTGCAGGTTTTGGGGTGGGCTTGTTACGTTCCCCAGTTTCTTTGTTGTTTTGGGTTTGTGTGTGTATTTCAGGAAATGGGGGGGAAAACAGCTGTTTCCCCTGATGAGAGGGAGGGTTCAGAGCTCCAATCGTTGATGGGGCCGACCAATCAGCTGCTTAGAATCCAAGAAGCCATTTCCTGAAATACACACATACAAACCCAAAACAACACAGAAACTGGGGAACGTAACAAGCCCACCCCAAAACCTGCAAATTCCCAGTTTGCAACGACAAAAACCAACACGCATCCCCAGTTACTAAACCTGTGATAGAGCGTCGGCAACCACATTCGCCGAACCCTTCATAGTTCATCTGTATATTGTATCCTTGTACAATCAGAGCCCACCGCATAAGGCGGCGGTTTTGATTGTACATTTGCTTCAAAAACACCAAAGGATTATGGTCTGTGAAGACCAGTACAGGCAAGGCACTGGAGCCCACATATTCCTCAAACTGTAAGGCTAGCAATAAAGCCAGCGTCTCTTGTTCAATGGTGGAGTACCTTGACTGACACGAGTTGAACTTACGGGAGAAGAAACTGACGGGTCGATCCACTCCATCTTCATCTTCCTGCAAGAGAACCGCACCCACCCCCACTATACTAGCGTCTACCTCCAACTTAAAAGGTTGTCAAAATTGGGGGCGGCAAGCACTGGGGCACTACAAAGTAGCGCTTTGGCGGACTCAAAAGCATAGTTACATTCTTGGGACCACTTAAATGGTACTTTGGGACTAAGCAGAGATGTAAGGGGAGCTACTACCGTCGAGAAATTCTTACAGAATGTACGATAGTAACCTACCATCCCCAGGAATCTGCGCAACTGGCGGCGAGTCGTGGGAGCAGGAAAAGCAACAATTGCTTCCACTTTGCCAGTTACTGGGCGCACTTGACCTCGTCCCACCTGCTTCTCTAAGTAAGTCACAGTAGCCTTCCCAAACTCACACTTGGCCAAATTGAGGGTTTAAAGAAGCATTCTCCAACCGCTGAAACACACTTTAAGGTGGCTAGATGATCAGACCAAGTAGACGAATGAATCACCACATCGTCAAGGTCACATACCTCTTTCACTCCACGGGGAGTTGAGTGTAGCTGTAACGCGGGTCGTATAAAGGGGACCAAGGCGCAGCGTGTAGAGTGCTCATACTTTACTTTAAACACTTAAACAAAAACAACAAAACGACAGCCAACGGTTCCGTCAGGTATACTAACAAAACGGAAAACAACTACCCACACCAACACAGGAAAAACAGGCTGCCTAAGTATGGCTTCCAATCAGAGACAACGACAGACAGCTGCCTCTGATTGGAAACCATACCTGGCCAAAACATAGAATGCCCACCCACCTATCACACCCTGACCTAACTAAACAGAGAAAACACAGCTCTCCTAGGTCAGAGCGTGACAGTAGCAGGGTGTTGCGTTCCCTCCAAGAGGCGTGTGTAACATGTAGCAATAGGCTCACACACACACACACACACCACACACACACACACACACACACACCCCCCCCCCCCCGTTCATGTGTAAATGGAGTTTATGGCTCTTGTTTATAACTACCAAGAGCAAACCATGACATCAGAACACACACACTCTCTCGCGCACGTGCGCTCACATACACAGTGCTAGCTAGCGGGGACTTTTCCAGTGTTCCAGTAGTCTGTCACACCTCCCTCTACCACCTCGCTCTGTTAGAATGGGAGCAGGGAGCTCTTTTCTTAGCTCAGCTGCTCACTCCCAGAGGTCCCTGCCTGCACCTGCTCTATATAGGTGACACGCAGTGCATGCTGGGAGACCAGTGGCTGACACAATCTCCCTCTCTCTCTCTCTCTCTCTCTCTCTTGTCTCATCGT